>NC_092336.1:291492500-291832500 GCF_046630445.1 Rutidosis leptorrhynchoides | reverse complement strand
CTGTATCATTTACCTCTGTATAATAGTGTTAGAACATACACCGTAAAGAATATATTTCATTCGAATAACGGTAGCGAACCGTCCGAATGAGGGTTAGTCAAACCCGTATGGATCCACACAATATAAGTCTCACTTACATCATTCAAGTGTAACTAATGATAATTGAATTGAGGATTTTTGTTCAAACTCATTCGTGGAATGTTTGTTTTCGTACTTGTGTTCAATTTGTAAAACGAAACGTTTATGTTTTCTCATCCCAAATATAAGTATAAAAGAGTAAAAGTGGGACTATGATCTCACCTTGAGTGCATGAATGTAAATAGACTTCACAAATTAAACACGTGCAAGAAAGAATGCTAGTCTCGACCTAAACAATAGGTTGTATCAATATCGGTAAGCATGAAGTCGGTTAAAGTGTCCAATTAGTCCTATAGCTCGTTACGACTAGATTATATATAGCATGTGAATCACGTTGTAAAGTTTCATGCAAGATACAAGTATAAAAGCACGCTAGAACGATCGCATAAATATTTGGTTAAGTTTGAATGAAAGTCAACTTTGGTAAAGTCAAAGTCAACGAAAAAGTCAACACGTTCGGATCGAGTCTCGGACAATTTTTCTGAGTTTTATAATCATATATGAGCATGTTAAAACAAGTTACGTGTTAATCGGAGGTGCATAGCATAGTTAGAATTAAACGGTGATTGACCAAGCAAAGCAGAATCTGATAGTCCATTTGGACGGCGTCCAGATTGGCTGGACGGCGTCCAGATGTGATGGGCTGGACAGCGTCCCAAATGTTTGGACGGCATCCAAACACCTGATCAGTTGCAGTTGCTAAATTTTCACAAGTGCACGAACCAAACTTTAATCAAACACATGTTATGATCCGAAAACATTTAAAACATGCATCTTATATCACCGGAAAGGTATTTTGATGAGGGACGCTACTAACCACACATCATCAATCAATTCTAGCATTTACAACAATCAAAACCACATTAAATGCTCATCATTTATTACATTCAAGTTCATTAAATGCGTTTCATGATTCGGGCAACCAATTTACATGTATGATATGCTGTTTCGAAGGTACTTGAACATACATTGCAACTAAACATTTACAAACAACTTTGCCAAGCATTTAATGCATCAAAATTCACATTGAAGACTACCAAACCCTAACCAAAAATCACAAACTCATAAATCATGTTAGTGATGTTTTCTTAATCAACTTACACATCAAAATAAAGCTAGTGATGCTAGTGGCACATTTAATACATGAACTTTATCATAACAACAACATTTAATCATCCAAAACTCAAGATTAAACACACACTTTTCAAGTTCATGTTAGTTACACTAAAACAACAAGATCGAGCATACAAATCATATATTCATGTTAGACTCGAGCCATAGACACTAACTAATAATTTTAAAAGTCAAAAACATCAAGAGTATAAAATCTAGTATTTTTAGAAAGTTACTCAAATGAGATGAAGTTGGTATGGATTCGAAGAGGAAGTTGCAAGGATTCTAAATATGTAATTTGTTTTTATGAACACTTGATATATCGAAATTAGATGATGAATTTCTGTATTGGGTGTTTAAGAGAAAAAGTTGAAGTATTAGATTTGGAGGAGGTGAATGAATGGATGAGGAAGAAGTTGACCATTTGACCTAGTCACATCTTTGGTCACTTGGAAAGTTTAGTCCCTCAAGTTTAAAAGCGGGTGCATGAATTACCTAAACGAGATATTTCAAAAACGCGTATTAACGAAAGATGTTATAATTATATAACGGACTTTAAGATAATTAAACAAAAGGTAAACGAAAAAAGACGGGATGTTACAGTACCTACTCCTTAAAAGAAATTTCGTCCCGAAATTTAAGTAGGCTTAGTAGTCGTTGTTTCTTCCTCGAGATCTTGCGTTTCCAAATCCATGAATAAATGAGTGTACTTCTTTTTCATTTGATCTTGCCTTTCCCAAGTAAACTCGGGTCCTCTCTTGGCGTTCCAACGGACTTTAACAATCGAAATTCGGCTTTGTTTTAACGTTTTGACGAAGTGGTCCACAATTTCAACCTGTTCTTCCACAAAATGAAGTTTGTCATCAATAGTAAGCTCCTCAAGAGGGATAACGAGTTTGGGTTTGGCAAAACACTTCTTCAAATTTGATACATGGAAAGTAAGATGAACGGAGCTCAGTTGAAGCGGAAGATTTAAACGATAAGCAACGGTTCCAACACGCTCCAAGATTTCGAAAGGACCAATATACCGCAGATTTAGCTTCCCGCGTTTCCCGAAATGGATTACACCTTTCCAAGGTGCGACTTTTAACATTACGCGGTCACCGACTTGGAATTCGAGGTCGTTGCGTCTAATGTCGGTATAGCTCTTTTGACGACTATGGGCCATCCTAAGCCTATCTCAGATTTGAACGATCTTCTCGGTTGTTTCATGAATGAGTTCGGGTTCGGTGATTTGTGTGTCGCCTACTTCGGCCCAACAAAGAGGTGAACGACATTTTTGGTCATATAACACTTCGAATGGTGCGACGTTAATACTCGCATGATAACTATTGTTGTAGGAGAATTCGGCGAGAGGCAAGTGCTTGTCCCAAGCTTTTCCAAAATCGATAACGCAAGCTCGTAGCATGTCTTTCAAGTTTTGAATTGTGTGTTCGCTTTATCCATCGGTTTGCGGGTGGTATGCGGTGCTCATGTCTAATCGCGTTCCCAACGCTTCTTGTAAAGTACGCTAAAATGTAAGACCCTAATCTTCATTGTACAGCATAATAAATAGAGTACATAAAGTGTGTGAATGATTGTGCAGTTAAACAAACGGTAAGACCCTAATCTTCATTGTACAGCATAATAAATAGAGTACATAAAGTGTGGGAATGATTGTGCAGTTAAACAGAAGGCAGGGAGTGATCTGGGCTGGGTGCGCTCAGCGCACACATAGGGGTGCGCGTGGCTCACTCCTCACTGTAGCCAGGTTCTGCCTGTTTTAATTAGATATTTTGATGGGCTTTTTGGTAATTTCACTTGTGGCCGGGTTGGAGGCCAGTAGGTCAGATCTTGGGGTGTCATTCACTCCATTTCCAACAACCTCATCCTATCCACTTCAATTTTAGAGAGAGAAGGTGACATTCTTGTGTGAGAAAGCTCAAGCAAAGGAAGAAGGAGCTAGTTTTGAGTCTTAGCTCGAGTTATAAAGTTGTTCATCTCTTCTCTAGCTATGTTTTGGTTGTAGTTGTACTTTGTTTTGAAGCTTACGGAAGTATAAAACCGTCACCAAATCGTTAAAGGTGAGTGGAATGATTATATGCATATGTATGTAATGTATTTATTTGTATGCTATGGTATGGTATGAACCAAAAGCCGATAGTGGCATAGTATGTGCGAGCGTGCTATGATGTGAACCAAAGAGCCAGTAGCGTCATAGTACGTGTGTTGTAGTGTGAACCAAAGAACCGGTAGCATTATAGCATGATTTGTTACGGTGTGAACCAAAGAGCCGGTAGCACCTTAGCATTGTTAGAGTGTGAACCAAAGAGCTGGTAGCACTCTAGCGTGAGTATGACTCGAGTTGTGATGTGAACCAAAGAGCCGGTAGCATCATGACAAATGCGTATGGTGTGAACCAAAGAGCCGGTAGCACCATGACGCGAGAATGGTTAACCATGGTCGTGTATTGTTTTGTAGCATATTATATTATGTCGATTATATGTTATTGATTGCGCTAGTAGGGGTTTGTTGGAGAATATTAGCTTTGTACTTGTGATGGTATGCTAATTGTATTGCTAGCGTGTATGCGGTAAATGTGTAAGTGATTGCAAGTAGGTATATTATATATTTATGGGTATAATTATTGCATTCACTAAGCTTTGCTTACCCTCTCGTTGTTTACATTTTTATAGGCTCCGGCATTGACAAGGGTAAGGGCCTTCGATTGAATTAGAGATTCCGCTTGTTGTTTAGGGGACTCTTTTGGGATGTGATAGCTTTTGGAGTTTGACCGAGATTTGGATAGTTTATTCCCAAACACCATGCTCATAGTGTCGTTTGGAATTTAAACTAGTGTGGTCAAAACTCGTGTTTTGTATGAAACTCGTAAAATTACCGATGTGGGCGCCGTTTTGTAAAACTCATTTTATTATTGAATCGTGTGAGTTTTAACTATTGTGACATGTTGTGAAAAGCATTTCGTCTAAATATGTCGGGAAGTGGGAGATCTTTATTTGAAAAATTGCAAAACCGGACAGAACTGAAAATTGACCTGTGCGCGCCGAACACCCTGAGGTGGTGCGCGTGGCGCACTCCACTGTTATAAAAAAAAGTTTGGTTTGCGCGTTTGGTTGGTTATTGGTTTGGGTTGTTACAAGTGGTATCAGAGCATGGTCTAAGTGATTTAGGCGACTTGAGATAGGTGCCTAGACTTAGATTTATTTGTATATGCGCTTTATGTGGGTCTTGTAGGAGACGGGTCGGATCGGGAGTTGATTAGTGCTTAGGTTTATGTGAACTAACCTTGCGCTAATTGTTTTTGTACTGTGTTAGCAATCATCAAGCGAGATAGACGTTGTACTAGCAAGTTAATGCGACGTGCTCGCGTAACAATGATTAGCTACCATTGTTACGGGTTCAAATCGTGTCAAACAAGCGATGAACAATGATTGTTGAGCAAGATGGGGTAGTGTGGTGTATATTTATATACATATGTGTTAAGTTTTCTCATTCGTTGCTTAACCTTTTCCGTTTTATAGTATGAAGACGAGAAACGGACCTGAGACCAATGAAGGGGGTTCGAGAGAGGATGTTAAGTTTACGGCCAAGGTTGAGGCCATTATGCAAAGGTGTCATGAGGCCTTCTTAGAGGATGTTAAGAAGATGTTCTTGGATTCGATTGACGAATAAGTAGTCAATCTAGTCAAGGAACAAGTTAGGATTGTTCTTAAAGAGGATAACGCGGGAATACGAGACTTTCACTATAAAAACTTCAAAGATGCTCAACCTCCCACCTTTGAAGGTGAACGAGACCCACTCAAGAGTGCTCGATGGATCTATGATATGGAGGGGGCTTTCCGTACTAGTGAGTGCCCTCTCGATAAAAAGACGAGGTTTGGTAGTAGCATGATGAGGGGTGATGCCAAGTTGTGTTGGGACGCGAAAATCCGACTTTATGGCGAAGAACAAAGTATGAGTTTGATATGGGACGAGTTTAAAGAAAAAAATTTCAAGGAGTACCGAACTTCGGAGCTTAAGGACAAGTTACGTACTTTAAGGCAATGGTCAATGGATTTGAACACTCTCAAGTCTACTTTCTTATCAAAGACCCAATTTTTCCCGGAGTATGATGGGAACGATCACATGTTGAAAGAAGATTTCTTCCGAACCTTGAATGATAACTATCAAGAAAGGATTAGTAGGAATTCGGCGAAGACTTTTGACGAGCTATTTGATATCGCTAAGGGTTTTGAGTCGCTTGCTCCTAGAAAGAGTGACTTCACCTTTGGCAAACGAAAATTTGAAGCTACTAGCCACTCGAATAAGAAGAACAAGAGTGTGACCGAGAGCATCGGTAGTGCAAAAAAGGGGGCTTCTAAAAGTTCTGGGCCCACGTGCTACAATTGTGGTCGACAAGGGCACTTGTCCCGTGATTGTACGAACTCATCTTCCAACAAAATCGTTTATTTTAATTGTAACAAAGAGGGGCACAAGAGGCCGGAGTGTCCCGAATTGCGCAACGATAATGTTAAGCGACTAAAGAAGGCGGCGGGTACGGCTAGGGGTCGAAATTATTTGATGACCAATGAGGAGGCTAAGCAATCTAGCGAAGTTGTCTCAGGTACTTTCATAGTTAATTCCAATCCGGCAAGGATACTCTTTGATAGTGGTGCAAACTTGTCGTTTGTGTCACCAAAATTTGTGCCTAAACTTAATAAACTGTTAGCTAAGTTAAGTCGTTCGGTAGAAGTTGAAATAGCGGATGGCAAGACGGTGCTAGTGGTTGATGTGTATAAAAATTGTAATGTTGTGTTTGGTGTCGAAAACTTTAAAATCGATCTCATCCCGATGACTTTGGGTGATTTTGATATCGTTGTTGGTATAGATTGGCTCTATCATAATAGAGCCGATATTGTATGCCATGAAAAATCTATTCGAATGAAGACCCATAGTGGGGGAGAGTTAATTATTCATGGCGATAAACGAAGAAGACTTGTGCCGATATGCACTTTTGCATGGGCACGTCGTTTTCTTGTTGGTGGTGGCATGGATTTTCTTACCCATGTTGTTGATACTCGAGATGAACCACCATCCATTTGTGAAATTCCGGTGGTGAATGAATTTGAAGACATTTTTCCGGATGAGTTACCGGGTGTTCTGGCAGAAAGACAAGTTGAATTTCGCATTGAGTTGGTTCCGGGGGCTACCCCCATTGCTAAAACTCCTTATCGTTTAACGTCGACGGAAATTCAAGAGTTGTTAAATCAAACCCAAGATCTACTTGAAAAGGGTTTTATCCGACCGAGTGCTTCGCCATGGGGCGCTCCGGTCTTATTCGTGAAGAAGAAGGATGGTAGTATGCTGATGTGCATCGATTATCGGGAGTTGAACAAAGTGACGATCAAGAATCGTTATCCATTGCCTAGGATTGATGATTTATTTAACCAACTCCAAGGTGCAACGTATTTCTCAAAAATCGACCTACGGTCCGGCTATCACCAAATGCGGGTCCGCGAGGAAGATATTGAGAAAACGGCTTTTCGAACTCGTTACAGGCATTTTGAGTTTATAGTTATGCCTTTTGGTCTTACGAATGCACCGCCGGCATTTATGGATCTTATGAACCGAGTGTGCCAACCTATGTTGGACAAGTCGGTAATTGTGTTCATCGACGACATACTTGTCTATTCGTGGAGTATGAAAGAACATGAACTTCATTTGAGGTGTGTGTTAAAGACGTTGCGGAAGGAGAAGTTGTATGCTAAATTCTCCAAATGTGAATTTTGGCTAAGGGAAGTTCAATTCCTTGGCTATATTGTGAACGAAAATGTTATTCAAGTAGATCCGAGGAAGATAGAGACAGTGAAGAGTTGGAGACGACCGACTACGCCTACAGAAATCCGAAGTTTTCTTAGATTGGCCGGTTATTATCGTCGGTTTATCGAATACTTTTCTAAGATCGCTTCTTCTTTGACGAAATTGACGAGGAAGAACGCGAGATTTATTTCGGAGAACGAGCAAGAAATTGCTTTTCAATTGTTAAAAGAAAAGTTGTGTCAAGCTCCGATGTTGGTATTGCCGGAAGGTGCGGAAGACATGACGGTTTATTGTGATGCTTCGCTAAATGGGCTCGGGTGTGTTCTAATGCAAAGAGGTAAAGTCATCGCTTACGCCTCTCGACAATTAAAGGAACACGAGACGAGATATCCGACTCATGATCTTGAGTTGGCGGCGATTGTGCATGCATTGAAAATTTGGTGCCATTACTTGTATGGTGTCAAGAGCACGATTTATTCGAATCATAAGAGCTTGAAACATCTCTTTAACCAAAGAGATTTGAATTATCGTCAACGTAGGTGGATGGATGTGGTAAAAGACTATGATTGTGAAATACTTTATCATCCGGGCAAGGCGAATGTGGTCGCGGATGCGTTAATTCGAAAGAGTCATCACCCGTCGTTACGATTGGGATTGTTACGTATGATTATTACTAACGATTTTCTTGAAAAACTTGGTGTGATTCAAATTGAAACTTACGTTCACAACAAGCATGCGGAACGAATTGTGGGGCAATCGGAATTCATTACTATGGGTTCGTGTGGTTTGTTGTCTTTTCAAGGAAGGGTGTGGGTGCCTAAGATGGGTGATTATCGACAAGTGCTACTTGATGAAGCACATAAGTCAAAGTATTCCATTCATCCGGGCACGACGAAAATGTATCTTGATTTGAGGAAAGAGTATTGGTAGCCGGGTATGAAACGTGATGTTGTTAAGTATGTTGAACAATGCGTCACGTGTTTGTAAGTGAAAGCCGAACACCAAAAGCCGTATGGTAAGTTACAACCGTTAGAAATCCCGAAATGGAAATGAGAGCACATTACCATGGATTTCATTACAAAGTTACCAAAGACGGCGAGAACCCAATTTGACTCGATTTGGGTAATAGTTGATCGGTTGACGAAGAGTGCCTTGTTTCTTCCCATTCGGGAAGCGATATCGTCGGAGACCTTGGCTAAATTGTTTGTCAAGGAGGTAGTTTCTCGACATGGGGTTCCTATATCTATTATTTCAGATCGAGATACCCGTTCTACATCTCAGTTTTGGGAAAAGTTTCACGAAGATATGGGTACACAATTGAAATTAAGCACGGCGTATCATCCTCAAACAGACGGTCAAACCGAACGTACTAATCAAACTTTGGAGGATATGTTACGGGCGTGTATTATTGATTTCGGTGGTAGTTGGGATGAGCACTTACCTTTAGTGGAATTCTCGTACAATAATAGTCATCATACTAGTATCGGGATGCCACCTTATGAGATGCTTTATGGGCGGAGGTGTCGAACTCCGATTTGTTGGGGTGAAATTGGTCAAAAGAAATCGGGAGTACCGATTTGGTCTTAGAAATGAATAGCAAGATTAATATGATTCGGGATCATTTGAAAAAGGCACAAGATAGACATAAGTCGTATGCTGACAAGAGTAGACGAATGATTGAATTTCAAGAAGGTGACATGATGATGCTTAAGGTTTCTCCATGGAAAGGCATTATTCGGTTTAGAAAACGGGGAAAATTAGCTCCTCGGTTTATTGGGCCATTTAAGGTTTTAGCTCGTGTTGGTGAAGTCGCGTATCATTTGGAATTACCCGAAGAGCTTGCGGGGATCCATTATACATTTCATGTTTCCTATCTCCGCAAGTGCCTTGCGGATGATTCATCTTTGGTAACGTTAGACGAGATTGAGCTAAACAATAAGTTAGAATATATTGAGGAGCCGATTGCCATACTCGATGAGAAGGTCAAAAGGTTGAGAAATAAAGAAGTGAGAACTTTTAAAGTTCAATGGCATCGTAGTAAAGGTTCCGAGTTTACTTGGGAGCCCAATGAATTCGTGTTGGTTTACCTTCCCTCTTGTCATGCGGCTTGGATTGCGAGGACGCGCTCTGATTCAAGTGGGGGAGAGTTGTAAGACCCTAATCTTCATTGTACAACATAATAAATAGAGTACATAAAGTGTGGGAATTATTGTGCAGTTAAACAGAAGGCAGAGAGTGATCTGGGCTGGGTGCGCTCGGCGCACACATAGGGGTGCGTGTGGCGCACTCCTCACTGTAGCCGGGTTCTGCATATTTTAATTAGATATTTTGATGGGATTTTTGGTAATTTCACTTGTGGACGAGTTGGAGGCCAGTAGGTCAGATCTTCGGGTGTCATTCACTCCATTTCCAACAACCTCATCCTATCCACTTCAATTTTAGAGAGAGAAGGTGACATTCTTGTGTGAGAAAGCTCAAGCAAAGGAAGAAGGAGCTAGTTTTGAGTCTTAGCTCGAGTTATAAAGTTGTTCATCTCTTCTCTAGCTACGTTTTAGTTGTAGTGGTAATTTGCTTTGAAGCTTGCGGAAGTATAAAACCGTCACCAAATCGTTAAAGGTGAGTGGAATGATTATATGCATATGTATGTAATGTATTTGTTTGTATGCTATGGTATGAACCAAAGAGCCGGTAGTGCCACAATATGTGCGAGCGTGCTATGATGTGAACCAAAGAGCCGGTAGCGTCATAGTACGTGTGTTGTAGTGTGAACCAAAGAGCCGGTAGCACTATAGCATGATTTGTTAGGGTGTGAACCAAAGAGCCGGTAGCACCTTAGCGTTGTTAGAGTGTGAACCAAAGAGTCGGTAGCACTCTAGCGTGAATATGACTCGAGTTGTGATGTGAACCAAAGAGCCGGTAGCATCATGACAAATGCGTATAGTGTGAACCAAAGAGCCGGTAGCACCACGACGCGAGAATGGTTAACCATGGTCGTGTTTTGTTTTGTAGCATATTATATTATGTCAATTATATGTTATTGATTGCGCTAGTAGGGGTTTGTTGGAGAATATTAGCTTTGTACTTGTGATGGTATGCTAATTGTATTGCTAGCATGTATGCGGTAAATGTGTAAGTGATTGCAAGTAGGTATATTATATATTTATGGGTATAATTATTGCATTTACTAAGCTTTGCTTACCCTCTCGTTGTTTATCTTTTTATAGGCTCCGGCGTTGACAAGGGTAAGGGCCTTCGATTGGATTAGAGATCCCGCTTGTTGTCTAGGGGACGCTTTTAGGATGTGATAGCTTTTGGAGTTTGACCGAGATTTAGATAGTTTAGCCCTAAACACCATGCTCATAGTGTCATTTGGAATTTAAACTAGTGTGGTCGAAACTCGTGTTTTGTATGAAACTCGTAAAACGGCCGATGTGGGCCTCGTTTTGTAAAACTCATTTTATTATTGAATCGTGTGAGTTTTAACTATTATGACATGTTGTGAAAAGCGTTTCATCTAAATATGTCGGGAAGTGGGAGATCTTTATTTGAAAAATTGCAAAACCGGACAGAACTGAAAACTGACCTATGCGCGCTGCGCACCGTGAGGTGGTGTGCGTGGCGCACTCCACTGTTATAAAAAAAAAGTTTGGTTTGCTCGTTCGGTTGGTTATTGGTTTGGGTTGTTACACAAAATCTAGAAATAAAACGACCATCTCGGACGGAAATAATCGATAATGGTACACCGTGACAGGCTACAATCTCTTTAATGTAAAGTTGTACAAGTTTCTCCATTTTGTCGGTTTCCTTCATGGAAAGGAAGTGGGCGGATTTGGTGAGACGGTCTACAATAACCCAAATAGTATCATAACCGCTTTCCGTTCTTGGTTGTTTTGTGATAAAATCCATCGTTATTCTTTCCCACTTCCATTGTGGGATTTCGGGTTGTTGAAGTAGCCCGGACGGTCTTTGGTGTTCGGCTTTGATTTTGGAGTAATTTAAGCACTTTCCAACATAAGTAGCAACGTCCCTTTTAATGTTCGGCCACCAATATTGTTCCTTAAGGTCGTGGTACATCTTATTGGCACTGGGGTGAATCGAATACCTTAAATTATGGGCTTCGTCTAGAATAAGGCTCCGCAAGTCCCCAAAACTAGGCACCCAAATTCTCCCGGCGAAATATCGGAGTTCAGTCTCCTTAACTTCGAATCATGAGGTGAGGATGTTCAGCGTTCGAGAGATATGTTTTCATCCTTGAGTGCCTCGTCTTGGGCTACACGAATTTGATTTTTGAGATTGGTGTGGATGGTGATGTTTAAAGCTCGGACACGAAGAGGCACCGCTCTTTCCTTTCGACTTAAGGTATCGGCTACTACATTTGCCTTTCCCGGGTGGTAACGAAGCTCACAATCGTAATCGTTTAAGGTTTCAATCCACCGTCGTTGTCTCATGTTTAGTTATTTTTGGTCGAAGATATGTTGGAGGCTTTTTTGATCGGTGAAGATGGTACTTTTAGTTCCATAAAAGTAGTGTCTCCACATTTTGAATGCAAAGACAACGGCTCCGAGTTCGAGATCATGTGTCGTGTAGTTCCGTTCGTGGATTTTCAATTTTCGGGAGGCATAAGCAATAACCTTCTTTCGTTGCATCAATATGCACCCAAAATCATGTTTCGAGGCATCGTAATATACAACAAAATCATCATTGCCTTCGGGAAGTGACAAGATAGGAGCGGTGGTTAGCTTTATCTTCAAGATTTGAAACGTGGATTCTTGTTCGATTGCCCAAATGAATTTCTTTACCTTGTGAGTTAATGCGATTAGAGGATGAGCAACCAAAGAGAAATCCTTGATGAATCTACAATAGTATCCGGCGAGACCCAAGAATTGACGAATGTGAGTAGGAGTAGTAGGGGTCTCCCATTTGCTAATCGCTTCGATTTTTGCGGGATCGACCTTAATACCTTGATCGCTTACAACGTGACCAAGGAATTGAACTTCCTTCAACCAAAATTCACACTTGGAGAATTTGGCATAGAGTCGTTTTTGTCTCAAGAGTTCGAGCACAAGTCGAAGGTGTTGTTCGTGCTCTTCTTCGCTTTTAGAATAGACCAAGATATCATCGATGAATACAATAACGAACTTGTCGAGATACGGTTTACACACACGGTTCATAAGATCCATGAACACTGCCGATGCATTAGTTAGACCAAATGGCATGACAAGGAATTCGTAACTACCATAGCGAGTCCGAAAAGCAGTTTTGGAGACATCTTCCCCTTTAACCCTTAGTTGATGATAGCCCGAGCGGAGATCGATTTTTGAATATACACAAGACCCTTGTAGTTGATCAAAGAGGTCGTCGATGCGTGGAAGAGGATATTGGTTCTTAACCATCAATTTGTTTAGTTCATGATAGTCAATGCACGTTCGTAGGGATCCATCTTTCTTCTTAACGAATAAAATCGGAGCGCCCCATGTTGAATGGCTTGGTGGGATAAAACCACGGTCAAGTAGTTCTTGAATTTGACTTTTCAATTCTTGCATTTCGGATGGAGCAAGTATATACGGTGCACGTGCTATGGGTGCGGCTCTAGGAATAAGATCGATTTGGAATTCTACTGGTCGATGAGGTGGAAGACCCGGCAATTCATCGGGAAAAACATCAAAAAAGTCACTAACAATTGGCACATTATTGATATGCTTCTCATCGGTCTCAACTTTCTTAATGTGGGATAGGATCTCGAAACAACCATTACGAAGGTATTTTTCAACTTTAAGGCACGAGACGAGGTAGAGTCCGGTACAACTCTTATCGCCATAGACAATCAAGGGTTCACTATTCTTGATAGGAATTTGAATCGCTTTAAGATCACAAAGAGTGTGAGATTTCATTTTGGCTAACCAATTCATACCAATTATTACATCGAAGCTCCCTAGTTCTATAGGTATCAAGTCAATTTCAAACTCTTTACCCGTCAAGTTTAATGTACACCCCCGATAAAATTTGTCAGCACTCAATAGTTTCCCGTTGGCCACTTCAATGGTATAAGTAGTATCTAGTGGGAGTGGTGGAGTGCTAAAATAATGAGTCAAAGTCTTGGATACAAAACTTTGTTGGCACCCGAATCGAATAAGCAAAAGACATAACAATTGTTGAGAAGAAACATACCCGTGACTAGTTCATTGTCATCTCGGGCTTCCTCGGTGTTAATGTTGAAAGCTCGGCCATGTGCATTGGGGTTAGCTTTCTTCTTTGGGCATGCATTTCTGTAATGCCCCGTTTGGCCACATTCATAACAAGTGACTGTCTTTGGTGCATTGGGTCCCTTTTGAATGACGGGAGTGGCATTTCTACAATCATTGGCCACATGGACACTCCTTTGACATTTGTTGCAAAACGGCTTGCCACATTCACCATAATGATGTTTGCGGCACTTGTTGCAAAATGGCTTGCTACATTCACCATAATGATGTTTGTGATACTAGTTGCAAGACGGTAGGATTCCGGCATAGCCTTTCTTGCCGTCGGAGGTAAAGGCTTCTTAGTGAAGTTATTGTTGTTGCTTGATTGGGGGCTTCCCACTTTCTTTTGTTGCCACCCGACTTATCCTCGGCTTTAGGTGCCGGCACTTCAATTTCATCCACTATTTCTATCAATTGGCGGGCCATCTTTAAAGCTTCTTGTAGGTTAGCGGGTTTGGATGACATTACGCCGTGTTTGATGCTCTTAGGGAGGCCATCCATGTAAAGTTCGACTCGTAGAGGCTCGGGATTTACAAGGTTGGGACACATTAGAGGTAGCTCGGTAAACCGTTGAATATAAGCATTGAGGTCATTTCCGACCGCTTTCAAACTTCTTAGCTCGCTTTCGAGTCTTCGGGTCTCTTCGCGCGGAAAGTATTCGTTGATCATATTTTCTTTTAAATCGGACCAAGATAGAGCGTTAGCTTCATCGGTACCCACCGATTGTACATACGTATTCCACCATGTGAGAGTGATACCGGCGAAAGTGTGGGTGGAATATTTGACCTTGTCTTGGTCCCGGCAACCGCTTATGCTAAAAATCGCTTCCGTTTGCTCAAACCATCGAGTGAGAGCAACCAGTCCTCCGGTCCCATCGAAATTATGAGGTTTGCACCCCATGAAAGCTTTGTAGGAGCATCCCTCGTTTGAGTTACCAGCTCCATTGTTATTGTTGTTGTGGTTGTTGTTATTGTTGTTGTTGTTGGATGAGTGAACAGCCATGGCCGCATCTACGGCGGTGGCTATCATTCGTTGAAGAGCTTGTTCGGGAGTTTCATTGCGTGGGACTCGGTGAGGAGGCATTGTTCCTTCAAGACACAAGAATATCGTTGATTAGTATTCTCAATAATAATAATTGTGATATGAAATAAAGATATAAAATTTTCCATGACTCGCCCTAAATTCTTTATGTTATAATGTCGGAACGTCAATATGAGTCACCGTAATATAAACCCGGAAATTATATTACCCTAATTCATATGTGCATTCGACATTACCTCATAAGGTCAAGATGGCGTGTCAATCAAATTAAACAACGTGAGATTAAGATGAAGTAAGAGTTAGATACGAATAGAAGAGTTCAAGTACAAATGCACAAATAGTTAAGCAAGGCCTACTTCAAGTCTATATGCCGGTTGTAGTCTAGACTCACTAATGTACCCTAAGACCCGGGGTTGACACAATTGAGCTCTGAATCCCTACAACTAACGCTCTGATACCATCTGTAGCGATCTGACAAAATTGTCATTGACGGCGCCGTCTACTTAGGTCCCGTTACGTGGTCATAAGTCTTTAAAATGACGTTTGACCAAAATATGTCGCATTCATTTCAAATGTAAAGATGTTTCGAGATTACAAAAGTAGTTCAACAACTAGTGACGTTACAACGTTTTAAGTACAAATGAAACCTATGCGACACAGTTAAAAGTAAAGTCAAAAGATGCTCCATGTATGCATGTATACTCGACATCCAAGCAAGTATCAAAATAGTGAGCGGAAGCATGTAACACATATCATTCAAGGACCTGAGAAAAACATAGAAAAATCTGTTAACGAAAAACGTTGGTGAAATCATAGGTTTTGTAAGTAAGTAAGTTGAACCACAAAGTTTAGTATAAGTCGATTATCCCAATCGTTTGAATACCATAGATATTGTTGTTTATCGAGCACCCAATTATCAAAGCTTAACTGTATCATTTACCTCTGCATAATAGTGTTAGAACATACACCGTAAAGAATATATTTCATCCGAATAACGGTCGCGAACCGTCTGAATGAGGGTTAGTCAAACCCGTATGGATCCACACAACATAAGTCTCACTTACACCATTCAAGTATAACTAATGATAATTGAATTAAGGATTTTTGTTCAAACTCGTTCGTGGAATGTTTGTTTTCGTACTTGTGTTCAATTTGTAAAACGAAACATTTATGTTTTCTCATCCCAAATATAAGTATAAAAGAGTAATAGTGGGACTATGATCTCACCTTGAGTGCATGAATGTAAATGTACTTCACAAATTAAACGTGTGCAAGAAAGAATGCTAGTCTCGACCTAAACAATAGGTTGTATCAATATCGGTAAGCATGAAGTCGGTTAAAGTGTCCAATTAGTCCTATGGCTTGTTATGACTCGATTATATATAGCATGTGAATCACGTTGTAAAGTTTCATGAAAGATACAAGTATAAAAGCACACTAGAACGATCGCATAAATATTTGGTTAAGTTTGAATGAAAGTCAACTTTGGCCAAGTCAAAGTCAACGAAAAAGTCAACACGTTCGGGTTGGGTCTCGAACTATTTTTCTGAGTTTTATAATCATATATGAGCATGTTAGAACAAGTTACATGTTAATCGGAGGTGCATAGCATAGTTAGAATTAAACAGTGATTGACCAAGCAAAGCAGAATCTGATAGTTCATTTGGACGGCGCCCAGATTGGTTGGACGGCGTCCAGATGTGAAGGGCTAGATGGCGTCCCAAATGTTTGGACGACGTCCAAACACCTGATCAGTTGCAGTTGCTGAATTTTCATAAGTGCATGAACCAAACTTTAATCAAACAAATTTTATGATCCGAGAACATTCAAAACATGCATCTTATATCACCGGAAAGGTATTTTGACGAGGGATGCAACTAACCACACATCATCAATCAATTCTAGCATTTACAACAATCAAAACCACATTAAATGCTCATCATTTATTACATTCAAGTTCATTAAATGCGTTTCATGATTCGGGCAACCAATTTACATGTATGATATGCCATTTCGAAGGTACTTGAATATACATTGCAACTAAACATTTAAAAACAACTTTGCCAATCATTTAATGCATCAAAATTCACATTGAAGACTACCAAACCCTAACCAAAAATCACAAACTCATAAATCATGTTAGTCATGTTTTCTTAATCAACCTACACATCAAAATGAAGCTAGTGATGCTAGTGGCACATTTAATACATGAACTTTATCATAACAATAACATTTAATCATCCAAAACTCAAGATTAAACACACACTTTTCAAGTTCATGCTAGTTACACTAAAACAGCGAGATCGAGCATACAAATCATATATTCATGTTAGACTCGAGCCATAGACACTAACTAACACTTTTATAAGTAAAAAACATCAAGAGTATAAAATCTAGTGTTTTTAGAAAGTTACCCAAATGAGATGAAGTTAGTATGGATTTGAAGAGGAAGTTACAAGGATTCCAAATATGTAATTTGTTTTGATGAACACTTGCTAGATCAAAATTAGATGATGAATTTGTGTATTGGGTGTTTGAGAGAAAAAGTTGAAGTATTAGATTTGGAGGAGGTGAATGAATGGATGAGGAAGAAGTTGACCATTTGACTTAGTCACATCTTTGGTCACTTGGCAAGTTTAGTCCCTCAAGTTTAAAAGCAGGTGCATGAATTACCTAAACGAGATATTTCAAAAACGCGTATTAACTGAAGATGTTATAATTATATAACGGAATTTAAGATAATTAAACGGAAAGTAAGCGGAAAATTACAGGATGTTACAAAATTCAGGGTGTTACACCTATCATTTGGTATCAGAACGTCTACGGAGTGATATTACATCACTATATCGATCCAGAGATGGAAGATTGCAGAATCTGATCACATCGGTTAGGTTGAATCAGATTCGGTAACATCGAATTTGATAATCTGACGTTCAGATTCTTGTGATAAGTTTAGTGATTCTTCATAAGGTGTATTAGAAAGAGTTTTGATAATTATTACAGCTTTTTAACAACAATTATGGTGAATCAAGTTGAATTTTAGAGTTCGTGGCTAAAACTCTCGGTATTGATCATTTTCAACTTGATTCTGTGTTTAAGTGAAGGATTGTGGATTCAGTTGTGCTCGTGAGGTGTTTAATCACATATTTGACGGTTTAATTTCTTCAATTCTTCAAAATTTAAAGATTTGATCTACATTGGGTATTGCAACTGCCATACCGAGTCTGCTTCGAAGTTAAAAATTCATCTTAACTGATAGAGGTTGTGGTGTGTTTGTGATTCTATCACATTCGGTTTGATCATACGCAGTTAGTTTGTGTGGTTTGAGCAATAATTTGATTGAATTTCTAAGTTCTACACTTAGACTCGGTTTGTCAACTGCTATAGTTAACATTCGTTATATTTCACATTTGGTTTCTTTGATATTCTGTGTGTTACTTTTTTTCCTTGTGCAGCATGGTTATCGAGTCTAATTCAAAGGAATTGGATTGTTTTTTAGTTCAAATTGTTACAGAATTTGAGCCAGATACCGAATTCGTTACCGAACCAGTATCTCGATTTTACTTGATACTTTGGGTTTTAAGTGACCTAAGGCTGTGTGTTTTGTGCAAACCGAATCTATACCGAATTTGGGTGTGATACATGTTATTTTTTTATCAGTTTCTGATACAGAATCTGATATATTGAATCTGCTACAGTGCTTACAGAACCCGAATCTGCTACAGTGCTTACCGAACCCGAATCTGCTACAGTATCAATACCGAATCTGACATTTTTGTTAGATTTTTGATACTGATTTCTGGTTTTAGTGATCTACCTAATCTTACCTTATTTTAATCATTATGTCTACTCAAGATACCTTGATCATTGGATCTGATTCCAGACCACCTATATTGTTTGATGGCAAGTATTACCAGTGGCTACATCGTATCACTTGGGCATCTCTAAGAGATGGACCAATTGTGGAATATCATCCAGAAACTAGAGTACCAATTCCAATCTATGAACTCTCGGGTGATAAATGTGCAAGAGCTCAAGGTGATATGGAAGCTAAAAATATCATCATGCAGGCAATTCCTTATGAATTGTTTGAGAATGTTGATAGCAACACATCTGCTAAAGTGTAACACCCCATTTTTCTCCGTACATGATTTATAGGTGTATTGTGTATGTACGATAGGCGTATGAAGGGTTCGGGACATATTCGGGTGTTAAGCTCTTGTATGCAAGGAAATGAGTCAGACCACGTTGAACGTCGTGGCACAACAAAGGAGGCCGCGGTGCGGCATTTAACTAGAATCCAGATCAGAAACTTGATAAAAAATGATCCCAGAACTAGGCAAATGTCGCGGTGCGACATTTAAGGCCGCGGCGCGGCATTCTGGGCAAACTGGTGCCAGATTTTTGTAATATTACATGAGAAGCAAGGGCATTTTGGTCTTTTCACGTTTGAGCCAGATTTGAGGCTTTAACCTCATCCACTCATTCATTTTCCTAATTTCATTTTTCTTTTCTTTTCATTTTTCTCTCAAAACTCAAACACTCATTTGATTTCAAAGGGATTTTTGGAAAGGAAGAAGCGGGATTTGATCTTTGGCGTAGTTGACAAGTTTGTTCTCCTCGTTCTTAGCTACACGGTGATACTAGTGGTAAGCTCTAACTCCGAATTTCATTTTCGTGTTCATCATTCAAATTTGGGGCTTTTGATTGTATGATTCATAGGTGAAACCCATTTAGTTGTTAATTGGAGATTAACACCAATATTCGGGTTTATTGTTGTTAAAGGTGGATTTTGGGTTGGTTAATGATTTAACCATGTTTAAGACTTGTAAATGGTGTACAATCACTAGCATTAGTGATTATTGGTGTTTTGGAAACTTTTAGGGTTTTCGTAGTTGACTAATTTTGACTAGAGTAAAAATTAGGGTTTGTTGAGGATTATGACCCGAATGTCGATTCGATGAGGTCTGTAAACTTAAAATGGATTAAGTTGAAGTATAAAACCGAGTTAAACATGTTTTGGTGTCAAAACTTTTAAATGGTGAGATTTTGACTTTATAGGTTAAAATTAGGGTTTATGGGTGCTTTTGAGAACGATAAGTGTTTAACACTTATGTTCGGGTTTAATTGGCATATTAGGACCATGATCACTTGTGTTAGTGATTATTGGTTAGTTTGGGCGCGGTTTGTACTTAGAAGTGCATTTGGGTCGAAATTGCACTAAATGTCGAATTGGGTTGGTTTGTAGATCCAATCTAAGTGTGTTGTTGAATTTGTGATAATGGATTAGGTACTTTCCATTGACGAGTTACGAATTACTTGGAAGCATTTCTTCAAGGCGACAAGGTGAGTGTTAATATCCTATGTGCATATGTATGTGTAGGATGGGTGCGGATCGGGTGAAGCGGTTCTCGGTCATAGAGCTCACTTCACATATAGGTGGTTTGATGGAGTTGTGTATAGGTCCAATTGGCACGGTTGTGCATTTTGGTTGACCACCTTTGGCGAGGTACACGCTTGTGTGTACGTTATCACACGTGGTTGTGATTTGGATGTTATAACCCCAATGGCGAAGGGTTGATATTGTTGTGAAGTGGATGACCCCAATGTGATGGATTTTATAATCCCGTGACCGTGGGTTTTGATGTTGAGAAGTGAATCACGTGTAGTTCAGATTCACGATGACTCGTGTAGTTCGGTCATCTTATTGAGGTAGTAATCTCGTGTGGTTAATGATTACTAAGGCTCGTGTAGTTCGGCCAACCTCGATGTTGTGAAGATAGTAATCTCGTGTGGGTTCGGATTATTAAGGCTCGTGTAGCTCAGCCAATCTTCATTGTGGCGTTTGGTATTCGGTAATGGGTTAAGGGGTTAACCTTATTCATTTTATATTGTTATATATTAATGTAATGTTGTGTCGTAGCGAACCCTTCGGGTGTAGCTTATTGGCGTTGTTCACATCGTCGTTAGTGAACATATACTTTGTTGTTATCTTTAGCTTGTTGCTTAGAGTGAAAGGACCCGTCCTAATCCATCTGGACGAAGTCCATATCGATTACAAATGATTCCCATTAGTTGATTACATCGCGAGGTACTTGACCTCTATATGATACATTTTACAAACATTGCATTCGTTTTTAAAAGACAAACTTGCCTTACATCGAAAGTTGACGACACGCATACCATTTCATAATATATCCAACTATAATAGACTTAATAATAATATTGATGAACTCGACAACTCGAATGCAACGTCTTTTGAAATATGCCAAGAATGACTCCAAGTAATGTTTCTAAAATGAGTAAATGCACAGCGGAAGATTTATTTCATACCTGAGAATAAACATGCTTTCAAGTGTCAACCAAAAGGTTGGTGAGTTCATTAGTTTAACATAAATAAACATTTCCATCACTTTAATAGACCACAAGATTTTCATTTCTCATAAATATACGTCCCATGCATAGACACAAAAAAAAATAATCATTCATATGGATTGAACACCTGATAACCGACATTTACAATATGCATATAAGAATATCCCCATCATTCCGGGATCCTCCTTCGGACATGATATAAATTTCAAAGTACTAAAGCATCTGGTACTTTGGATGGGGGTTGTTGGGCCCGATAGATCTATCTTTAGAGTTCGCGTCAATTAGGGTGTCTGTTCCCTAATTCTTAGATTACCGGACTTAATAAAAAGGGGCATATTCGGTTTCATAATCCAGCCATAGAATGTAGTTTTAAGTACTTGTGTCTATTTCGTAAAACAGATATAAAAGCAGCGCATGTATTCTCAGTCCCAAAAATATATATTGCGAAAGCATTTAAAAAGGGATTAATGAAAACTCACCTAATGTATTTTGTAGTAAAAATACATATGACTATATTGAACAATGCAGGGTTGGCCTCGGATTCACGAACCTATATCATTTATGTATATTAATACATATAATCGTTATCAAACAAATTTATATATATTTAGTTATGTTTTAAGATTTACTATTTATATATATGATTCAATTTAAAATATATTTAAATATTATTTGTAACTTATTTATAATAACATTTTATTAAAACAAAATAGTATTTAATATTAATATAGATGTAATATATATTTTTACATAAATGTCCTTTATTTATTAAAGTAATATTTTTAATACTTAAACTAGTGACAATAATAATAATGTAATGATAATAATAATAATAATAATAATAATAATAATAATAATAATAATAATAATAATAATAATAATAATAATAATAATAATAATAATAATAATAATAATAATAATAATAATAATAATAATAATAATATTAATAATAATAATAATAATAATAATAATAATGGTAATTGTAACACTACCTCAAAGAATTTGCTTTAAAGAAAAAAAATGATGCCCACGCCTAGGATCGAACCCGCGATCTCTCGCTTGACAAACACACTCCATACCATTAAACCAATTCTGTTTTTCCGAAATAATACCATATCCAAATCTACTTAAACCGTTTTTGGTTCATTTCGGCCCAATTTTAACTAGTCCATGATTAAAACCATTTTAAGACATAAATGGCCCAATACCACCCTTAAGTTCTCAGCCCATCAGTAGTATTTCGGCCCAACTAATATTCGATAAAAAAATTAAAAGTCGTGGTACACAGGAAACAAATTATACGGTTTCCATCTTTTCCCTTTTCAATTGTGGCATCCACTACCAACCCTCATCATTATAACATAATCATTATGTTCAATATTCATCATCATATATACTATATTCATCTTATGTATTAATATCACAAAGTTATCACCACTGCTTATTATCGTCATTCGTTATTTCATGTACTCCGTATGCATCTTTAATCATTAATTTATGTGATCATTCTTCATCGTTTTTGTTGCAAATTTTTGGATCGAAAAACAACAGGTTAAGCTATTGTTTTGTACAAGTAAACGGCACAGAGAAAGAGCGGATGCAACAGACGTTTTATGGTGTTAGGAAGTGGCAGATTTAGGGTGGAGAATGGCGATTGGGTTCGAGTATAAAACAGGAGCATATGGGTTTGACAAGAAATCAAGAAAAACAGTAAAAACAATTCGTAGCAGTAGCGGTAACAATTCCCTATTCACCTTCATCATTAACTATCGTCTATCTCGTAATCAGGTTATCATTACCAATTGTAATCATCATCATCTTTATTCGTTAGAACAGAGAACAAGTAATAGTAGTAGGTTTTGTTGGCGGTTTAGGGTTTCACGAAGAGAAATACGATTTAAGACTGGTGATTTGTGGTGGATTGAATCACGAAAATAGAAAGAAACAGATAGGTAGACAACAGCGTAGTAGGTGCAGTCAAATAGCATATGTATTATCAATAGGTTTCATGGGTGATTTATGGAAGTGATCGGTGGTATTGTTGTGGTGTTAAACCGAAACAACAACCATATTAACTAAAGGTGATTGAGAAGAAATATTAAGTGGGTTTTCTTTGCTTGGGTTGTTCGATAGAAACAAAAAGAAAGAAAGAAATGGTGTGTTGTAGATGGCGGTGGTGGTTAAATGGTGGTGATTGTGGTTGTTGTTTAAATGAATTTCAATGGTGATTTTGGTGATGATCATAACTGGTGGTGTGAATCTAGTGGCGGTTGGCTGTGGTGATCAATGAACCCAAGATGGTATTCGTAAAAAAAAATAAAGAGAGGAAGAGTTTCAAGTGGGTTTGTGTGGTGAAGGATATACATACATATATCCTATATGTATATAAAATTAGATAGATGAGAGAAAACATACTCATAATTCTCGTGATCTAATTGTATGTATGTATGTTAAAGTTTGTAACAAGTTGATATAAATAATAATATATAATATATAAGTCAGTGGTTTGATAAGAAACATGACACATATTTCAACTTAAATACAGTGAGTGTCTTCACTCATTTCACGGATGATAGACAGTTTAGAAAAGAAATATATAATACAATAATAATATTATAATAATAGATAAGAGTGACAGTTTTGGAATTTAGATGGTTGATCACGGGTGTTATGTACAATGCCTACACATATATAATCATATAAATACCAATATTATATTTTGAATCAATCAAGCAACGTGCAATAACAATAATAAAATATACATAGCAACCATACGCTTGTTTTGTAGTACCGACACTTTATTTAATATTTCTAATTATTAATTATATACCTATACATACATATATATTCATATTTATTTACAACTAATAGTTCGTGAATCGTCGAGCATGGTCAAGTGGTAATTGATTACCTAAATATAGATTTCAAACTTTCTAGACTTAACATTACAGATTTTGCTTATCGTGTCGGAAACATATAAAGATTAAGGTTTAAATTTGGTTGGAAATTTCCGGGTCATTACAGTACCTACCCGTTGAATAAATTTCGTCCCCGAAATTTGATAGAGGTCGTTATGGATAGAAATAAGAATGTTTTCATGACGAATATGAGTTGATAAATAGAGTTTTATCATCATTGAGTAATTATGGATAAAAATAATTTGATTATTCGAAGAGCACGAATGAAACTATCATGAGAGAGGTCCCAACAGGCATCGTCCACCTTCGCCCAAAAACTTGCCCAAATTTTTAGCCGTTATTAAAATAAAAAAAAATTCAACGGCTATCCCAACGGTCAGTTTTACACTATAAAAACACCAACCATATACTTCATTTTATACACTCAAGCATATATTTCTTTTATATTTCCACCTTTCTCAAATTCAAAAATCAAACACTCCCAAACTGTAAAATGTTAACACTTCCCCCAATGATTGTTTCGTTCGATGTTCATTACGGAGGTGATTTCCGTAATCAAATGAAGGAATATAAGTGGGGCGAAAGTATTTCGTTTGAAGATATCGACATTCGTGATGTTGGTTTACAAGACTTGCTATCCTTTCTGAAGGAAAAAGTTCCGTGTGAGTTCACGTCTGTGTTCTTTTATAAAGACGATTATGATGCGGATTGTAGGGCAAGTTTTCTGTGTACCGATGATCAATGGTACTTTATAAAAGATACCATTGAAGATCGCGGTAAACGCATTTCTTTGTATGCGGTTCTTGAAGATGAAGAGACGTTGGGTTATCGTTACCTCGATGAATTAGCTGAAGCAGCAGTTGAGGCATCAAGAGAAATACCGATGTCTCAAGAGTACCTCACGGATGGTGAAATGACTGGTGAACGCTACCTTGCAGATGACAATTGATGACGACTAGTAGTTTGATTGAAATCTTTTAATTTTTTAATTGTCGTGCTGTTTTAATTTTTAATTATTGTATTTTCAGTGTTGTTGTAGAGTTTTATATCTTCATTTATGTTTCGGAGCTCTTCGTCTTTTTAATCTCCTCTCGATCTCTAATAAAACGAGTAATGGTCTAGAATTTGTAAGTATGGAGTTTCGAATGAATTTAATGTTATAATCAAGAAAGGACGTAATAGCACGATTTGATTCGTCACATTACCAGAATCATTGAGAATAGAGATATCAAGAATATACTTTCTTGATATGTTCAGAAGTTAATTAGAATGAAAGAGTTATGTAACATGACTCATGATGGTGGTATGATCTACTGTGAACCATCACGTTCCATTAAAACTCAGCATGACTTACTGTAATATAATCACGTTGATCAAGTGTTATTATATTATACTAACTCATACATCAGTTCCCAACATTACTTCAATATCATTCATATTTTAAGCTCGAAAGTTTACAGAATATAGAAACTAACAGTTTCTATATGATGTAACACTGATAGCACGAAGGGATTAATGATTTCAGATAAGAACAGTTATGAAAATATCTTCAGAAATATGGAGGATATTTATAAATGGATATACGATGATATCTTGGAATTTCTAATATCGATGGATGATGAAGAATATTTACTCGTAAGGGTTTAGATTCGGAAGCAAGGTATTCGCTAAAGATTTCATCAGAAACAGAATCATTTGGATTCTTTGAAGTCAAACTTATTCTTTGTGATTTGTCCACGGCTTCTTTCTTAGTTTCGCATAATCTTTTCGGTACTAAATTTTCTATTGAATATTTCCAATATAATGATACACAGGAAGCACGAAGAGGTATATAATTTCGGACGAGAATATTTATGAAGATATCCTCAGAAATATCGAAGATATTGATGATGATATTTTGGAATTTCTAAGTTCAATAGTTGATGGAGAAAGATTTTTCTGTAAGATTTTAACATGACTTCGGAGCAAGATATTCTCTAAAGATTTCAACGGATCCAGAATTATCTGAATTCTTTGAATATAGGGTATGGTCCTTGTATTTGTCCTTGGTCTCCTTCGTGGTTAGCTCAATCCGTTTTCCAGTTCTAACTTTTCTGAGTTTTTTTTCAACATACTATTCTTTATCATCAAACTTTCGATGATTACGGTCGTTTACGGTTGTCTATGATTTCTGCTGCTTCATTCAGTTTTTTCAACATTCAGAGTATTGATTTGTGACTGAGTGCTTTTCAGAATTTCAGACTGGAAGGTCATAATTCTAAGAGATAAATGTCATACATATAACTGTTGAAGTAGATATTCTGTGAGTTTTCAAGGTACTGATTGCTGATTCCCGGTAATTGGTATGGCAGTTCTCGTTACCAGATGCGGATGAGTATATGATAGGGTTTCAATGAATAAATATAATGATTTGTCAGAGAGATTTAAGCCAAGAAACAACGAGGTTGCTGGTACGTCTGCTGGTAATATGGTGGAATATAAACGGTTCTCCGGTAACGATGATGACAGGAAAACTTATATATCGAGGTTATAATAAGGCTAATTCGAATGAAAATTGAAGTTGATTTGTTGGAGCTGTGACAAAATTGGCTAATTTGGAGAGGTGTTGTAAAGTTATTTTCGATAATAACATGCCAAAGAAGTTAGCACAGATACGTGTTAAACGTTTACACAAGTTTCGAATGTTTTCAAGTGCATAATTATATACATCAATCTTTTCTTCTGTAGATGAAGTGCGGTTGGTTTATCCTCTCGATTGAGGCATTTTCAAGAATCATGAAAGATTTGAACGCATATTGTAATCGTCAAGATATAAATGAAGTTTAGGATGAAATCAAGTGGCAAACTTGAAGAATTGTTTAGTTTCATATATTATAATCAATATTTTAATTCATTTTAATTGTCTAATGTTATTAGTTGACAGTCCAATAATTCATATATATATAGTTTAATATATAATATTCGAATTAATTAATACGTGTCGTGACCCGTTTACGTCTCAGACTCGATCACAACTCAAACTATATATATAGATGGGTCGATATGATATGTCAAAACATTGTGTACGTGTCTCGATATCTAAAATGCGTAAATAACAGAATGACGATAAATAAAGTGCGTAAAATAAATAACAGAAATTAAATGACGATAATTAAAATTGCGAGAATGTAAAATGCGATAAATAAAAGGTAATCAGTTAGCTAGGAACGGTTATCGTGGATTCTTAACAAAATTCTTCTCATAGTTAAATTATTTGTTTCTAACAAGTCTTATTTTATCCAATGTTTCTTCATTATGCCAGTTGTTGGATTCTGATAGATCCAAATCCAAATATGAAATTTGAATGGAAATGGTTATTCTGTGGTGAACAGATTCATATATCTGTAGATGTAAGTAGGATAGGAAATGACTGTTGAATCAGATTGAAAGAATGTACAGTGTTACTTATTAATGTGAAACTAAATATTCCTCGGGTATTACCTACCCGTTAAAATATTTTCACCATTAACAGTTTGCACGAAAGAATTTTTAATTACAATATTTATGAAAATATACTTACATATATATTTTTTCCATATGTAATCATAGATTTAATGAGTTAATATGATATTAAACTCATTTGATTTATCGTTAGAACAAGAATATATAATATCTAACATATTAGAGATTACATAATCACAATGTAGGACGAAGATAGTTTATGTAGAACGATTCGTAGAACGATGATTATGCTTGAGGTATAGATTGCGAGGTTGAGACGTGTGATGATGTTGTTGTTGTTGGTACTCCTTGGTATCCATGGTGCGTATGACTTTGATGTTCGAGGTATAGATTAAGATGTTGAGGTGTGGGATGCAGATGTTGATGTTGGTGGTGATACTTGTTATGCTACTGGTGCTGCTGCTGGTGTTTGTAACCTTCGCACCATATTCTCTAAAGCCACTACCCGAGCGCGAAGCTCGTTGACTTCTTCTATTACACCGGGGTGATTTTCAGTTCGGACTAGCGGATAAATATAATCTAGAATTTGGTATAGTATATAATCGTGGCGAGATACTCTGGAGATAAGAGAAAAGATGGTGTTTCGAACAGGCTCACCAGTAAGTGCTTCAGGTTCTTCGCCAATAGGGCAATGTGGCGGATGGAAAGGATCACCTTCTTCTTGTCTCCAATGATTGAGGAGGCTACGAACCCATCCCCAATTCATCCAGAATAGATGATGACTGATTGGTTGATCCATTCCGGTCACACTGCTTTCGGAGCTTGAGTGGGATTCCATTTCGGAATCCGAATGACTTGAACTAATGACGAATTCCATTTCGTACGATTGAATAAAGAATTTTTAAATATGAAATGATTTTCTGGCTAACGGATGGTATTCTTAATTACATAGAATATCCATATATATAGAACAAAAGGTTTCGTAGATTAAGGAGGAATTTACGGGATACGCCAGATAAGATTTACAGTAACAGATACGCTAAGATATGAAGTAGTAGATACGCTAAGATATGAATTTTGTCTTTACACTATTCATGCAGTCAATGCAGTAAAACGTGTCTAGACTAAGAATGATAAGCAAGTGATTCTCTAAGAATGATAAGCAGGTAATTTTCGACACGAAATGATAAGCAAAACTGTTGACATGCAGACCATGTTCAAGTCCAGACTCCTTAAAGTAACCTAACAACTATTAAGTCGAAGTCCAGACTCACTAATGCATCCTAACAACTCCTAGTTAGACACACTAATGCAAGACCTGGTTCGCTACGACCACCGCTCTGATACCAACTGAAAGGACCCCTCCTAATCTATCTGGACGAAGTCCATATCGATTACAAACGATTCCCATTAGTTGATTACATCGCGAGGTACTTAACCTCTATATGATACATTTTACAAACATTGCATTCGTTTTTAAAAGACAAACTTTCCTTACATCGAAAGTTGACAACACGCATACCATTTCATAATATATCCAACTATAATAGACTTAATAATAATCTTGATGAACTCGACGACTCGAATGCAACGTCTTTTGAAATATGCCAAGAATGACTCCAAGTAATGTTTCTAAAATGAGTAAATGCACAGCGGAAGATTTCTTTCATACCTGAGAATAAACATGCTTTCAAGTGTCAACCAAAAGGTTGGTGAGTTCATTAGTTTAACATAAATAAACATTTCCATCACTTTAATAGACCACAAGATTTTCATTTCTCATAAATATACGTCCCATGCATAGAGACAAAAAAAAAATCATTCATATGGATTGAACACCTGATAACCGACATTTACAATATGCATATAAGAATATCCCCATCATTCCGGGATCCTCCTTCGGACATGATATAAATTTCGAAGTACTAAAGCATCCGGTACTTTGGATGGGGCTTGTTGGGCCCGATAGATCTATCTTTAGAGTTCGCGTCAATTAGGGTATCTGTTCCCTAATTCTTATATTACCAGACTTAATAAAAAGGGGCATATTCGGTTTAATAATCCAGCCATAGAATGTAGTTTTAAGTACTAGTGTCTATTTCGTAAAACAGTTATAAAAGCAGCGCATGTATTCTCAGTCCCAAAAATATATATTGCGAAAGCATTTAAAAAGGGATTAATGAAAACTCACCTAATATAGTTTGTAGTAAAAATACATATGACTATATTGAACAATGCAGGGTTGGCCTCGGATTCACGAACCTATATCATTTATGTATATTAATACATATAATCGTTATCAAACAAATTTATATATATTTAGTTATGTTTTAAGATTTACTATTTATATATATGATTCAATTTAAAATATATTTAAATATTATTTGTAACTTATTTATAATAACATTTTATTAAAGCAAAATAGTATTTAATATTAATATAGATGTAATATATATTTTTACATAAATGTCCTTTATTTATTAAAGTAATATTTTTAATACTTAAACTAGTGACAATAATAATAATGTAATAATAATAATAATAATAATAATAATAATAATAATAATAATAATAATAATAATAATAATAATAATAATAATAATAATAATAATAATAATAATAATAATAATAATAATAATAATAATAATAATAATGGTAATTGTAACACTACCTCAAAGAATTTGCTTTAAAGAAAAAAAATGATGCACATGCCTAGGATCGAACCCGCGATCTCTCGCTTAACAAACACACTCCATACCATTAAACCAAGTCTGTTTTTCCGAAATAATACCATATCCAAATCTACTTAAACCGTTTTTGGTTCATTTTGGCCCAATTTTAACTAGTCCATGATTAAAACCATTTTAAGACATAAATGGCCCAATACCACCCTTAAGTTCTCGGCCCATCAGCAGTATTTTGGCCCAACTAATATCCGATAAAAAAAATTAAAAGCCGTGGTACACAGGAAACAAGTTATACGGTTTCCATCTTTTCCCTTTTCAATTGTGGCATCCACTACCAACCCTCATCATTATAACATAATCATTATGTTCAATATTCATCATCATATATACTATATTCATCTTATGTATTAATATCACAAAGTTATCACCACTGCTTATTATCGTCATTCGTTATTTCATGTACTCCGTATGCATCTTTAATCATTAATTTATGTGATCATTCTTCATCGTTTTTGTTGCAAATTTTTGGATCGAAAAATAACAGGTTAAGCTATTGTTTTGTACAAGTAAATGGCACAGAGAAAGAGCAGATGCAACAGTCGTTTTATGGTGTTACGAAGTGGCGAATTTAGGGTGGAGAATGGCGATTGGGTTCGAGTATAAAACAGGAGCATATGGGTTTGACAAGAAATTAAGAAAAACAGTAAAAACAATTCGTAGCAGTAGCGGTAACAATTCCCTATTCACCTTCATCATTAACTATCGTCTATCTCGTAATCAGGTTATCATTACCAATTATAATCATCATCTTTATTCGTTAGAACAGAGAACAAGTAATAGTAGTAGGTTTTGGTGGCGGTTTAGGGTTTCATGAAGAGAAATACTATTTAAGACTGGTGATTTGTGGTAGATTGAATCACGAAAATAGAAAGAAACAGATAAGTAGACACAGCGTAGTAGGTGCAGTCAAATAGCATATGTATTATCAATAGGTTTTGTGGGTGATTTGTGGAAGTGATCGGTGGTATTGTTGTGGTGTTAAACTGAAACAACAACCATATTAACTAAAGGTGATTGAGAAGAAATATTAAGTGGGTTTTCTTTGCTTGGGTTGTTCGATAGAAACAAAAAGAAAGAAAGAAATGGTGTGTTGTAGATGGCGGTGGTGGTTAAATGGTGGTGATTGTGGTTGTTGTTTAAATGAATTTCAATGGTGATTTTGGTGATGATCGTAACTGGTGGTGTGAATCTAGTGGCGGTTGGCTGTGGTGATCAATGAACCCAAGATGGAATTCGTAAAAAAAAAAAAAGAGGAATAGTTTCAAGTGGGTTTGTGTGGTGAAGGATATACATACATATATCCTATATGTATATAAAATTAGATAGATGAGAGAAAACATACTCATAATTCTCGTGATCTAATTGTATGTATGTATGTTAAAGTTTGTAACAAGTTGATATAAATAATAATATATAATATATAAGTCAGTGCTTTGATAAGAAACATGACACATATTTCAACTTAAACACAGTGAGTGTCTTCACTCATTTCACGGATGATAGATAGTTTAGAAAAGAAATATATAATACAATAATAATATTATAATAATAGATAAGAGTGACAGTTTTGGAATTTAGATGGTTGATCACGGGTGTTATGTACAATGCCTACACATATATAATCATATAAATACCAATATTATATTTTGAATCAATCAAGCAACGTGCAATAACAATAATAAAATATACATAGCAACCATACGCTTGTTTTGTAGTACCGACACTTTATTTAATATTTCTAATTATTAATTATATACCTATACATACATATATATTCATATTAATTTACAACTAATAGTTCGTGAATCGTCGAGCATGGTCAAGTGGTAATTGATTACCTAAATATAGATTTCAAACTTTCTAGACTTAACATTACAGATTTTGCTTATCGTGTCGGAAACATATAAAGATTAAGGTTTAAATTTGGTTGGAAATTTCCGGGTCATTACATAGAGATCGTACGGTATGCTTAGTGTAGTTTCCTTATACATGGATGCTTCGGTATGTGGTATTTGATAATTTTGTGGCGTGTCCATTTTAGACATATATATGTATGTAGTATATTATCATTCACTAAGCGTTAGCTTACCCTCTCGTTGTTGATATTTTTATATGTTCGCATGCTTGGCGGCTCGGGTAAGCTTGGGGATTAGAGATCTTGGCTAGGTTGTTTAGAAGATCTTGCTTTTGTATTCGATTAGGATTTGGGTAGCGTAGTCCCAAATCACCCTGCTCGGTTTTGGTTGGAAACTAAACTAGTCGGGTCGTGTGTCAGTTTGGACAATTAATTAATGTATTAAATGTTTTAAGGTTTATTAAACCTTCTATTGTGTAGTGACCCGAACTTTTCCATGTTTATATATATTAATTGAGATTGATATTTACATGATTAAATGTTTCCAACATGTTAAACAATCAAACTTGTTAAGACTTGATTAATTGAAATATGTTTCATATAGACAATTGACCACCCAAGTTGACCGGTGATTCACGAATGTTAAAACTTGTAAAAACTATATGATGACATATATATGGATATATATATATATAGTTAACATGATACTATGATAAGTAAATATATCATTAAGTATATTAACAATGAACTACATATGTAATAACAAGACAACTAACTTAATGATTTTTAAACGAGACATATATGTAACGATTATCGTTGTAAAGACATTTAATGTATATATATCATATTAAGAGATATTCATACATGATAATATCATGATAATATAATAATTTAAAATCTCATTTGATATTATAAACATTGGGTTAACAACATTTAACAAGATCGTTAACCTAAAGGTTTCAAAACAACACTTACATGTAACGACTAACGATGACTTAACGACTCAGTTAAAATGTATATACATGTAGTGTTTTAATATGTATTTATACACTTTTGAAAGACTTCAATACACTTATCAAAATACTTCTACTTAACAAAAATACTTACAATTACATCCTCGTTCAGTTTCATCAACAATTCTACTCGTATGCACCCGTATTCGTACTCGTACAATACACAGCTTTTAGATGTATGTACTATTGGTATATACACTCCAATGATCAGCTCTTAGCAGCCCATGTGAGTCACCTAACACATGTGGGAACCATCATTTGGCAACTAGCATGAAATATCTCATAAAATTACAAAAATATGAGTAATCATTCATGACTTATTTACATGAAAACAAAATTACATATCCTTTATATCTAATCCATACACCAACGACCAAAAATACCTACAAACACTTTCATTCTTCAATTTTCTTCATCTAATTGATCTCTCTCAAGTTCTATCTTCAAGTTCAAAGTGTTCTTCATATATTCTACAAGTTCTAATTACATAAAATCAAGAATACTTTCAAGTTTGCTAGCTCACTTCCAATCTTGTAAGGTGATCATCCAACCTCAAGAAATCTTTGTTTCTTACAGTAGGTTATCATTCTAATATAAGATAATAATCATATTCAAACTTTGGTTCAATTTCTATAACTATAACAATCTTATTTCAAGTGATGATCTTACTTGAACTTGTTTTCGTGTCATGATTCTGCTTCAAGAACTTCAAGCCATCCAAGGATCCGTTGAAGCTAGATCCATTTTTCACTTTTCCAGTAGGTTTATCCAAGGAACTTAAGGAAGTAATGATGTTCATAACGTCATTCGATTCATACATATAAAGCTATCTTATTCGAAGGTTTAAACTTGTAATCACTAGAACATAGTTTAGTTAATTCTAAACTTGTTCGCAAATAAAAGTTAATCCTTCTAACTTGACTTTTAAAATCAACTAAACACATGTTCTATATCTATATGATATGCTAACTTAATGATTTAAAACCTGGAGACACGAAAAACACCGTAAAACCGGATTTACGCCGTCGTAGTAACACCACGGGCTGTTTTGGGTTAGTTAATTAAAAACTATGATAAACTTAGATTTAAAAATTGTTATTCTGAGAAAATGATTTTTATTATGAACATGAAACTATATCCAAAAATTATGGTTAAACTCAAAGTGGAAGTATGTTTTCTAAAATGGTCATCTAGACGTCGTTCTTTCGACTGAAATGACTACCTTTACAAAAACAACTTGTAACTTAATTTTCCGACTATAAACCTATAATTTTTCTGTTTAGATTCATAAAATAGAGTTCAATATGAAACCATAGCAATTTGATTCACTCAAAACGGATTTAAAATGAAGAAGTTATGGGTAAAACAAGATTGGATAATTTTTCTCATTTTAGCTACGTGAAAATTGGTAACAAATCTATTCCAACCATAACTTAATCAACTTGTATTGTATATTATGTAATCTTGAGATACCATAGACACGTATACAATGTTTCGACCTATCATATCGACACATCTATATATATTTCGGAACAACCATAGACACTCTATATGTGAATGTTGGAGTTAGCTATACAGGGTTGAGGTTGATTCCAAAATATATATAGTTTGAGTTGTAATCAATACTGAGATACGTATACACTGGGTCGTGGATTGATTCAAGATAATATTTATCGATTTATTTCTGTACATCTAACTGTGGACAACTAGTTGTAGGTTACTAACGAGGACAGCTGACTTAATAAACTTAAAACATCAAAATATATTAAAAGTGTTGTAAATATATTTTGAACATACTTTAATATATATGTATATATTGTTATCGGTTCGTGAATCAATAGTGACCAAGTCTTACTTCTCGACGAAGTAAAAAAATCTGTGAAAGTGAGTTATAGTCCCACTTTTAAAATCTAATATTTTTGGGATGAGAATACATGCAGGTTTTATAAATGATTTACAAAATAGACACAAGTACGTGAAACTACATTCTATGGTTGAATTATCGAAATCGAATATGCCCCTTTTTATTAAGTCTGGTAATCTAAGAATTAGGGAACAGACACCCTAATTGATGCGAATCCTAAAGATAGATCTATTGGGCCTAACAAACCCAATCCAAAGTACCGGATGCTTTAGTGCTTCGAAATTTATATCATATCCGAAGGGTGTCCCGGAATGATGGGGATATTCTTATATATGCATCTTGTTAATGTCGGTTACCAGGTGTTCACCATATGAATGATTTTTATCTCTATGTATGGGATGTGTATTGAAATATGAAATCTTGTGGTCTATTATTATGATTTGATATATATAGGTTAAATCTATAACTCACCAACATTTTTGTTCTCAGGTGATTATTTGTCAAAAACCCGACCTTAACCCTAAGGACGAATACAATAACATATGATTTCATCGCGAGGTATTGACCTCTATATGCGACATTTTTCAAAAACTGCATTCGTTTTTACAATACAAACCATAGCTTTTATTACAAATACAAGGTTTAAACAACTTAATAATGATTATCGTTTAGCGATAATCTTAGACTTACAAACTTTACATGTGATAATAACAATACGACCTCCAACATATTTTACATTACAAATCCTCCGATATGCATTTTTATTTTTGACACAAATATGCATACTCAAGATCTTGCTTAAATTCAACATGTTGCAGCGGAAGCTTTTTGTTATCACCTGAGAATAAACATGCTTAAAACGTCAACATAAAGTTGGTGAGATATAGGTTTAATGCCGGCAGCGTTATGAATATAGACCACAAGATTTCATATATAAATGTTTTAATAAAAATATTCTAAGTTGTTGAGCACTTGATAACCATACTTAACATTTAATCAACGTCGCATATTCCCTTTATTATGAAATCTTACTACACCGTACCAAGTGTAGTCACCGAAATAAAGTACTGTGCAACCGATGAATATTGGTCGTCCAGTCCGGTTGGGGTTGTCAGGCCCGATAGATCTATCAACAGGATTCGCGTTTACAATACCTCATGTAAATAGTAGTTACCAAGTTACAGGGAAGTATGCCAGTGGTACAACTCACTTTTGTCTTGAAGGTATTTAACTCGACTTGGTCTCCGATAGATATCACGAACCTAACCATATATATAATATATCAACATATTTTCTTTTCAAGTAATCGTTACATATATATATATATATATATATATATATATATATATATATATATATATATATATATATATATATATATATATATATATATATATATATATATATATATACTTTTAATACTTTTAATATTTTCTTAGTCCGTAGTTAGCAGTCCGATGTTAGTGGTCCACAATTAGTTGCTTAAATAAAATAAATACAGACCCCATCGTATTCGTGTTGATCAGAATTAATCTTGACCCATGGTACCATGTTGTCAAATGACGTGTTGCGTACATAAAGTACCGTGTTGTCAAATGACGTGTTGCGTACAATCATGAGGTCTTATGATTAATCTTCTCGTGTTGTTTACGGGTGGTCCTGAAATATATAAAATAAAATCATAAGTAAATATATATTAAATATTATGTTAATTAGCCAAGATATGATTAATCCGATTTTTGTCATAATATGATATATTACAGGTCTTGAAGTGTTTTTTTTTAAAAATCAAATTAGAAGGATCTATTTAGTTTGCGAACAAGTTTGAAATCACTCAAACTATGTTCTTGTTGTTAAAATTTTATAACACAAAATAAGATAGCTATATAAATATGAATCGAATAAGGTTATGAATAAGGTTACTACCTCAAGTTACTTGGACAAAGCTACTGGAAAAGGTAAGAAAAATCTTGGAATCAAAAGAGTGGTGGAGTGGGATTGAAAGATTGGAAGTACTCTCCTTGAAATCGGATGACTATATTGATACGTTCATGAGTAGGTAAATGAAGAGAGATTAGGGAGTGAATTAACTTGAAAGAAAATTGGAAATGAAATTGTATGTGTGTGTGTGTGCAAAATAGCATGATTATGGGATGGATATATAGGAGATTTAGTTTGTTTTCTTGCACAAAAGTCACACATGAGGTTAAATGGCTGGTTCCCACATGTAACATCATGTCTAGTGGCTGATCATTGAAGTTTATTGTTGGTATATACCAATAGTAAATACGTATAGAATATGGGTATAATACGGTTACATATAACCTAGATATACTTGTAGAAATTTTGAGGACTCGGAACGAGAATTCAAATATGGACGGGTTTATAACTGTAAAAGAGGCTCAAAATTGGGCTTTTATTTTTGGGTCAAACCGGGCCAAAATAAAATTTTAAGACATTTTTAATAAAGCAATGTTGGACCCCGCCAGGGGTTACCACCCCTTGGACCCTGCTTATCGGGTGCGCTGCCCTCGAACCCCCGTCATAATCAAGATAAGTTCAAACAAGTGTGCACTCCACACTTCTCCAAACTTGTTCGATATTTATCAAGATTATTTTGGTTACAAATTAATCCCATTACACTTAAAATCATATTGGTGATATAGATCACCAACACATTATATATTGTAAGTATATATGTCAAAGAATGTTACATATAGTTATTGTTTTGATTACTTAAGTTAGTGGTCTCAAAGTATACTTATAACTCATTGTTGTTAGTTCACAATGAAATGTTAAACCATCCTTAAATCATGTTAAATATGTATAGATATGTACATATACATAATCGTATAATTATGGTGTGTTATATAGTTAGTGATATCATCGGTCAAATTAGACGGTCAAACGTTGTGTGAAACTCTTTTCAAAAACATAAGTCTCAACAGTTTGGATTGTTTATCATGTTGGTAAGGTTTATTTTATGTAAATATTAATCTCATAAGTATAAAACGATCGGAAAAATACGGGTCGTTACATTATTAAGAGCTTCCGCTGTCGCATACTTAAATAAGGACGAGATTTGGAGTCCATGCTTGTATGATATTGTGTAAAAACTGCATTCAAGAAACTTATTTTGTTGTAACATATTTGTATTGTAAACCATTATGTAATGGTCGTGTGTAAACAGGATATTTTAGATTATCATTATTTGATAATCTACGTAAAGCTTTTTAAACCTTTATTGATGAAATAAAGGTTATGGTTTGTTTTAAAATGAATGCAGTCTTTGAAAAACGTCTCATATAGAGGTCAAAACCTCGCAACGAAATCAATTAATATGGAACGTTTTTAATCAATAAGAACGGGACATTTCAGTTGGTATCCGAGCGTTGGTCTTAGAGAACCAGAATTTTGCATTAATGTGTCTTATCGAGTTTGTTAGGATGCATTAGTGAGTCAGGACTTCGACCGTGTTTACTTGAAAAATGATTGCTTAACAAATTTTGTTGGAAACTATATATTTTTAACATGTGAATATTATGTGATATATTAATCTCTTAACGCGTTTAATATTATGTGATAGATGTCTACCTCTAGAACAAGTCCCATTGACTCACCTAATAATAATGAAGAGTCAAATGTAAATTGGAATGATTCGTGGACTGATTCACAAGTTCCCGAAGAGGAACCGGAAGAAGAGTCGGAACCAGAAGAAGAATCGGAACCGGAAGAAGAATCGGAACTGGATGAAGAAATAGAACCGGTGGGGGAAATAATAAAACGGTTAAGTAAAAGAAAATCCTCAACCAACCGACCAAGGTTAATTATGGTCAATGGTGTTTCCGCTAAGGAAGCAAAATATTGGGAGGATTACCAATTCTCCGATGAATCGGATTCTGACGAGAATTCCGATGATGTTATAGAAATTACCCCAACTGAATTTAAAAAGGCAAAAGAAAATAATAAGGGAAAGGGCATAAAAATAGAGAAATCTAATTCCAACCCCGATGAACTTTATATGTATCGTCAACCCCCGAAGTCCTTAAGTTGTAACAATGACCCGGGAACCTCTAAGCCACTAGGTTTTTCTAAACCAATGTGGAAAATTACGGCTCGTATTAGGGGAACATCATATATCCCTAGAAACTTGGCAAAACGAACCAAAACTGAAGAAGAAGAAACAAGCGATTCGGAATAAACCAGCCAGGGGCTATGCCCCTTGGACCCCGCCAGGGGTTGCCACCCCTTGGACCCCGCTTATCGGGGGCGCTGTGAAATGTCCCGTTCTTATTGATTAAAAACGTTCCATATTAATTGATTTCGTTGCGAGGTTTTGACCTCTATATGAGACGTTTTTCAAAGACTGCATTCATTTTTAAAACAAACCATAACCTTTATTTCATAAATAAAGGTTTAAAAAGCTTTACGTAGATTATCAAATAATGATAATCTAAAATATCCTGTTTACACACGACCATTACATAATGGTTTACAATACAAATATGTTACAACAAAATAAGTTTCTTGAATGCAGTTTTTACACAATATCATACAAGCATGGACTCCAAATCTCGTCCTTATTTAAGTATGCGACAGCGGAAGCTCTTAATAATCACCTGAGAATAAACATGCTTAAAACGTCAACAAAAATGTTGGTGAGTTATAGGTTTAACCTATATATATCAAATCGTAACAATAGACCACAAGATTTCATATTTCAATACACATCCCATACATAGAGATAAAAATCATTCATATGGTGAACACCTGGTAACCGACAATAACAAGATGCATATATAAGAATATCCCCATCATTCCGGGACACCCTTCGGATATGATATAAATTTCGAAGTACTAAAGCATCCAGTACTTTGGATGGGGTTTGTTAGGCCCAATAGATCTATCTTTAGGATTCGCGTCAATTAGGGTGTCTGTTCCCTAATTCATAGATTACCAGACTTAATAAAAAGGGGCATATTCGATTTCGATAATTCAACCATAGAATGTAGTTTCACGTACTTGTGTCTATTTTGTAAATCATTTATAAAACCTGCATGTATTCTCATCCCAAAAATATTAGATTTTAAAAGTGGGACTATAACTCACTTTCACAGATTTTTACTTCGTCGGGAAGTAAGACTTGGCCACTGGTTGATTCACGAACCTATAACAATATATACATATATATCAAAGTATGTTCAAAATATATTTACAACACTTTTAATATATTTTGATGTTTTAAGTTTATTAAGTCAGCTGTCCTCGTTAGTAACCTACAACTAGTTGTCCACAGTTAGATGTACAGAAATAAATCGATAAATATTATCTTGAATCAATCCACGACCCAGTGTATACGTATCTCAGTATTGATCACAACTCAAACTATATATATTTTGGAATCAACCTCAACCCTGTATAGCTAACTCCAACATTCACATATAGAGTGTCTATGGTTGTTCCGAAATATATATAGATGTGTCGACATGATAGGTCGAAACATTGTATACGTGTCTATGGTATCTCAAGATTACATAATATACAATACAAGTTGATTAAGTTATGGTTGGAATAGATTTGTTACCAATTTTCACGTAGCTAAAATGAGAAAAATTATCCAATCTTGTTTTACCCATAACTTCTTCATTTTAAATCCGTTTTAAGTGAATCAAATTGCTATGGTTTCATATTGAACTCTATTTTATGAATCTAAACAGAAAAGTATAGGTTTATAGTCGGAAAAATAAGTTACAAGTCGTTTTTGTAAAGGTAGTCATTTCAGTCGAAAGAACGACGTCTAGATGACCATTTTAGAAAACATACTTCCACTTTGAGTTTAACCATAATTTTTGGATATAGTTTCATGTTCATAATAAAAATCATTTTCTCAGAATAACAACTTTTAAATCAAAGTTTATCATAGTTTTTAATTAACTAACCCAAAACAGCCCGCGGTGTTACTACGACGGCGTAAATCCGGTTTTACGGTGTTTTTCGTGTTTCCAGGTTTTAAATCATTAAGTTAGCATATCATATAGATATAGAACATGTGTTTAGTTGATTTTAAAAGTCAAGTTAGAAGGATTAACTTTTATTTGCGAACAAGTTTAGGATTAACTAAACTATGTTCTAGTGATTACAAGTTTAAACCTTCGAATAAGATAGCTTTATATGTATGAATTGAATGATGTTATGAACATCATTACTACCTTAAGTTCCTTGGATAAACCTACTGGAAAAGAGAAAAATGGATCTAGCTTCAATGGATCCTTGGATGGCTCGAAGTTCTTGAAGCAAAATCATGACACGAAAACAAGTTCAAGTAAGATCATCACTTGAAATAAGATTGTTATAGTTATAGAAATTGAACCAAAGTTTGAATATGATTATTACCTTGTATTAGAATGATAACCTACTGTAAGAAACAAAGATTTCTTGAGGTTGGATGATCACCTTACAAGATTGGAAGTGAGCTAGCAAACTTGAAAGTATTCTTGATTTTATGAAACTAGAACTTTTGGAATTTATGAAGAACACTTAGAACTTGAAGATAGAACTTGAGAGAGATCAATTAGATGAAGAAAATTGAAGAATGAAAGTGTTTGTAGGTGTTTTTGGTCGTTGGTGTATGGATTAGATATAAAGGATATGTAATTTTGTTTTCATGTAAATAAATCATGAATGATTACTCATATTTTTGTAATTTTATGAGATATTTCATGCTAGTTGCCAAATAATGGTTCCCACATGTGTTAGGTGACTCACATGGGCTGCTAAGAGCTGATCATTGGAGTGTATATACCAATAGTACATACATCTAAAAGCTGTGTATTATACGAGTACGAATACGGGTGCATACGAGTAGAATTGTTGATGAAACTGAACGAGGATGTAATTGTAAGCATTTTTGTTAAGTAGAAGTATTTTGATAAGTGTCTTGAAGTCTTTCAAAAGTGTATGAATACATATTAAAACACTACATGTATATACATTTTAACTGAGTCGTTAAGTCATCGTTAGTCGTTACATGTAAGTGTTGTTTTGAAACCTTTAGGTTAACGATCTTGTTAAATGTTGTTAACCCAATGTTTATAATATCAAATGAGATTTTAAATTATTATATTATCATGATATTATCATGTATGAATATCTCTTAATATGATATATATACATTAAATGTCTTTACAACGATAATCGTTACATATATGTCTCGTTTAAAAATCATTAAGTTAGTAGTCTTGTTTTTACATATGTAGTTCATTGTTAATATACTTAATGATATGTTTACTTATCATAGTATCATGTTAACTATATATATATTCATATATATGTCATCATATAGTTTTTACAAGTTTTAACGTTCGTGAATCACCGGTCAACTTGGGTGGTCAATTGTCTATATGAAACATATTTCAATTAATCAAGTCTTAACAAGTTTGATTGCTTAACATGTTGGAAACATTTAATCATGTAAATATCAATCTCAATTAATATATGTAAACATGGAAAAGTTCGGGTCACTACAGTACCTACCCGTTAAATAAATTTCGTCCCGAAATTTTAAGCTGTTGAAGGTGTTGACGAATCTTCTGGAAATAGATGCGGGTATTTCTTCTTCATCTGATCTTCACACTCCCAGGTGAACTCGGGTCCTCTACGAGCATTCCATCGAACCTTAACAATTGGTATCTTGTTTTGCTTAAGTCTTTTAACCTCACGATCCATTATTTCGACGGGTTCTTCGATGAATTGAAGTTTTTCGTTGATTTGGATTTCATCTAACGGAATAGTGAGATCTTCTTTAGCAAAACATTTCTTCAAATTCGAGACGTGGAAAGTGTTATGTACAGCCGCGAGTTGTTGAGGTAACTCAAGTCTGTAAGCTACTGGTCCGACACGATCAATAATCTTGAATGGTCCAATATACCTTGGATTTAATTTCCCTCGTTTACCAAATCGAACAACGCCTTTCCAAGGTGCAACTTTAAGCATGACCATCTCTCCAATTTCAAATTCTATATCTTTTCTTTTAATGTCAGCGTAGCTCTTTTGTCGACTTTGGGCGGTTTTCAACCGTTGTTGAATTTGGATGATCTTCTCGGTAGTTTCTTGTATAATCTCCGGACCCGTAATCTGTCTATCCCCCACTTCACTCCAACAAATCGGAGACCTGCACTTTCTACCATAAAGTGCTTCAAACGGCGCCATCTCAATGCTTGAATGGTAGCTATTGTTGTAGGAAAATTCTGCTAACGGTAGATGTCGATCCCAACTGTTTCCGAAATCAATAACACATGCTCGTAGCATGTCTTCAAGCGTTTGTATCGTCCTTTCGCTCTGCCCATCAGTTTGTGGATGATAGGCAGTACTCATGTCTAGACGAGTTCCTAATGCTTGCTGTAATGTCTGCCAGAATCTTGAAATAAATCTGCCATCCCTATCAGAGATAATAGAGATTGGTATTCCATGTCTGGAGACGACTTCCTTCAAATACAGTCGTGCTAACTTCTCCATCTTGTCATCTTCTCTTATTGGTAGGAAGTGTGCTGATTTGGTGAGACGATCAACTATTACCCAAATAGTATCAAAACCACTTGCAGTCCTTGGCAATTTAGTGATGAAATCCATGGTAATGTTTTCCCATTTCCATTCCGGGATTTCGGGTTGTTGAAGTAGACCTGATGGTTTCTGATGCTCAGCTTTGACCTTAGAACACGTCAAACATTCTCCTACGTATTTAGCAACATCGGCTTTCATACCCGGCCACCAAAAATGTTTCTTGAGATCCTTGTACATCTTCCCCGTTCCAGGATGTATTGAGTATCTGGTTTTATGAGCTTCTCTAAGTACCATTTCTCTCATATCTCCAAATTTTGGTACCCAAATCCTTTCAGCCCTATACCGGGTTCCGTCTTCCCGAATATTAAGATGCTTCTCCGATCCTTTGGGTATTTCATCCTTTAAATTTCCCTCTTTTAAAACTCCTTGTTGCGCCTCCTTTATTTGAGTAGTAATGTTATTATGAATCATTATATTCATAGATTTTACTCGAATGGGTTCTCTATCCTTCCTGCTCAAGGCATCGGCTACCACATTTGCCTTCCCCGGGTGGTAACGAATCTCAAAATCGTAATCATTCAATAATTCAATCCACCTACGCTGCCTCATATTCAGTTGTTTCTGATTAAATATGTGTTGAAGACTTTTGTGGTCGGTATATATAATACTTTTGACCCCATATAAGTAGTGCCTCCAAGTCTTTAATGCAAAAACAACCGCGCCTAATTCCAAATCATGCGTCGTATAATTTTGTTCGTGAATCTTCAATTGTCTAGACGCATAAGAAATCACCTTCGTTCGTTGCATTAATACACAACCGAGACCTTGCTTTGATGCGTCACAATAAATCACAAAATCATCATTCCCTTCAGGCAATGACAATATAGGTGCCGTAGTTAGCTTTTTCTTCAATAACTGAAACGCTTTCTCTTGTTCATCATTCCATTCAAATTTCTTCCCTTTATGCGTTAATGCAGTCAAGGGTTTTGCTATTCTGGAAAAGTCTTGGATGAACCTTCTGTAGTAACCAGCTAGTCTTAAAAACTGGCGTATGTGTTTCGGAGTTTACGGGGTTTCCCACTTTTCAACAGTTTCTATCTTTGCCGGATCCACCTTAATACCTTCTTTGTTCACTATGTGACCGAGGAATTGAACTTCTTCCAACCAAAATGCACACTTTGAAAACTTAGCGTACAATTCTTCCTTCCTCAATACTTCTAACACCTTTCTCAAATGTTCACCGTGTTCTTGGTCATTCTTTGAGTAAATAAGTATGTCATCAATGAAAACAATGACAAACTTGTCAAGGTATGGTCCACACACTCGATTCATAAGATCCATGAACACAGCTGGTGCATTAGTTAAACCAAACGGCATGACCATAAACTCGTAATGACCGTAACGTGTTCTGAAAGCAGTCTTTGGAATATCATCTTCTTTCACCCGCATTTGACGATACCCGGAACGTAAGTCAATCTTTGAATAAACAGACGAGCCTTGTAGTTGATCAAATAAGTCATCGATTCTCGGTAGTGGGTAGCGGTTCTTGATGGTAAGTTTGTTCAACTCTCGGTAGTCGATACACAACCTGAATGTACCATCTTTCTTCTTGACAAACAAAATAGGAGCTCCCCACGGTGATGTGCTTGGTCGAATGAAACCACGCTCTAAAAGTTCTTGTAATTGGCTTTGCAGTTCTTTCATCTCGCTGGGTGCGAGTCTGTAAGGAGCACGAGCTATTGGTGCAGCTCCTGGTACAAGATCTATTTGAAATTCAACGGATCGATGTGGGGGTAATCCCGGTAATTCTTTCGGAAATACATCAGGAAATTCTTTTGCGACGGGAACATCATTGATGCTCTTTTCTTCAGTTTGTACTTTCTCGACGTGTGCTAGAACAGCATAGCAACCTTTTCTTATTAGTTTTTGTGCTTTCAAATTACTAATAAGATGTAGCTTCGTGTTGCCCTTTTCTCCGTACACCATTAAGGGTTTTCCTTTTTCTCGTATAATGCGAATTGCATTTTTGTAACAAACGATCTCCGCTTTCACTTCTTTCAACCAGTCCATACCGATTATCACATCAAAACTCCCTAACTCTACTGGTATCAAATCAATCTTAAATGTTTCGCTAACCAGTTTAATTTCTCGATTCCGACATATATTATCTGCTGAAATTAATTTACCATTTGCTAATTCGAGTAAAAATTTACTATCCAAAGGCGTCAATGGACAACTTAATTTAGCACAAAAATCTCTACTCATATAGCTTCTATCCGCACCCGAATCAAATAAAACGTAAGCAGATTTATTGTCAATAAGAAACGTACCCGTAACAAGCTCCGGGTCTTCCTGTGCCTCTACCGCATTAATATTGAAAACTCTTCCACGGCCTTGTCCATTCGTGTTCTCCTGGTTCGGGCAATTTCTAATAATGTGGCCTGGTTTTTCACATTTATAACAAACTACATTGGCATAACTTGCTCCGACACTACTTGCTCCGCCATTACTCGTTTCGACACCATTTGTTCCTTTCGTTCTATTAACCCCTGGTCCGTAGACCTCACACTTCGCCGCGCTATGACCATTTCTTTTACACTTGTTGCAAAATTTGGTGCAGAACCCCGAGTGATTCTTTTCACACCTTTGGCATAGCTGCTTCTGATTGTTGTTGTTGTTGCGGTTATTATTGTTGTTGGGATGATTGTTGTAGTTGCTGTTGTTGTTGTTGTTGTTGTTGTTGTTGTTGTTGGGCCGTTTGTTGTAGTTGCGATTGATGTTGCGATTGTTGGGATAATTGTTGCGATTATTGTTGTAATTGCTGTTGTTGTTGTATTGGTGATTCTTATCACCGTTTTCCTCCCACTTTCTTTTGACTTGCTTCACATTGGCCTCTTCAGCAGTCTGTTCTTTAATTCTTTCTTCAATCTGGTTCACTAGTTTGTGAGCCATTCTACATGCCTGTTGTATGGAGGCGGGCTCGTGTGAACTTATATCTTCTTGGATTCTTTCCGGTAATCCTTTCACAAACGCGTCGATCTTCTCTTCCTCATCTTCGAATGCTCCCGGACACAATAGGCACAATTATGTGAATCGTCTTTCGTACGTGGTAATATCAAATCCTTGGGTTCGTAACCCTCTAAGTTCTGTCTTGAGCTTATTGACCTCGGTTCTGGGACGGTACTTCTCGTTCATCAAGTGCTTGAATGCTGACCACGGTAGTGCGTACACATCGTCTTGTCCCACTTGCTCTAGATAGGTATTCCACCATGTTAACGCAGAACCTGTGAAGGTATGCGTAGCGTACTTTACTTTGTCCTCTTCAGTACACTTACTTATGGCAAACACCGATTCGACCTTCTCGGTCCACCGTTTCAATCCGATCGGTCCTTCGGTTCCATCAAATTCCAAAGGTTTGCAGGCAGTGAATTCTTTGTAGGTGCATCCTACACGATTTCCTGTACTGCTAGATCCAAGGTTATTGTTGGTATGTAGCGCAGCCTGTACTGCGGCTATGTTTGAAGCTAGAAAAGTACGGAATTCCTCTTCATTCATATTCACGGTGTGTCGAGTAGTCGGTGCCATTTCCTTCAAAATAGTTAAATGGAACAAGTTAATCATACAGAATATTAAGAGTAGTTAATAGTATTTCGTAGCATAATATGAACTCATTTATAAAAGCTTTTTCTTCATATTAGCGTTTTATAAGTTTAAATTCGGGTAGTACCTACCCGTTAAGTTCATACTTAGTAGCTAATATACAATTCAACTACTACAATTCTATATGAAAAACTGATTATAATAATATTTCGCGTTCAAACTTTTATACAATATTTTACAAACTTACAATACCGCTTATTTTACATAAAGCATGAAATATAGCACACAATAACTTTGATACAAGATAGTTGTGAAGATAATTCTAGCTAGTACACAAGTCGTTCAGCAAAGGCAATAAAGACACGTAATTCATACGTCCAGAAACAAGTCATGCATTCTGGTTTTACTAGGACTACTTCCCATCCTTGGTCTTGTGCAACATAACCGTTATGGCCGTTGATAAGACAGCGTGTTGTAGCGTCGTCAAAGGGACGAGGGTTACGTAATGTCCAACAGTCCCGTAATAATCTAAAAACCTCATTTCTTACCCCAATTACCGACTCCGTCACTTGTGGAAACGTTTTGTTTAATAGTTGTAGCCCGATGTTCTTGTTCTCACTTTGGTGAGAAGCGAACATTACTAATCCGTAAGCATAACATGCTTCTTTATGTTGCATGTTAGCCGCTTTTTCTAAATCACGAAGTCCAATATTCGGATATATTGAGTCAAAATAATTTCTTAACCCGTTGCGTAAAATAGCATTTGGGTTCCCCGCAATATATGCGTCAAAGTAAACACATCGTAACTTATGGGTTTCCCAATGTGATATCCCCCATCTTTCAAACGAAAGTCTCTTATAAACCAAGACATTCTTGGAACGTTCTTCGAATGTCTTACAAACTGATCTCGCCTTAAATAGTTGTGCCGAGGAATTCTGGCCGACTCTAGACAAGATTTCATCAATCATGTCTCCGGGTAGGTCTCTTAAAATATTGGGTTGTCTATCCATTTTGTGTTTTTAAACTGTAAAATAGACAAGAGTTAGATTCATAAAAAAAATACTTATTAATACAAGCAATTTTTACATATATCAAAAAGCATAAGAACACTATATTACATATATTACACCACACGAATACAACTATCTTATTCCGACTCGCTCGTTTCTTCTTCTTCGGTTTTGGTTCGTTTTGTCAAGTTTCTAGGGATATATGATGTTCCCCTAATACGAGCCGTCGTTGTCCACATTGGTTTAGAAAAACCTGGTGGTTTAGAGGTTCCCGGGTCATTGTTACAACTTAAGGACTTCGGGGGTTGACGATACATATAAAGTTCATCGGGGTTGGAATTAGATTTCTGTATTTTTATGCCCTTTCCCTTATTATTTTCTTTTGCCTTTTTAAATTCAGTTGGGGTAATTTCTATAACATCATCGGAATTCTCGTCGGAATCCGATTCATCGGAGAATTGGTAATCCTCCCAATATTTTGCTTCCTTGGCGGAAACACCATTGACCATAATTAACTTTGGTCGGTTGGTTGAGGATTTTCTTTTACTTAACCGTTTTATTATTTCCCCCACCGGTTCTATTTCTTCATCCGGTTCCGATTCTTCTTCCGGTTCCGATTCTTCTTCCGGTTCCGACTCTTCTTCCGGTTCCTCTTCGGGAACTTGTGAATCAGTCCACAAATCATTCCAATTTACATTTGACTCTTCATTATTATTAGGTGAGTCAATGGGACTTGTTCTAGAGGTAGACATCTATCACATAATATCAAACACGTTAAGAGATTAATATATCACATAATATTCATATGTTAAAAATATATAGTTTCCAACAAAAATGTTAAGCAATCATTTTTAAAGAAAACACGGTCGAAGTCCAGACTCACTAATGCATCCTAACAAACTCGATAAGACACACTAATGCAAATTTTCTGGTTCTCTAAGACCAACGCTCGGATACCAACTGAAATGTCCCGTTCTTATTGATTAAAAACGTTCCATATTAATTGATTTCGTTGCGAGGTTTTGACCTCTATATGAGACGTTTTTCAAAGACTGCATTCATTTTTAAAACAAACCATAACCTTTATTTCATAAATAAAGGTTTAAAAAGCTTTACGTAGATTATCAAATAATGATAATCTAAAATATCCTGTTTACACACGACCATTACATAATGGTTTACAATACAAATATGTTACAACAAAATAAGTTTCTTGAATGCAGTTTTTACACAATATCATACAAGCATGGACTCCAAATCTCGTCCTTATTTAAGTATGCGACAGCGGAAGCTCTTAATAATCACCTGAGAATAAACATGCTTAAAACGTCAACAAAAATGTTGGTGAGTTATAGGTTTAACCTATATATATCAAATCGTAACAATAGACCACAAGATTTCATATTTCAATACACATCCCATACATAGAGATAAAAATCATTCATATGGTGAACACCTGGTAACCGACAATAACAAGATGCATATATAAGAATATCCCCATCATTCCGGGACACCCTTCGGATATGATATAAATTTCGAAGTACTAAAGCATCCAGTACTTTGGATGGGGTTTGTTAGGCCCAATAGATCTATCTTTAGGATTCGCGTCAATTAGGGTGTCTGTTCCCTAATTCATAGATTACCAGACTTAATAAAAAGGGGCATATTCGATTTCGATAATTCAACCATAGAATGTAGTTTCACGTACTTGTGTCTATTTTGTAAATCGTTTATAAAACCTGCATGTATTCTCATCCCAAAAATATTAGATTTTAAAAGTGGGACTATAACTCACTTTCACAGATTTTTACTTCGTCGGGAAGTAAGACTTGGCCACTGGTTGATTCACGAACCTATAACAATATATACATATATATCAAAGTATGTTCAAAATATATTTACAACACTTTTAATATATTTTGATGTTTTAAGTTTATTAAGTCAGCTGTCCTCGTTAGTAACCTACAACTAGTTGTCCACAGTTAGATGTACAGAAATAAATCGATAAATATTATCTTGAATCAATCCACGACCCAGTGTATACGTATCTCAGTATTGATCACAACTCAAACTATATATATTTTGGAATCAACCTCAACCCTGTATAGCTAACTCCAACATTCACATATAGAGTGTCTATGGTTGTTCCGAAATATATATAGATGTGTCGACATGATAGGTCGAAACATTGTATACGTGTCTATGGTATCTCAAGATTACATAATATACAATACAAGTTGATTAAGTTATGGTTGGAATAGATTTGTTACCAATTTTCACGTAGCTAAAATGAGAAAAATTATCCAATCTTGTTTTACCCATAACTTCTTCATTTTAAATCCGTTTTAAGTGAATCAAATTGCTATGGTTTCATATTGAACTCTATTTTATGAATCTAAACAGAAAAGTATAGGTTTATAGTCGGAAAAATAAGTTACAAGTCGTTTTTGTAAAGGTAGTCATTTCAGTCGAAAGAACGACGTCTAGATGACCATTTTAGAAAACATACTTCCACTTTGAGTTTAACCATAATTTTTGGATATAGTTTCATGTTCATAATAAAAATCATTTTCTCAGAATAACAACTTTTAAATCAAAGTTTATCATAGTTTTTAATTAACTAACCCAAAACAGCCCGCGGTGTTACTACGACGGCGTAAATCCGGTTTTACGGTGTTTTTCGTGTTTCCAGGTTTTAAATCATTAAGTTAGCATATCATATAGATATAGAACATGTGTTTAGTTGATTTTAAAAGTCAAGTTAGAAGGATTAACTTTTGTTTGCGAACAAGTTTAGGATTAACTAAACTATGTTCTAGTGATTACAAGTTTAAACCTTCGAATAAGATAGCTTTATATGTATGAATTGAATGATGTTATGAACATCATTACTACCTTAAGTTCCTTGGATAAACCTACTGGAAAAGAGAAAAATGGATCTAGCTTCAATGGATCCTTGGATGGCTCGAAGTTCTTGAAGCAAAATCATGACACGAAAACAAGTTCAAGTAAGATCATCACTTGAAATAAGATTGTTATAGTTATAGAAATTGAACCAAAGTTTGAATATGATTATTACCTTGTATTAGAATGATAACCTACTGTAAGAAACAAAGATTTCTTGAGGTTGGATGATCACCTTACAAGATTGGAAGTGAGCTAGCAAACTTGAAAGTATTCTTGATTTTATGAAACTAGAACTTTTGGAATTTATGAAGAACACTTAGAACTTGAAGATAGAACTTGAGAGAGATCAATTAGATGAAGAAAATTGAAGAATGAAAGTGTTTGTAGGTGTTTTTGGTCGTTGGTGTATGGATTAGATATAAAGGATATGTAATTTTGTTTTCATGTAAATAAATCATGAATGATTACTCATATTTTTGTAATTTTATGAGATATTTCATGCTAGTTGCCAAATGATGGTTCCCACATGTGTTAGGTGACTCACATGGGCTGCTAAGAGCTGATCATTGGAGTGTATATACCAATAGTACATACATCTAAAAGCTGTGTATTATACGAGTACGAATACGGGTGCATACGAGTAGAATTGTTGATGAAACTGAACGAGGATGTAATTGTAAGCATTTTTGTTAAGTAGAAGTATTTTGATAAGTGTCTTGAAGTCTTTCAAAAGTGTATGAATACATATTAAAACACTACATGTATATACATTTTAACTGAGTCGTTAAGTCATCGTTAGTCATTACATGTAAGTGTTGTTTTGAAACCTTTAGGTTAACGATCTTGTTAAATGTTGTTAACCCAATGTTTATAATATCAAATGAGATTTTAAATTATTATATTATCATGATATTATCATGTATGAATATCTCTTAATATGATATATATACATTAAATGTCTTTACAACGATAATCGTTACATATATGTCTCGTTTAAAAATCATTAAGTTAGTAGTCTTGTTTTTACATATGTAGTTCATTATTAATATACTTAATGATATGTTTACTTATCATAGTATCATGTTAACTATATATATATCCATATATATGTCATCATATAGTTTTTACAAGTTTTAACGTTCGTGAATCACCGGTCAACTTGGGTGGTCAATTGTCTATATGAAACATATTTCAATTAATCAAGTCTTAACAAGTTTGATTGCTTAACATGTTGGAAACATTTAATCATGTAAATATCAATCTCAATTAATATATGTAAACATGGAAAAGTTCGGGTCACTACACGCTGCCCCCGAACCCCCGTCATAATCAAGATAAGTTCAAACAAGTGTGCACTCCAAACTTCCCCAAACTTGTTCGATATTTATCAAGATTATTTTGGTTACAAATTAATCCTATTACACTTAAAATCATATTGGTGACATAGATCACCAACACATTATATATTGTAAGTATATATGTCAAAGAATGTTACATATAGTTATTGTTTTGATAACTTAAGTTAGTGGTCTCAAAGTATACTTATAACTCATTGTTGTTAGTTCACAATGAAATGTTAAACCATCCTTAAATCATGTTAAATATGTATAGATATGTACATATACATAATCGTATAATTATGGTGTGTTATATAGTTCGTGATATCATCGGTCAAATTGGACGGTCAAACGTTGTGTGAAACTCTTTTCAAAAACATAAGTCTCAACAGTTTGGATTGCTTATCATGTTGGTAAGGTTTATTTTATGTAAATATTAATCTCATAAGTATAAAACGATCGGAAAAATCTGGGTCGTTACAGTACCTACCCGTTAAATAAATTTCGTCCCGAAATTTTAAAGTTGTACCTATTTTGCGTTGTCCGGAAACAAATGTGGTTACTTTTGTTTCATCTGATCCTCTCGTTCCCAAGTAAACTCGGGACCCCTTGGAGCATTCCAATGAACCTTAACGATTGGTTTGTTACTCTGCTTGAGCCGTTTAACTTCACGGTCCATGATTTCGACTGGTTCTTCTATGAATTATAGTTTCTCATCGACTTGGATTTCTTCAAGAGGAATGGTGAGATCTTCCTTTGAAGACATTTCTTGAGGTTTGAGACGTGAAATGAATTATGTACCCCGGTGAGTTGTTGTGGTAACTTGAGTCGATAAGCTACCGGTCCGATGCGTTCGATGATCTTGAACGGGCCTACATACCTTGGGTTCAGTTTACCTCTTTTTCCAAAATGTATTACACCTTTCCAAGGTGACACCTTTAGCATAACCATGTCACCGATCTGAAACTCTAATGGTTTCCTTCGGACATCGGCGTAGCTCTTTTGGCGACTACGGGCTGTTTTCAATCTCTCCTTGATTTGCACTATCTTCTCAGTAGTTTCATGGATGATCTCGGGACCAGTTAATTGTCGATCTCCTACTTCATTCCAACAGATAGGGGATCTACACTTCCTTCCATATAGTGCTTCAAATGGTGCAGCTTTAATGCTCGCATGATAACTATTATTATACGAGAATTCTGCTAATGGTAGATATTTATCCCATCCATTTCCAAAATCGATCACACATTCCCTGAGCATGTCTTCAAGAGTCCGAATTGTTCTTTCACTCTGCCCGTCAGTTTGCGGATGGTATGCGGTGCTCATATCCAAACGGGTTCCCAGGGACTCCTGTAGTGATTGCCAAAACTTTGATGTAAATCTACTATCACGATCGGATATAATGGAAATAGGTATTCCATGCATTGAAACAATTTCCTTTATGTATAATCGTAATAGTTTCTCCATTCTATCCGTTTCCTTTATAGGCAAGAAATGTGCAGATTTGGTGAGACGATCAACTATTACCCAAATGGTGTCATAACCCCAGGCAGTCTTAGGTAACTTTGTGATGAAATCCATGGTAATACCATCCCATTTCCATTCTGGGATTTCTGGTTGTTGAAGTAACCCTGACGGCTTCTGATGTTCTGCTTTGACTTTGGAACAAGTTAAACATTCCCCAACATATGTTGCAACATCTGTCTTTAAATTAGGCCACCAATAATGCGTCTTAAGATCTTGATACATCTTTCCAACTCCAGGATGTATCGAGTATCTTGTCTTATGTGCCTCATTCAATATCAACTTCCTTAATCCACCCAACTTCGGTACCCAAATACGGTTTGCAAAATATCGAATTCCGTCTTCCCACATAACGAGTTGCTTCTCATACTTCTTCATTATTTCATTTCCTATGTTTTCTTTAGTAAGAGCTTCTCGTTGAGCCTCTTTGATTTGTGAGTTGAGATTCATGCGAATTTTTATGTTCATTGCTCGTACTCGAATTGGTTCCCGTTGCTTTCTGCTGAGAGCATCAGCTACTACATTCGCTTTCCCGGGATGATAGCGAATCTCACAATCATAGTCGTTTATCAGCTCGACCCACCTACGTTGCCTCATGTTCAGCTGTTTCTGATCGAAAATATGTTGAAGGCTTTTATGATCAGTAAACACAGTGCATTTAACTCCATATAAATAGTGTCTCCATATCTTCAATGCAAACACTACTGCCCCCAATTCTAGATCATGCGTCGTATAATTCCGCTCGTGAATCTTCAATTGTCGAGATGCGTATGCAATAACTTTCTTTCATTGCATAAGGACGCAACCAAAACCTTGTCGCGAAGCGTCACAATATATCTCAAAATCATCGTTCCCTTCAGGTAACGATAAAATAGGTGTCGTGGTCAACTTCTTCTTGAGTAATTGAAATGCACTCTCCTGCTCAACGGTCCATTCGTACTTCTTCCCTTTTTGTGTTAACGCTGTCAATGGTTTAGCTATTCGGGAAAAATCTTGAATAAACCTTCTATAATAACCGGCTAAACCCAAAAATTGGCGTATCTGCGTTGGTGTCTTAGGAGTCTCCCATTTTTCAATGGCCTCAATTTTAGCTGGATCAACCTGAATTCCTTTGCTACTAACAACGTGGCCAAGAAATTGCACTTCTTTCAACCAAAATGCACACTTAGAAAATTTGGCGTATAACTGTTCTTTTCTTAACAATTCTAATACCAACCTTAAATGCTGCGCATGCTCTTGCTCACTCTTGGAATAGATAAGAATATCGTCAATGAAAACGATAACAAACTTATCTAAATACGGACTACAAAATCGATTCATGAGGTCCATGAATACAGCTGGCGCATTAGTCAATCCAAACGGCATGACCAAAAATTCATAATGACCGTAGCGTGTCCGAAAAGTAGTTTTCGGAATATCTTCTTCTTTGACATGTAATTGATGATAGCCCGATCTTAAGTCGATTTTCGAGTACACACATGATCCTTGTAATTGATCAAATAAGTCATCAATTCTCGGTAGTGTATACCGATTCTTGATAGTTAACTTATTTAATTCACGATAATCTATACACATTCGGAAAGATCCATCTTTCTTCTTGACGAATAAAATCGGAGCTCCCCACGGTGAAGTGCTCGGTCGAATGAAACCGAGGTCCAGTAATTCTTGTAACTGGCTTTGTAACTCTTTCATCTCAGATGGTGTAAGTCTATATGGAGCACGAGCCACTGGTGCAGCTCCTGGTACTAGATCTATTTGAAATTCTACAGATCTAAATGGAGGTAATCCCGGCAACTCTTCCGGAAATACTTCAGGAAAATCTCTTGCCACAGGCACGTCGTTGATGCTCTTCACTTTTTCCTTCGTTTCGACTTTATTAACATGTGCTAGGATAGCATAGCACCCTTTCTTCAAGCACTTTTGAGCTTTCAAACAACTAATGAGTTTTAGCTTTGAGTTACCCTTCTCTCCATAAATCATTAATGGCGTTCTATCCTTACGAGGAATGCGAATTGCCTTCTTGGCGCACACAACTTCAGCTCCTATTTTGGACATCCAGTCCATGCCGACTATTACATCAAAACTTCCTAATTCTACGGGTATCAAATCAATCTTAAATGTTTCTCCGGCTAAATTTATTTTACAATCACGGCAAATTTTATCGGCTTTAATTAGTTTACCATTAGCTAACTCAATCATGTACTTAGCATCTAGAGGTAATGATGAACAATTCAATTTAGCATGAAAGTCTCTACACACGTAACTTCTATCGGCACCAGTATCAAATATAGTAGATGCGGATAAGTTATAAATGGTAAACGTACCCGTAACAAGCTCCGGGTCTTCATACGCCTCTCTAGCATTAATAACAAATGCTCTTCCACGTGCAGATCCGTTATTCTTCTCTGGATTCGGGCACTGACTCTTATAATGACCCTGTTTCCCACACCCATAACAAGTAACAGTGGCCAAGGCAGTTCTATTTGCATTGGTGGCAGGAGTCTTGGTACCGTTTGTATTTGTAGCGGGAACCCTACAATCTTCAGCAAGATGACCTTTTCGATTACAATTGTTGCACACCACATTACAATAACCAAAGTGATGTTTGTGGCATCTGTTACATAAAGGATTTCGTCCCTTGTAACCTGAGTTCGAACCGCTACCCGCACCTTGCGTGGTTTCTTGTTTCTTGTTGGATTGTTGATGATTACCTTCCCACTTTCTTTTGTTTCCCAATGTCTTGACATCGGTGTTCTTATCCAGAATAATCTGGTCCATCAACTCGTTCGCCATGGTGATAGCTTCATGAATAGTCTTGGGTTTGGATGCTGTAACATTTGCCTTGACCTTTTTAGGCAAACCGTCTTTGTACAGTTCAATCTTCCGTTCTTTGGTTGGTACCAATTCGGGACATAGCAAAGCTAATTCCATGAATCGCTGATTGTAGGTGGTGAGTTCAGTACCAACAGCTTTCAGGCTTCGTAATTCAGCTTCCAACTTCCTAACCTCGTTCCTTAGACAATATTCGTTGATTAGCATTGTTTTGAATTCTTCCCAAGGAGTATCATAAGCTACATCTCCTCCTACGGCCTTCACATAATTTTTCCACCACATGATTGCACTATCTTGTAGGGTGCACGATGCATACTTGGTCATGTCCTTCTCAATACAACCACTGATTTTAAACACAGACTCAATCTTTTCGATCCACCGGGTTAAACCAACCGGTCCTTCTGTTCCACTGAATGATGAGGGCTTGCAACCTTGAAAAGTTTTGTAAGTGCACCCCACATGAGGATTTGGGTTAACTGCAGCACCTCTTGCAGCCTCGACCCATAACATTCTGTCGTTCACTCGCTGATTGATGAGTCCCTGGATTTCTTGTTCCGTCATTCGGTTCAATCGCGCCATAATCTTCAACAAGAATGAAAAAAATAATTATTCACATGGAATATTATAGATGTAGTATGTATTTACAGTACATCGTAGCTTATTAATAATATGAACCAGTTATTATTATAAAAGCCTTTTCTTCTTATTAGCATTTTATAATTATATCTAGGGTAGTACCTACCCGTTAAAGTTCATACTTAATAGCTTAGTACGAAAATCAATTACTACCACCCAAATAATACTTAACCATGGAAAATTATTGCATTTCACACTTCACTATTTTACATATGCTTATCTTACATTAAACATTAAGAAAACCACACTAGTAATATTATACAAAACATTATATGATCCCATGGTTTAAAACAACAGCGCATCATTTAACCCAAAGCGTTTGTGTTCAAAGAAATCGCTTAAAGGTTATCCTGGTTGTCTCCCTGCGTTTTGGCTGAAGAACCGAAGAACTGGATGTCGAGATAGAACTAATAGGAATAGCGGGAATAGGTGTGGAAGTATCTGGTGGAGTTGGTGCCACAACATCCTCTCTAGACTCGGGATTTAGATTTTCCATTTCAGTAGCCTTTCGTTTCTTTCCTCGTTCGAACTTGTCTTTCGTAATTTCCTGTATTTCTTCCTCCTCAGGATCACTTTCCGGTTCCTCTTCAATTGATTCATCCGGAACTTGTGAGTCTTCCCCAAAGGTATCGTTTTCATCATCAGATAGATTAATGACTGGAACACCATCTGAAGAGTCTGGTTCGGAGTCGCTGAATGTGATAATAAGTTCTAAGCCAGACATCTATCACATAACAACTAGCACGTTAATACTACATAATATTTACATATTAATTTTTAACCAACAAGGATAAGTAATAGTTTTCGAAATCAAACACGGTCAAAGTCCAGACTCACTAATGCATCCTAACAAACTCGATAAGACACACTAATGCAAATTCTCTGGTTCTCTAAGACCAACGCTATGATACCACATGTCAAAACCCGACCTTAACCCTAAGGACGAATACAATAACATATGATTTCATCGCGAGGTATTGACCTCTATATGCGACATTTTTCAAAAACTGCATTCGTTTTTACAATACAAACCATAGCTTTTATTACAAATACAAGGTTTAAACAACTTAATAATGATTATCGTTTAGCGATAATCTTAGACTTACAAACTTTACATGTGATAATAACAATACGACCTCCAACATATTTTACATTACAAATCCTCCGATATGCAATTTTATTTTTGACACAAATATGCATACTCAAGATCTTGCTTAAATTTAACATGTTGCAGCAGAAGCTTTTAGTTATCACCTGAGAATAAACATGCTTAAAACGTCAACATAAAGTTGGTGAGATATAGGTTTAATGCCGGCAGCGTTATGAATATAGACCACAAGATTTCAGATATAAATGTTTTAATAAAAATATTCTAAGTTGTTGAGCACTTGATAACCATACTTAACATTTAATCAACGTCGCATATTCCCTTTATTATGAAATCTTACTACACCGTACCAAGTGTAGTCACCGAAACGAAGTACTGTGCAACCGTTGAATACTGGTCGTCCAGTCCGGTTGGGGTTGTCAGGCCCGATAGATCTATCAACAGGATTCGCGTTTACAATACCTCATGTAAATAGTAGTTACCAAGTTACAGGGAAGTATGCCAGTGGTACAACTCAACGTAGAATATATATTTTTAATCACTTGTGTCAATAACGTAAATCATAAAATGCATGTATTCTCATCCCGAAATATTTAGAGTTTAAAAGTGGGACTATATACTCACTTTTGTCTTGAAGGTATTTAACTCGACTTGGTCTCCGATAGATATCACGAACCTAACCATATATATAATATATCAACATATTTTCTTTTCAAGTAGTCGTTATATATATATATATATATATATATATATATATATATATATATATATATATATATATATATATATACTTTTAATACTTTTAATATTTTCTTAGTCCGTAGTTAGCAGTCCGATGTTAGTGGTCCACAATTAGTTGCTTAAATAAAATAAATAAAGACCCCATCGTATTCGTGTTGATCAGAATTAATCTTGACCCATGGTACCATGTTGTCAAATGACGTGTTGCGTACATAAAGTACCGTGTTGTCAAATGACGTGTTGCGTACAATCATGAGGTCTTATGATTAATCTTCTCGTGTTGTTTACGGGTGGTCCTGAAATATATAAAATAAAATCATAAGTAAATATATATTAAATATTATGTTAATTAGCCAAGATATGATTAATCCGATTTTTGTCATAATATGATATATTACAGGTCTTGAAGTGTTTTTTTAAAAATCAAATTAGAAGGATCTATTTAGTTTGCGAACAAGTTTGAAATCACTCAAACTATGTTCTTGTTGTTAAAATTTTATAACACAAAATAAGATAGCTATATAAATATGAATCGAATAAGGTTATGAATAAGGTTACTACCTCAAGTTACTTGGACAAAGCTACTGGAAATGGTAAGAAAAATCTTGGAATCAAAAGAGTGGTGGAGTGGGATTGAAAGAGTGGAAGTAATCTCCTTGAAATCGGATGACTATATTGATACGTTCTTGAGTAGGTAAATGAAGAGAGATTAGGGAGTGAATTAACTTGAAAGAAAATTGGAAATGAAATTGTATGTGTGTGTGTGCAAAATAGCATGATTATGGGATGGATATATAGGAGATTTAGTTTGTTTTCTTGCACAAAAGTCACACATGAGGTTAAATGGCTGGTTCCCACATGTAACATCATGTCTAGTGGTTGATCATTGAAGTTTATTGTTGGTATATACCAATAGTAAATACGTATAGAAGATGGGTATAATACGGTTACATATACCCTAGATATACTTGTAGAAATTTTGAGGACTCGGAACGAGAATTCAAATATGGACGGGTTTATAACTGTAAAAGAGGCACAAAACTGGGATTTTATTTTTGGGTCAAACCGGGCCAAAATAAAATTTTAAGACATTTTTAATAAAGCAATGTTGGACCCCACCAGGGGTTGCCACCCCTTGGACCCCGCTTATCGGGGGCGCTGCCCCCGAACCCCCGTCATAATCAAGATAAGTTCAAACAAGTGTGCACTCCACACTTCCCCGAACTTGTTCGATATTTATCAAGATTATTTTGGTTACAAATTAATCCCATTACACTTAAAATCATATTGGTGACATAGATCACCAACACATTATATATTGTAAGTATATATGTCAAAGAATGTTACATATAGTTATTGTTTTGATAACTTAAGTTAGTGGTCTCAAAGTATACTTATAACTCATTGTTGTTAGTTCACAATGAAATGTTAAACCATCCTTAAATCATGTTAAATATGTATAGATATGTACATATACATAATCGTATAATTATGGTGTGTTATATAGTTCGTGATATCATCGGTCAAATTGGACGGTCAAACGTTGTGTGAAACTCTTTTCAAAAACATAAGTCTCAACAGTTTGGATTGCTTATCATGTTGGTAAGGTTTATTTTATGTAAATATTAATCTCATAAGTATAAAACGATCAGAAAAATCCGGGTCGTTACATTATTAAGAGCTTCCGCTGTCGCATACTTAAATAAGGACGAGATTTGGAGTCCATGCTTGTATGATATTGTGTAAAAACTGCATTCAAGAAACTTATTTTGTTGTAACATATTTGTATTGTAAACCATTATGTAATGGTCGTGTGTAAACAGGATATTTTAGATTATCATTATTTGATAATCTACGTAAAGCTTTTTAAACCTTTATTGATGAAATAAAGGTTATGGTTTGTTTTCAAATGAATGCAGTCTTTGAAAAACGTCTCATATAGAGGTCAAAACCTCGCAACGAAATCAATTAATATGGAACGTTTTTAATCAATAAGAACGGGACATTTCAGTTGGTATCCGAGCGTTGGTCTTAGAGAACCAGAATTTTGCATTAATGTGTCTTATCGAGTTTGTTAGGATGCATTAGTGAGTCTGGACTTCGACCGTGTTTACTTGAAAAAAGATTGCTTAACAAATTTTGTTGGAAACTATATATTTTTAACATGTGAATATTATGTGATATATTAATCTCTTAACGCGTTTAATATTATGTGATAGATGTCTACCTCTAGAACAAGTCCCATTGACTCACCTAATAATAATGAAGAGTCAAATGTAAATTGGAATGATTCGTGGACTGATTCACAAGTTCCCGAAGAGGAACCGGAAGAAGAGTCGGAACCAGAAGAAGAATCGGAACCGGAAGAAGAATCGGAACTGGATGAAGAAATAGAACAGGTGGGGGAAATAATAAAACGGTTAAGTAAAAGAAAATCCTCAACCAACCGACCAAGGTTAATTATGGTCAATGGTGTTTCCGCTAAGGAAGCAAAATATTGGGAGGATTACCAATTCTCCGATGAATCGGATTCTGGCGAGAATTCCGATGATGTTATAGAAATTACCCCAACTGAATTTAAAAAGGCAAAAGAAAATAATAAGGGAAAGGGCATAAAAATAGAGAAATCTAATTCTAACCCCGATGAACTTTATATGTATCGTCAACCCCCGAAGTCCTTAAGTTGTAACAATGACCCGGGAACCTCTAAACCACTAGGTTTTTCTAAACCAATGTGGAAAATTACGGCTCGTATTAGGGGAACATCATATATCCCTAGAATCTTGGCAAAACGAACCAAAACCGAAGAAGAAGAAGAAACAAGCGAGTCGAAATAAACCAGCCAGGGGCTCTGCCCCTTGGACCCCGCCAGGGGTTGCCACCCCTTGGACCCCGTTTATCGGGGGCGCTGCCCCCGAACCCCCGTCATAATCAAGATAAGTTCAAACAAGTGTGCACTCCACACTTCCCTAAACTTGTTCGATATTTATCAAGATTATTTTGGTTACAAATTAATCCCATTACACTTAAAATCATATTGGTGACATAGATCACCAACACATTATATATTGTAAGTATATATGTCAAAGAATGTTACATATAGTTATTGTTTTGATAACTTAAGTTAGTGGTCTCAAAGTATACTTATAACTCATTGTTGTTAGTTCATAATGAAATGTTAAACCATCCTTAAATCATGTTAAATATGTATAGATATGTACATATACATAATCGTATAATTATGGTGTGTTATATAGTTCGTGATATCATCGGTCAAATTGGACGGTCAAACGTTGTGTGAAACTCTTTTCAAAAACATAAGTCTCAACAGTTTGGATTGCTTATCATGTTGGTAAGGTTTATTTTATGTAAATATTAATCTCATAAGTATAAAACGATCAGAAAAATCCGGGTCGTTACATTATTAAGAGCTTCCGCTGTCGCATACTTAAATAAGGACGAGATTTGGAGTCCATACTTGTATGATATTGTGTAAAAACTGCATTCAAGAAACTTATTTTGTTGTAACATATTTGTATTGTAAACCATTATGTAATGGTCGTGTGTAAACAGGATATTTTAGATTATCATTATTTGATAATCTACGTAAAGCTTTTTAAACCTTTATTGATGAAATAAAGGTTATGGTTTGTTTTAAAATGAATGCAGTCTTTGAAAAACGTCTCATATAGAGGTCAAAACCTTGCAACGAAATCAATTAATATGGAACGTTTTTAATCAATAAGAACGGGACATTTCAGTTGGTATCCGAGCGTTGGTCTTAGAGAACCAGAATTTTGCATTAATGTGTCTTATCGAGTTTGTTAGGATGCATTAGTGAGTCTGGACTTCGACCGTGTTTACTTGAAAAATGATTGCTTAACAAATTTTGTTGGAAACTATATATTTTTAACATGTGAATATTATGTGATATATTAATCTCTTAACGCGTTTAATATTATGTGATAGATGTCTACCTCTAGAACAAGTCCCATTGACTCACCTAATAATAATGAAGAGTCAAATGTAAATTGGAATGATTCGTGGACTGATTCACAAGTTCCCGAAGAGGAACCGGAAGAAGAGTCGAAACCAGAAGAAGAATCGGAACCGGAAGAAGAATCGGAACTGGATGAAGAAATAGAACCGGTGGGGGAAATAATAAAACGGTTAAGTAAAAGAAAATCCTCAACCAACCGACCAAGGTTAATTATGGTCAATGGTGTTTACGCTAAGGAAGCAAAATATTGGGAGGATTACCAATTCTCCGATGAATCGGATTCTGACGAGAATTCCGATGATGTTATAGAAATTACCCCAACTGAATTTAAAAAGGCAAAAGAAAATAATAAGGGAAAGGGCATAAAAATAGAGAAATCTAATTCCAACCCCGATAAACTTTATATGTATCGTCAACCCCCGAAGTCCTTAAGTTGTAACAATGACCCGGGAACCTCTAAACCACTAGGTTTTTCTAAACCAATGTGGAAAATTACAGCTCGAATTAGGGGAACATCATATATCCCTAGAAACTTGGCAAAACGAACCAAAACCGAAGAAGAAGAAACAAGCGAGTCGGAATAAACCAGCCAGGGGCTCTGCCCCTTGGACCCCGCCAGGGGTTGCCACCCCTTGAACCCCGCTTATCGGGGGCGCTGCCCCCGAACCCCCGTCATAATCAAGATAAGTTCAAACAAGTGTGCACTCCACACTTCCCTAAACTTGTTCGATATTTATCAAGATTATTTTGGTTACAAATTAATCCCATTACACTTAAAATCATATTGGTGACATAGATCACCAACACATTATATATTGTAAGTATATATGTCAAAGAATGTTACATATAGTTATTGTTTTGATAACTTAAGTTAGTGGTCTCAAAGTATACTTATAACTCATTGTTGTTAGTTCATAATGAAATGTTAAACCATCCTTAAATCATGTTAAATATGTATAGATATGTACATATACATAATCGTATAATTATGGTGTGTTATATAGTTCGTGATATCATCGGTCAAATTGGACGGTCAAACGTTGTGTGAAACTCTTTTCAAAAACATAAGTCTCAACAGTTTGGATTGCTTATCATGTTGGTAAGGTTTATTTTATGTAAATATTAATCTCATAAGTATAAAACGATCGGAAAAATCAGGGTCGTTACATTATTAAGAGCTTCCGCTGTCGCATACTTAAATAAGGACGAGATTTGGAGTCCATGCTTGTATGATATTGTGTAAAAACTGCATTCAAGAAACTTATTTTGTTGTAACATATTTGTATTGTAAACCATTATGTAATGGTCGTGTGTAAACAGGATATTTTAGATTATCATTATTTGATAATCTACGTAAAGGTTTTTAAACCTTTATTGATGAAATAAAGGTTATGGTTTGTTTTAAAATGAATGCAGTCTTTGAAAAACGTCTCATATAGAGGTCAAAACCTCGCAACGAAATCAATTAATATGGAACGTTTTTAATCAATAAGAACGGGACATTTCAGTTGGTATCCGAGCGTTGGTCTTAGAGAACCAGAATTTTGCATTAATGTGTCTTATCGAGTTTGTTAGGATGCATTAGTGAGTCTGGACTTCGACCGTGTTTACTTGAAAAATGATTGCTTAACAAATTTTGTTGGAAACTATATATTTTTAACATGTGAATATTATGTGATATATTAATCTCTTAACGCGTTTAATATTATGTGATAGATGTCTACCTCTAGAACAAGTCCCATTGACTCACCTAATAATAATGAAGAGTCAAATGTAAATTGGAATGATTCGTGGACTGATTCACAAGTTCCCGAAGAGGAACCGGAAGAAGAGTCGAAACCAGAAGAAGAATCGAAACCGGAAGAAGAATCGGAACTGGATGAAGAAATAGAACCGGTGGGGGAAATAATAAAACGGTTAAGTAAAAGAAAATCCTCAACCAACCGACCAAGGTTAATTATGGTCAATGGTGTTTACGCTAAGGAAGCAAAATATTGGGAGGATTACCAATTCTCCGATGAATCGGATTCTGACGAGAATTCCGATGATGTTATAGAAATTACCCCAACTGAATTTAAAAAGGCAAAAGAAAATAATAAGGGAAAGGGCATAAAAATAGAGAAATCTAATTCCAACCCCGATGAACTTTATATGTATCGTCAACCCCCGAAGTCCTTAAGTTGTAACAATGACCCGGGAACCTCTAAACCACTAGGTTTTTCTAAACCAATGTGGAAAATTACGGCTCGTATTAGGGGAACATCATATATCCCTAGAAACTTGGCAAAACGAACCAAAACTGAAGAAGAAGAAACAAGTGAGTCGGAATAAACCAGCCAGGGGCTCTGCCCCTTGGACCCCGCCAGGGGTTGCCACCCCTTGAACCCCGCTTATCGGAGGCGCTGCCCCCGAACCCCCGTCATAATCAAGATAAGTTCAAACAAGTGTGCACTCGACACTTCCCCAAACTTGTTCGATATTTATCAAGATTATTTTGGTTACAAATTAATCCCATTACACTTAAATCATATTGGTGACATAGATCACCAACACATTATATATTGTAAGTATATATGTCAAAGAATGTTACATATAGTTATTGTTTTGATAACTTAAGTTAGTGGTCTCAAAGTATACTTATAACTCATTGTTGTTAGTTCACAATGAAATGTTAAACCATCCTTAAATCATGTTAAATATGTATAGATATGTACATATACATAATCGTATAATTATGGTGTGTTATATAGTTCGTGATATCATCAGTCAAATTGGACGGTCAAACGTTGTGTGAAACTCTTTTCAAAAACATAAGTCTCAACAGTTTGGATTGCTTATCATGTTGGTAAGGTTTATTTTATGTAAATATTAATCTCATAAGTATAAAACGATCGGAAAAATCCGGGTCGTTACATTATTAAGAGCTTCCGCTGTCGCATACTTAAATAAGGACGAGATTTGGAGTCCATGCTTGTATGATATTGTGTAAAAACTGCATTCAAGAAACTTATTTTGTTGTAACATATTTGTATTGTAAACCATTATGTAATGGTCGTGTGTAAACAGGATATTTTAGATTATCATTATTTGATAATCTACGTAAAGCTTTTTAAACCTTTATTGATGAAATAAAGGTTATGGTTTATTTTAAAATGAATGCAGTCTTTGAAAAACGTCTCATATAGAGGTCAAAACCTCGCAACGAAATCAATTAATATGGAACGTTTTTAATCAATAAGAACGGGACATTTCAGTTGGTATCCGAGCGTTGGTCTTAGAGAACTAGAATTTTGCATTAATTTGTATTATCGAGTTTGTTAGGATGCATTAGTGAGTCTGGACTTCGACCGTGTTTACTTGAAAAATGATTGCTTAACAAATTTTGTTGGAAACTATATATTTTTAACATGTGAATATTATGTGATATATTAATCTCTTAACGCGTTTAATATTATGTGATAGATGTCTACATCTAGAACAAGTCCCATTGACTCACCTAATAATAATGAAGAGTCAAATGTAAATTGGAATGATTCGTGGACTGATTCACAAGTTCCCGAAGAGGAACCGGAAGAAGAGTCGGAACCAGAAGAAGAATCGGAACTGGAAGAAGAATCGGAACTGGATGAAGAAATAGAACCGGTGGGGGAAATAATAAAACGGTTAAGTAAAAGAAAATCCTCAACCAACCGACCAAGGTTAATTATGGTCAATGGTGTTTCCGCTAAGGAAGCAAAATATTGGGAGGATTACCAATTCTCCGATGAATCGGATTCTGACGAGAATTCCGATGATGTTATAGAAATTACCCCAACTGAATTTAAAAAGGCAAAAGAAAATAATAAGGGAAAGGGCATAAAAATAGAGAAATCTAATTCCAACCCCGATGAACTTTATATGTATCGTCAACCCCCGAAGTCCTTAAGTTGTAACAATGACCCGGGAACCTCTAAACCACTAGGTTTTTCTAAACCAATGTGGAAAATTACGGCTCGTATTAGGGGAACATCATATATCCCTAGAAACTTGGCAAAACGAACCAAAACCGAAGAAGAAGAAACAAGCGAGTCGGAATAAACCAGCCAGGGGCTCTGCCCCTTGGACCCCGCCAGGGGTTGCCACCCCTTGGACCCCGCTTATCGGGGGCGCTGCCCCCGAACCCCCGTCATAATCAAGATAAGTTTAAACAAGTGTGCACTCCACACTTCCCCAAACTTGTTCGATATTTATCAAGATTATTTTGGTTACAAATTAATCCCATTACACTTAAATCATATTGGTGACATAGATCACCAACACATTATATATTATAAGTATATATGTCAAAGAATGTTACATATAGTTATTGTTTTGATAACTTAAGTTAGTGGTCTCAAAGTATACTTATAACTCATTGTTGTTAGTTCACAATGAAATGTTAAACCATCCTTAAATCATGTTAAATATGTATAGATATGTACATATACATAATCGTATAATTATGGTGTGTTATATAGTTCGTGATATCATCGGTCAAATTGGATGGTCAAACGTTGTGTGAAACTCTTTTCAAAAACATAAGTCTCAACAGTTTGGATTGCTTATCATGTTGGTAAGGTTTATTTTATGTAAATATTAATCTCATAAGTATAAAACGATCGGAAAAATCCGGGTCGTTACATTATTAAGAGCTTCCGCTGTCGCATACTTAAATAAGGACGAGATTTGGAGTCCATGCTTGTATGATATTGTGTAAAAACTGCATTCAAGAAACTTATTTTGTTGTAACATATTTGTATTGTAAACCATTATGTAATGGTCGTGTGTAAACAGGATATTTTAGATTATCATTATTTGATAATCTACGTAAAGCTTTTTAAACCTTTATTGATGAAATAAAGGTTATGGTTTGTTTTAAAATGAATGCAGTCTTTGAAAAACGTCTCATATAAAGGTCAAAACCTCGCAACGAAATCAATTAATATGGAACGTTTTTAATCAATAAGAACGGGACATTTCAGTTGGTATCCGAGCGTTGGTCTTAGAGAACCAGAATTTTGCATTAATGTGTCTTATCGACTTTGTTAGGATGCATTAGTGAGTCTGGACTTCGACCGTGTTTACTTGAAAAATGATTGCTTAACAAATTTTGTTGGAAACTATATATTTTTAACATGTGAATATTATGTGATATATTAATCTCTTAACGCGTTTAATATTATGTGATAGATGTCTACCTCTAGAACAAGTCCCATTGACTCACCTAATAATAATGAAGAGTCAAATGTAAATTGGAATGATTCGTGGACTGATTCACAAGTTCCCGAAGAGGAACTGGAAGAAGAGTCGGAACCAGAAGAAGAATCGGAACCGGAAGAAGAATCGGAACCGGATGAAGAAATAGAACCGGTGGGGGAAATAATAAAACGGTTAAGTAAAAGAAAATCCTCAACCAACCGACCAAGGTTAATTATGGTCAATGGTGTTTCCGCTAAGGAAGCAAAATATTGGGAGGATTACCAATTCTCCGATGAATCGGATTCTGACGAGAATTCCGATGATGTTATAGAAATTACCCCAATTGAATTTAAAAAGGCAAAAGAAAATAATAAGGGAAAGGGCATAAAAATAGAGAAATCTAATTCCATAAAAATAGGGAAAGGGCATAAACTTTATATGTATCGTCAACCCCCGAAGTCCTTAAGTTGTAACAATGACCCGGGAACCTCTAAACCACTAGGTTTTTCTAAACCAATGTGGAAAATTACGGCTCGTATTAGGGGAACATCATATATCCCTAGAAACTTGGCAAAACGAACCAAAATCGAAGAAGAAGAAGAAACAAGCGAGTCGGAATAAGATAGTTGTATTCGTGTGGTGTAATATATGTAATATAGTGTGCTTATGCTTTATGATATATGTAAAAATTGCTTGTATTAATAAGTATTTTTTTTTATGAATCTAACTATTGTCTATTTTATAGTATAAAAACACAAAATGGATAGACAACCCAATATTTTAAGAGACCTACCCGGAGACATGATTGATGAAATCTTGTCTAGAGTCGGTCAGAATTCTTCGGCACAACTATTTAAGGAGAGATCAGTTTGTAAGACATTCGAAGAACGTTCCAAGAATGCCTTGGTTTATAAAAGGCTTTCTTTCGAAAGATGGGGGATATCAAATTGGGAAATCCATAAGTTACGATGTGTTTACTTTGACGCATATATTGCGGGGAACCCAAATGCTATTTTACGCAATGGGTTAAGAAATTATTTTGACTCAATATATCCGAATATTGGACTTCGTGATTTAGAAAAAGCGGCTAACATGCAACATAAAGAAGCATGTTATGCTTACGGATTAGTAATGTTCGCTTCTCACCAAAGTGAGAACAAGAACATCGGGCTACAACTATTAAACAAAACGTTCCCACAAGTGACGGAGTCGGTAATTGGGGTAAGAAATGAGGTTTTTAGATTGTTACGGGACTGTTGGACATTACGTAACCCTCGTCGCTTTGACGACGTTACAACACGCTGTCTTATCAACGACCATAACGGTTATGTTCCACAAGACCAAGGATGGGAAGTAATCCTAGTAAAACCAGAATGCATGACTTGTTTCTGGACGTATGAATTACGTGTCTTTATTGCCTTTGCTGAACGACTTGTGTACTAGCTAGAATTATCTTCACAACTATATTGTATCAAAGTTATTGTGTGCTATATTTCATGCTTTATGTAAAATAAGCGGTATTGTAAGTTTGTAAAATACTGTATAAAAGTTTGAACGCGAAATATTATTATAATCAGTTTTTCATATAGAATTGTAGTAGTTGAATTGTATATTAGCTACTAAGTATGAACTTAACGGGTAGGTACTACCCGAATTTAAACTTATAAAACGCTAATATGAAGAAAAAGCTTTTATAAATGAGTTCATATTATGCTACGAAATACTATTAACTACTCTTAATATTCTGTATGATTAACTTGTTCCATTTGACTATTTTGAAGGAAATGGCACCGACTACTCGACACACCGTGAATATGAATGAAGAGGAATTCCGTTCTTTTCTAGCTTCAAACATAGCCGCAGTACAGGCTGCGCTACATACCAACAATAACCTTGGATCTAGCAGTACAGGAAATCGTGTAGGATGCACCTACAAAGAATTCACTGCCTGCAAACCTTTGGAATTTGATGGAACCGAAGGACCGATCGGATTGAAACGGTGGACCGAGAAGGTCGAATCGGTGTTTGCCATAAGTAATTGTACTGAAGAGGACAAAGTGAAGTACGCTACGCATACCTTCACAGGTTCTGCGTTAACATGGTGGAATACCTATCTAGAGCAAGTGGGACAAGACGATGCGTACGCACTACCGTGGTCAGCATTCAAGCACTTGATGAACGAGAAGTACCGTTCCAGAACCGAGGTCAATAAGCTCAAGACAGAACTTAGAGGGTTACAAACCCAAGGATTTGATATTACCACGTACGAAAGACGATTCACAGAATTGTGCCTATTGTGTCCGGGAGCATTCGAAGATGAGGAAGAGAAGATCGACGCGTTTGTGAAAGGATTACCGGAAAGAATCCAAGAAGATATAACTTCACACGAGCCCGCCTCCATACAACAGGCATGTAGAATGGCTCACAAACTAGTGAACCAGATTGAAGAAAGAATTAAAGAACAGACTGCTGAAGAGGCCAACGTGAAGCAAGTCAAAAGAAAGTGGGAGGAAAACGGTGATAAGAATCACCAATACAACAACAACAACAATTACAACAATAATCGCAACAATTATCCCAACAATCGCAACATCAATCGCAACTACAACAAACGGCCCAACAACAACAACAACAACAACAGCAACTACAACAATCATCCCAACAACAATAATAACTGCAATAACAACAACAATCAGAAGCAGCTATGCCAAAGGTGTGAAAAGTATCACTCGGGGTTCTGCACCAAATTTTGCAACAAGTGTAAAAGAAATGGTCATAGCGCGGCGAAGTGTGAGGTCTACGGACCAGGGGTTAATAGAACGAAAGGAACAAATGGTGTCGGAACGAGTAATGGCGGAGCAAGTAGTGTCGGAGCAAGTTATGCCAACGTAGTTTGTTATAAATGTGGAAAACTGGGCCACATTATTAGAAATTGCCCAAACCAGGATAACACGAATGGACAAGGCCGCGGAAGAGTTTTCAATATTAATGCGGCAGAGGCACAGGAAGACCCGGAGCTTGTTACGGGTACGTTTCTTATTGACAATAAATCTGCTTACGTTTTATTTGATTCGGGTGCGGATAGAAGCTATATGAGTAGAGATTTTTGTGCTAAATTAAGTTGTCCATTGACGCCTTTGGATAGTAAATTTTTACTTGAATTAGCAAATGGTAAATTAATTTCAGCAGATAATATATGTCGGAATCGAGAAATTAAACTGGTTAGCGAAACATTTAAGATTGATTTGATACCAGTAGAGTTAGGGAGTTTTGATGTGATAATCGGTATGGACTGGTTGAAAGAAGTGAAAGCAGAGATCGTTTGTTACAAAAATGCAATTCGCATTATACTAGAAAAAGGAAAACCCTTAATGGTGTACGGAGAAAAGGGCAACACGAAGCTACATCTTATTAGTAATTTGAAGGCACAAAAACTAATAAGAAAAGGTTGCTATGCTGTTCTAGCACACGTCGAGAAAGTACAAACTGAAGAAAAGAGCATCAATGATGTTCCCGTCGCAAAAGAATTTCCCGATGTATTTCCGAAAGAATTACCGGGATTACCCCCACATCGATCCGTTGAATTTCAAATAGATCTTGTACCAGGAGCTGCACCAATAGCTCGTGCTCCTTACAGACTCGCACCCAGCGAGATGAAAGAACTGCAAAGCCAATTACAAGAACTTTTAGAGCGTGGTTTCATTCGACCAAGCACGTCACCGTGGGGAGCTCCTGATTTGTTTGTCAAGAAGAAAGATGGTACATTCAGGTTGTGTATCGACTACCGAGAGTTGAACAAACTTACCATCAAGAACCGCTACCCACTACCGAGAATCGACGACTTATTGATCAACTACAAGGCTCGTCTGTTTATTCAAAGATTGACTTACGTTCCGGGTATCATCAAATGCGGGTGAAAGAAGATGATATTCCAAAGACTGCTTTCAGAACACGTTACGGTCATTACGAGTTTATGGTCATGCCGTTTGGTTTAACTAATGCACCAGCTGTGTTCATGGACCTTATGAACCGAGTGTGTGGACCATACCTTGACAAGTTTGTCATTGTTTTCATTGATGACATACTTATTTACTCAAAGAATGACCAAGAACACGGTGAACATTTGAGAAAGGTGTTAGAAGTATTGAGGAAGGAAGAATTGTACGCTAAGTTTTCAAAGTGTGTATTTTGGTTGGAAGAAGTTCAATTCCTCGGTCACATAGTGAACAAAGAAGGTATTAAGGTGGATCCGGCAAAGATAGAAACTGTTGAAAAGTGGGAAACCCCGAAAACTCCGAAACACATACGCCAGTTTTTAGGACTAGCTGGTTACTATAGAAGGTTCATCCATGACTTTTCCAGAATAGCAAAACCCTTGACTGCATTAACGCATAAAGGGAAGAAATTTGAATGGAATGATGAACAAAAGAAAGCGTTTCAGTTATTGAAGAAAAAGCTAACTACGGCACCTATATTGTCATTGCCTGAAGGGAATGATGATTTTGTGATTTATTGTGACGCATCAAAGCAAGGTCTCGGTTGTGTATTAATGCAACGAACGAAGGTGATTGCTTATGCGTCTAGACAATTGAAGATTCACGAACAAAATTATACGACGCATGATTTGGAATTAGGCGCGGTTGTTTTTGCATTAAAGACTTGGAGGCACTACTTATATGGGGTCAAAAGTATTATATATACCGACCACAAAAGTCTTCAACACATATTTAATCATAAACAATTGAATATGAGGCAGCGTAGGTGGATTGAATTATTGAATGATTACGACTTTGAGATTCGTTACCACCCGGGGAAGGCAAATGTGGTAGCCGATGCCTTGAGCAGGAAGGACAGAGAACCCATTCGAGTAAAATCTATGAATATAATGATTCATAATAACCTTACTACTCAAATAAAGGAGGCGCAACAAGGAGTTTTAAAAGAGGGAAATTTAAAGGATGAAATACCCAAAGGATCGGAGAAACATCTTAATATTCGGGAAGACGGAACCCGGTATAGGGCTGAAAGGATTTGGGTACCAAAATTTGGAGATATGAGATAAATGGTACCTAGAGAAGCTCATAAAACCAGATACTCAATACATCCTGGAACGGGGAAGATGTACAAGGATCTCAAGAAACACTTTTGGTGGCCGGGTATGAAAGACGATGTTGCTAAATACGTAGGAGAATGTTTGACGTGTTCTAAGGTCAAAGCTAAGCATCAGAAACCATCAGGTCTACTTCAACAACCTGAAATCCCGGAATGGAAATGGGAAAACATTACCATGGATTTCATCACTAAATTGCCAAGGACTGCAAGTGGTTTTGATACTATTTGGGTAATAGTTGATCGTCTCACCAAATCAGCACACTTCCTGCCAACAAGAGAAGATGACAAGATCGAGAAATTAGCACGACTGTATTTGAAGGAAGTCGTCTCCAGACATGGAATACCAATCTCTATTATCTCTGATAGGGATGGTAGATTTATTTCAAGATTCTGGCAGACATTACAGCAAGCATTAGGAACTCGTCTAGATATGAGTACTGCCTATCATCCACAAACTGATGGGCAGAGCGAAAGGACGATACAAACGCTTGAAGACGTGCTACGAGCATGTGTTATTGATTTCGGAAACAGTTGGGATCGACATCTACCGTTAGCAGAATTTTCCTACAACAACAGCTACCATTCAAGCATTGAGATGGCGCCATTTGAAGCACTTTATGGTAGAAAGTGCAGATCTCCGATTTGTTGGAGTGAAATGGGGGATAGACAGATTACGGGTCCGGAGATTATACAAGAAACTACCGAGAAGATCATCCAAATTCAACAACGGTTGAAAACCGCCCAAAGTCGACAAAAGAGCTACGCTGACATTAAAAGAAAAGATATAGAATTTGAAATTGGAGAGATGGTCATGCTTAAAGTTGCACCTTGGAAAGGCGTTGTTCGATTTGGTAAACAAGGGAAATTAAATCCAAGGTATATTGGACCATTCAAGATTATTGATCGTGTCGGACCAGTAGCTTATCGACTTGAGTTACCTCAACAACTCGTGGCTGTACATAACACTTTCCACGTCTCGAATTTGAAGAAATGTTTTGCTAAAGAAGATCTCACTATTCAGTTAGATGAAATCCAAATCAACGAAAAACTTCAATTCATCGAAGAACCCGTCGAAATAATGGATCGTGAGGTTAAAAGACTTAAGCAAAACAAGATACCAATTGTTAAGGTTCGATGGAATGCTCGTAGAGGACCCGAGTTCACCTGGGAGCGTGAAGAACAGATGAAGAAGAAATACCCGCATCTATTTCCAGAAGATTCGTCAACACCTTCAACAGCTTAAAATTTCGGGACGAAATTTATTTAACGGGTAGGTACTGTAGTGACCCGAACTTTTCCATGTTTATATATATTAATTGAGATTGATATTTACATGATTAAATGTTTCCAACATGTTAAACAATCAAACTTGTTAAGACTTGATTAATTGAAATATGTTTCATATAGACAATTGACCACCCAAGTTGACCGGTGATTCACGAATGTTAAAACTTGTAAAAACTATATGATGACATATATATGGATATATATATAGTTAACATGATACTATGATAAGTAAATATATCATTAAGTATATTAACAATGAACTACATATGTAAAAACAAGACAACTAACTTAATGATTTTTAAACGAGACATATATGTAACGATTATCGTTGTAAAGACATTTAATGTATATATATCATATTAAGAGATATTCATACATGATAATATCATGATAATATAATAATTTAAAATCTCATTTGATATTATAAACATTGGGTTAACAACATTTAACAAGATCGTTAACCTAAAGGTTTCAAAACAACACTTACATGTAACGACTAACGATGACTTAACGACTCAGTTAAAATGTATATACATGTAGTGTTTTAATATGTATTTATACACTTTTGAAAGACTTCAATACGATTATCAAAATACTTCTACTTAACAAAAATACTTACAATTACATCCTCGTTCAGTTTCATCAACAATTCTACTCGTATGCACCGTATTCGTACTCGTACAATACACAGCTTTTAGATGTATGTACTATTGGTATATACACTCTAATGATCAGCTCTTAGCAGCCCATGTGAGTCACCTAACACATGTAGGAACCATCATTTGGCAACTAGCATGAAATATCTCATAAAATTACAAAAATATGAGTAATCATTCATGACTTATTTACATGAAAACAAAATTACATATCCTTTATATCTAATCCATACACCAACGACCAAAAACACCTACAAACACTTTCATTCTTCAATTTTCTTCATCTAATTGATCTCTCTCAAGTTCTATCTTCAAGTTCTAAGTGTTCTTCATATATTCTACAAGTTCTAATTACATAAAATCAAGAATACTTTCAAGTTTGCTAGCTCACTTCCAATCTTGTAAGGTGATCATCCAACCTCAAGAAATCTTTGTTTCTTACAGTAGGTTATCATTCTAATACAAGGTAATAATCATATTAAAACTTTGGTTCAATTTCTATAACTATAACAATCTTATTTCAAGTGATGATCTTACTTGAACTTGTTTTCGTGTCATGATTCTGCTTCAAGAACTTCGAGCCATCCAAGGATCCGTTGAAGCTAGATCCATTTTTCACTTTTCCAGTAGGTTTATCCAAGGAACTTAAGGTAGTAATGATGTTCATAACGTCATTCGATTCATACATATAAAGCTATCTTATTCGAAGGTTTAAACTAGTAATCACTATAACATAGTTTAGTTAATTCTAAACTTGTTCGCAAACAAAAGTTAATCCTTCTAACTTGACTTTTAAAATCAACTAAACACATGTTCTATATCTATATGATATGCTAACTTAATGATTTAAAACCTGGAGACACGAAAAACACCGTAAAACCGGATTTACGCCGTCGTAGTAACACCGCGGGCTGTTTTGGGTTAGTTAATTAAAAACTATGATAAACTTAGATTTAAAAGTTGTTATTCTGAGAAAATAATTTTTATTATGAACATTAAACTATATCCAAAAATTATGGTTAAACTCAAAGTGGAAGTATGTTTTCTAAAATGGTCATCTAGACGTCGTTCTTTCGACTGAAATGACTACCTTTACAAAAACGACTTGTAACTTATTTTTCCGTCTATAAACCTATACTTTTTCTGTTTAGATTCATAAAATAGAGTTCAATATGAAACCATAGCAATTTGATTCACTCAAAACGGATTTAAAATGAAGAAGTTATGGGTAAAACAAGATTGGATAATTTTTCTCATTTTAGCTACGTGAAAATTGGTAACAAATCTATTCCAACCATAACTTAATCAACTTGTATTGTATATTATGTAATCTTGAGATACCATAGACACGTATACAATATTTCGACCTATCATGTCGACACATCTATATATATTTCGGAACAACCATAGACACTCTATATGTGAATGTTGGAGTTAGCTATACAGGGTTGAGGTTGATTCCAAAATATATATAGTTTGAGTTGTGATCAATACTGAGATACGTATACACTGGGTCGTGGATTGATTCAAGATAATATTTATCGATTTATTTCTGTACATCTAACTGTGGACAACTAGTTGTAGGTTACTAACGAGGACAGCTGACTTAATAAACTTAAAACATCAAAATATATTAAAAGTGTTGTAAATATATTTTGAACATACTTTAATATATATGTATATATTGTTATAGGTTCATGAATCAACATTGGCCAAGTCTTACTTCTCGACGAAGTAAAAAAATCTGTGAAAGTGAGTTATAGTCCCACTTTTAAAATCTAATATTTTTGGGATGAGAATACATGCAGGTTTTATAAATGATTTACAAAATAGGCACAAGTACGTGAAACTACATTCTATGGTTGAATTATCGAAATCAAATATGCCCCTTTTTATTAAGTCTGGTAATCTAAGAATTAGGGAACAGACACCCTAATTGACGCGAATCCTAAAGATAGATCTATTGGTCCTAACAAACCCCATCCAAAGTACCGGATGCTTTAGTGCTTCGAAATTTATATCATATCCGAAGGGTGTCCCGGAATGATGGGGATATTCTTATATATGCATCTTGTTAATGTCGGTTACCAGGTGTTCACCATATGAATGATTTTTATCTCTATGTATGGGATGTGTATTGAAATATGAAATCTTGTGGTCTATTATTATGATTTGATATATATAGGTTAAATCTATAACTCACCAACATTTTTGTTGATGTTTTAAGCATGTTTATTCTCAGGTGATTATTAAGAGCTTCCGCTGTCGCATACTTAAATAAGGACGAGATTTGGAGTCCATGCTTGTATGATATTGTGTAAAAACTGCATTCAAGAAACTTATTTTGTTGTAACATATTTGTATTCTAAACCATTATGTAATGGTCGTGTGTAAACAGGATATTTTAGATTATCATTATTTGATAATCTACGTAAAGCTTTTTAAACCTTTATTGATGAAATAAAGGTTATGGTTTGTTTTAAAATGAATGCAGTCTTTGAAAAACGTCTCATATAGAGGTCAAAACCTCGCAACGAAATCAATTAATATGGAACGTTTTTAATCAATAAGAACGGGACATTTCATATTGTATTAAAGATGTTTATGGAAACACAATTGGGACCTAAAGTGTTATTTAAAGCGTATTAAAAGGAAAAAAATTTATGGGCCGGTTTTAATACGGGTTGGGATGTTACAAGTGGTATCAGAGCATGGTCTAAGGGATTTAGGCGACTTGAGATAGGTGCCTAGACTTAGACTTTTGTGTGTGCTTAATTGTTGCGGGACTTGTAGGATTACGGGTCAGAATGAGTTGTAGTTAGTGCCTTGTTTGTAGGTGGACTAACGTTTGTAGGTGGATACGGCGTGTGTGCATAATAAGGACTTGCAAACCTTATTACGAGTGCAATTCGTGTCTAACGAGTGATGTACGACGAGTGTTTAGCAAGATGGACCGGTGTGGAGTGTGTGTTTTATACGTTCGTGATCTAATCGCTTTGCATTCCTTAGAATGGTGACGGGAAGTGGGATCGAGACGAACGATTTGGAGTTTAACGCTAGAGTTGCTGCCGCCTTTGCGTAGCAAATGAGTGCGTTTCGAGATGAAATGGATAGGAAGTATTCCGAATTTCGGGGTAGTAGTGAAATGGAGCGTTGTCTTAAGAGCTTCATGAGGACTAAACCCCCGATGTATGACGGGAAACCGGATCCTTTGGTAAGCACAACTTGGATTTCGGATGTCGAAGGGTGTTTTCGTACTATTGAATGCCCTCCTGAGATGAAGACGAGATTCGCTACTAGTTTGTTGCGGGGTAGGGCGAAGGATTGGTTGGATGGTAAGATTGATCTTGTCGGGGGTGACCCGTTTATGGCGTTATCGTGGGACGGGTTTAAGAAGGAATTCTTCGAGGAGTTCCGAACTTCAGCCGATTTGTCGAAAATGCGTAATGAGTTGCGAAATTTGCAACAGGGTTCTATGGATTTGAATACTCTCAAGACGACCTTTATGGCGAAGGCTCATTTTTGCCCGGAGTATTTGGGGAATGATAATTTGTTGATGCAAGATTTCTATTGAACCTTTAATGATGACTTGAAGAATAAGATTAGCCGGGGTCACGCGAAATCGTTTGCGGAATTATTCGTCGTGGCTAGAGGTTTCGAGTCGTATACGTGATCAAAGATTGGTGAACCTTCAAGTGAGAGAAGGGTTGTTTCGTATGGTGCTCCGAGTAAGAGGACTGAGGGTCCGAGTGTGAGCACGGGTGGTACGCGGACAGGTATACCGGATTCTAGTGCATCTAGATGTTACAATTGTGGCATGAGGGGTCACAAGTCTTGGGAATGTTCGGTACCAAAGGGTGATGGTATGGTGTGTTTCAATTGCCAAGAAGAAGGACATCGTAAGTCGGAATGTCCCAAGTTAGCGGGGACGGGTGCGGCAAGGAGACGTTAAGGTACGTTTCATTTTAATAAATATGCCATTTGATTATTTATTAAGTGCCGTTTGAATTTTGGTTGATTAAATGCCTTGTGTTGTTCATATTCTTGTTATGGGTGACATTCCTAATGGAAGTACCCAATGGTGATGTTTGATTATCGGGCGAAGGGCGTAAGACTTAGTGCAACCAAGCATTCCATAGTATCTAGGAAATGTTTCTACCAAGCCAAGAAAATGGGTTTTGGTGTTCGGTTGTTAAGCGCGTGTTCGTTTTTGTGTGGAGGTCGATGAACCGTGAGGTTCGACGAGTGGCTATAAACTTTGAGATCGAGTGTTTTGATTCTTGATGTATGTTGGTAATAGAGTATATAAGACGCGACATTAGGTGCCTCTTTTATACCTACTAGCGTGGTGTTCGACTCCGATTATTTTGTGGTTACATTGTACTTAGGGTACCGAAGTGAAATCCTTAGGTACATGAGTGACAAAGTGGAAGTTGACAAACTAAAGCAATTGGATGATTGCGAGGGTGTGGTTTGTGTAATCGTGGTACACTTTTTGTTCGAAGTGTTTAAGGATTGATTGAAATCCTTCGTGTGCTCAAGGCTGGAGCAAGATATGGTGATGGGTCGTGTGAGCCCAATCGTTTGTAAAGTCTACCTTTGGTAGCATTGTACAGTTGTACGAGTTGTGGATATGGAACGTAGTTCCAAGTGAGGGAGTTGCACTCCCGCACGAGGAAGTTTTAGTGTGAGATTTCGGATGATGCTTTTGGTAGATCCGGAAAATGTTGTCGAGACCTGGTTTTGGTCGATTTGTGGTAGATTACAATTTGGGATAAATTGTACTTATGGTTTGGATTTGAATTATCACCGAGGTGGTAATGTGGTAAATCTCGTTAAGAGATAATGGACGTGTTTGGTGAGCAAGGTGAAATCCTTCGATTAAGGGAGGTGTGTGTCGGATCCTCTTCTAGAGAATTATTGTTTTGTGCCTATGTTTGATATAGGTGGTTCTTGCTCGAGTGTGTGAATGGTTAGTGGTATCCGTTAGGATTTACTATGGCGTAGCAGAGCGCGATGTTACGCTACTCGTTGTTCGAGGCCAAAAGGTCATTGATTGATGAAGCATGACTTTCGGAGTCCGCTGACTTCATCATGGGAATATGCGATTGGTGGAGCATGAACTTCACGGTCCGCTAACTTCATCATGAGCGAGGTGTTATATCGGTGAAGCATGACCGTTGACGGGGTTCGCTGACTTCATCCGGCGTTGAGATTGGTGAAGCATGATCTTTGGGTCCGCTGACTTCATCATGGTAGTGGATCGCGTGTGGTTTCGGATTCACGATGACGTGTGTGGTTTCGGTCATCTTATTGTGGAAGTGAGTCGCGTGTAGTTCGGATTCACAAATGACTCGTGTGGTTTCGGTCAATGTAATGAGGAGTGAGTCTCGTGTAGTTCGGATTCACAAATGACTCGTGTAGTTCTGTCATTCCTCCGGGATAGTGACTCTCGTGTAGTTCGGATTCACTAAGGCGAGTGTAGTTCGGCCAATCCCGATTATTGTTGTGGTGAAGGTAGTGAGTCGCGTGTAGTTCGGATTTACATAGGCGCGTTTGTTTTCGGCCAGCCTTCGTGTTGTGTGATCTGTCGGTTGTTTTATACACCGATGGTGGGGTCGTAAGGACCGTGATGTTTGAACTATCGGTTGTTTTATACGCCGATGGTGGGGTCGTGAGGACCATGTTGTATGATTAGTGAGGCGATAGCCGTGTTTCGCTTACATGTTGCTATGGGTGTGACGATAGTCGATTTTGTACACCTTGGGATTAACGTTACCATAGTCGTTTTGGGCGTTATCGGTCTTAACCGTTTGTTATCATGTTACGGTAGTTGCGTATTGGTCGTATTGCGCACTGCAAGGGATGTATAGTGTTTGGTGTTATCCGTAAGGATCTGTTTGGTTCGGTCTTCATAGATTCGGGTTGTTGACCTTAGGTTGAGACTTGGTTGTTTTTAGCGTCGTACTCGGTAAGGGTATGCTAAGGAATTGATATCTCGGTACGAGATTGGTTAAGTTTTCCCGATTTTAGGGAATGAGCATGGTTTTAGTACTCGGATTGTGGATTTGATAAATCGCGGGTGACGATTTAGTTGTCAAAGGCAAATCAGTGGGAAGAATTGCTTAGGAAAGTCGGTTGGGACTTATGTTTGAGGATCGTGAAGTGTGGTCCGTTTAGTTAAGTGACGAGGATCACGAGGACGTGATCGAATCTAAGTGGGGTAGAGTTGTAACACCCCGTTTTTCTCCGTACATGATTTATAGGTGTATTGTGTATGTACGATAGGCGTATGAAGGGTTCTGGACATATTCGGGTGTTAAGGTCTTGTATGCAAGGAAATGAGTCAGACCACGTTGAACGTCGCAGCGCGACAAAGGAGGCCGCGGTGCGGCATTTAACTGGAATCCAGATCAGAAGCTTGATAAAAAATGATCCTAGAACTAGGCAAATGTCGCGGCGCGACATTTAAGGTCGCGGCGCGACAATTAAGGTCGCGGCGCGGCATTCTGGGCAAACTGGTGCCGGATTTTTGTAATATTACATGAGAAGCAAGGGCATTTTGGTCTTTTCACGTTTGAGCCAGATTTGAGGCTTTAACCTCATCCACTCATTCATTTTCCGAATTTCATTTTCCTTTTTATTTCATTTTTCTCTCAAAACTCAAACATCCATTTGATTTCAAAGGGATTTTTGGAAAGGAAGAAGCGGGATTTGATCTTTGGCATAGTTGACAAGTTTGTTCTCCTCGTTCTTAGCTACACGGTGATACTAGTGGTAAGCTCTAACTCCGAATTTCATTTTCGTGTTCATCATTCAAATTTGGGGCTTTTGATTGTATGATTCATAGGTGAAACCCATTTAGTTGTTAATTGGAGATTAACAACAATATTCGGATTTATTCATAGGTGAAACCCATATTGGGTTGGTTAATGATTTAACCATGTTTAAAACTTGTAAATGGTGTACAATCACTAGCATTAGTGATTTTTGGTGTTTTGGAGACTTTTAGGGTTTTCGTGGTTGACTAATTTTGACTAGAGTCAAAATTAGGTTTTGTTGAGGATTATGACCCGAATGTCAATTCGATGAGGTCTGTAAACTTAAAATGGATTAAGTTGAAGTATAAAACCGAGTTAAATATGTTTTGGTGTCAAAACTTGTAAATGGTGAGATTTTGACTTTATGGGTCAAAATTAGGGTTTATGGGCGATTTTGAGAACGATAAGTGTTTAACACTTGTGTTCGGGTTTAATTGGCATATTAGGATCATGATCACTTGTGTTAGTGATTATTGGTTAGTTTGGGCGCGGTTTGTACTTAGAAGTGCATTTGGGTCGAAATTGCACTAAGTGTCGAATTGGGTTGGTTTGTAGATCCAATCTAAGTGTGTTGTTGAATTTGTGATAATGGATTAGGTACTTTCCATTGACGAGTTGCGGATTACTTGAAAGCATTTCTTCAAGGCGACAAGGTGAGTGTTAATATCCTATGTGCATATGTATGTGTAGGATGGGTGCGGGTCGGGTGAAGTGGTTCTCGGTCATAGAGCTCACTTCACATATAGGTGGTTTGATGGACTTGTGTATAGGTCCAATTGGCACGGTTGTGCGTTTTGGTTGATCACCTTTGGCGAGGTACACGCTTGTGTGTACGTTATCACACGTGGTTGTGATTTGGATGTTATAACCCCAATGGCGAAAGGTTGATATTGTTGTGAAGTGGATGACCCCGATGTGGTGGATTTTATAATCCCATGACCGTGGGTTTTGATGTTGAGAAGTGAATCACGTGTAGTTCGGATTCACGATGACTCGTGTAGTTCAGTCATCTTATTGAGGTAGTAATCTCGTGTGGTTTCGGATTACTAAGGCTCGTGTAGTTCGGCCAACCTCGATGTTGTGAAGATAGTAATCTCGTGTGGGTTCGGATTATTAAGGCTCGTGTAGCTCGGCCAATCTTCATTGTGGCATTTGGTATTCGGTAATGGGTTAAGGGGTTAACCTTATTCGTTTTATATTGTTATATATTAATGTAATGTTGTGTCGTAGCTAACCCTCCGGGTGTAGCTTATTGGCGTTGTTCACATCGTCGTTGGTGAACATATACTTTGTTGTTATCTTTAGCTTGTTGCTTAGAGATCGTACGGTATGCTTAGTGTAGTTGCCTTATCCATGGATGCTTCGGTATGCGGTATTTGATAATTGTGTGGCGTGTCCATTTTATACATATATATGTATGTAGTATATTATCATTCACTAAGCGTTAGCTTACCCTCTCGTTGTTGATATTTTTATAGGTTCGCATGCTTGGCGACTCGGGTAGGCTTGGGGATTAGAGATCTTGGCTAGGTTTCTTAGAAGATCTTGCTTTTGTATTCGATTAGGATTTGGGTAGTGTAGTCCCAAATCACCATGCTCGGTTTTGGTTGGAAACTAAACTAGTCGGGTCGTGTATGTCCGTTTGGACAATTAATCAATGTATTAAATGTTTTAAGATTTATTAAACCTTCTATTGTATTAAAGATGTTTATGGAAACACAATTGGGACCTAAAGTGTTATTTAAAGCGTATTAAAAGGAAAAAATTTTATGGGCCGGTTTTAATACGGGTTGGGATGTTACATAAAGACATTTGGGATGAGATCCGTAGACAACAAGAAGGCTATGACATGACAAGTGTTACTAAGCTAAATAAGGCCCTTGGACTTTATGAAGATTTTAAGTAACAACCTGAGGAATTACTCAAGGATACCTACAAACATTTCAATGGTGTTCTAAATGAGTTGAAAAAGTGCAAGATTGAAAAGGTGAATGCTGAGATCAACATAAAGTTTCTCAAAAAGCTCAATTCTGACTGGACTCCTTATGGAACTATAAATCAATCTACCAAGGAGATTGACAAGCTTAATATTCATGAGCTTGTTAGGGTTCATATGCATTATCAACCAGTTGTGCCTTCTCTTCAAGCTGAAAGAAAAGAGTCTTCTCCGAGTAATCCTCTTGCTCTTATTTGTAATGACCCGTCTTTTTCTGTTTACTTTCCGTTTAACTATTTTAAGTCCGTTATTTAATTATAACATCTCCCGTTAAAATTCGTATTTAAAATAATCCGTTTAGTTAATTCACGCACTCGCTTTTAAACTCGAAGGACTAATGTTGCCAAGGGACCAAAGTTTTGACTAGGTCAAATGGTCAAATTCCATCTCCTCCACTAATTCATTCACCTCCTCACTTTTTGATACTTCCATTTTCTCTCAAACCACTCAACAAAGATTCATCATCTAAATTCGATCTAGCAAGCTAACAACAAAACAAATTACATATTTGTGATCTACTAATCAAGAGCTTTAATTTGGTACCAATTTCATAACTTAGGGTAAGCTTTTCTAAAACACTAGATTTCTTGTTCTTGGTCTTTAAACTTAAAAGTGTGTTAATTAGTGTCTATGGCTCAAGTCTAGCATGAATATGTGATTTATTTGCTCGATCTTGTCATTTTAGTGTAACTAGCATGAACTTGAAAAATGACTAGTTAATCTGGTGTTTTGGTTGATTAAATGTGGTTTATATGTTAAAGTTCATGTATTAAATGTGTTACTGGCATCATTAGCTTCAATTTGATGTGTAGGTTGACTTAGAAAGACTCCATCAACATGATTGTTGAGTTTATGATTTTTGGTTAGGGTTTGGTAGCTTTAAATGTGGAATTTAATGCATTAAATGCTTTGCAATATTGTTGGTAAGTGTTTAGTAGTATTGTATGCATAATTACCTAATATGTGTGTGTTAAGTTCCCGAATCATCATTTGCATTTATGAGCTTGAAAAATTAAATGAGGTGCATTAAATGATCATTCGTTGAGGATTCAGTTATCGTAAATGTTGGATTTGGTTAATGATATGTGTTTTGTTGTATTCCTCGTTAAAATACCTTTCCAACAATGTATGATATGCGTTTTGAATGTTTTCGGGTCATGATTTATGTTTGTTTGAAGTTTGATTCGTGCACTAGGCAAAATGCATCAAACAGCTGCTAAAAATACCCACTTCGCGATCGCGAAGTCAAAAAGGCCTGGGGACTCGCGATCGCGAGATAACCCCTGACCAAACCCACTTTGGGATTTCACAATTTCATTCCCGCTTACTCGCAATTCCGATTTACATGAAACTTGGCCAACATGCTTATATAAGACTTCTTATCATGGAACAAAAGTCGGATACCCGACTCGACCCTGTTGACTTTGACTTTGACTTTGACCAAGTTTAGCTTTTAGTCAAACTTAACCAAATACTTATGCAATCGTTCTAAATTGCTTTTATACTTATATCTTGCATGAAACCTGAAAATTTGACTCACATGCTATATTAATGAGTCGTAACGAGCTATAGGACTACTTGAACAAATTTGACCGACTTCGTACCTTACCGATATTGATACAACATATTGTTTAGGTCAAGACTAGCATTCGTTCTTGCACACGTTTAAATTGTAAAGTACCTTTATACTCGTGCACTCAAGGTGAGATCATAGTCCCACTTTTACTCTTTTATACTTGTACTTGGGATGAGAAAACATAAACGCTTCGTTTTACAAAGTGAACACAAGTACGAAAACAAACATTCTACGTACGAGTTAGAACAAAAATCCTTAAGTTCAATTATCATTAGTTACACTTGTAGGGTTTAAGAGAGAACTTATGTTGTCTGGATCCATACGGGCTCGACGAGCCCTCATTCGGATGGTTCGCTACCGATAGCGGATGAAATATATTTTCGAGAATAGTATAGGTTCTAACACTATGATTCAGAGGTATCATTCAGTTAAGCCTTGATAATTGTGTGCTCGTGATACAAACAACAACTTTTAGAATGTAAACAATTTGGATAATCAACTTATACTAAATCTTGTGGTTCAATACGACTTACTTACTAAACCTATGATTTCACCAACGTTTTCGTTGACAGATTTTCTATGTTTTTCTCAGGTCCCTGAATGCTAAGTGATACATGCTTCCGCACACTATTTTGATACTTTCTTGGATGTCGAGTATACATGCATACAAGGAGCGTCTTTTGAATTTACTTTAAATTGTGTCGCATAGGTTTCATTTGTATTTTAAACGTTGTAACATAACTATTTGTTAAACTACTTTTGTAAACCTTGAAACATCCTTACATTTGAAATGAATGCGACATATTTTGGTCAAACTTTATTTTAAAGACTTATGACCAAGTAACGGGACCTAAGTTGGCGGTGAGCGCCAAATGACGATTTTGTCGGGTCGTCACATTATTGCTAAGAAAAAGAGTAGATCATTCACCACTTCCAAAAGCTTATCAAAGAAAGTGCTTGTGGAAGATTCATCTGATTATGAAGATTTTGATCTTTTGGATGTTGATGATTCTCACCGTGAATTGGTCAAGATGGATGCTATGTTCACAAAGGCTTTGAACAAGTACAAATTCAAAGGCAAATCATCCAACCAACGCAAAAATTCTTCTTCTTCCTCTTATTACAAGAAACCTCAACCACAACAATTTGATGATTCCAAGAAGGAAGATTCCACCTGTTTCAATTGTTCCAATGCTAGCCATTTCTATAGTGATTTCAAAATGCCAACGAAGAAAGATGCATCTTACTACAAGAAGAAAATGTTGTTGACAAAGGTTATGGAAACTGGGGGAGAGCTGAAACCGGTTGATGATACTTGGTTCAACTGGACTGATGAGTCAGAATTCGAGGAGGAACATGCAAATGTTTGCAAAGTGACCAAGCTTATCAAAGCCAAGGAAGCTAAGGAAAGTGCTGATCAACATCTGATGATGATGAGGTACAATTAACTGAAATCCCACCTAATTTTGTTAACATGCAAAACTCATTGATAAAGAATTTAGTCTCAATCACTAAAAAGGTTAAAGGTTTGAATACTGAAAACATAACTTTAAAAGATAAATCAAACTAAATGAGACTAAACCTTCTTCATCACAATGGGAAACAAATCGTTTGAGAACCCAACTCAGTGCAATAGACACTGAGATGGAAGAACTTGAAAAGTCAATTCTTCCGATCAAAATTGAACGAAATGATTATCGTTTAAAGTCCGAACGTCTTGAGGAAAAAGTCAAATTCTTAGAAAAGGATTTGTCTGACCTAAAAGAACAACATGAACACACCATTTCCAAGTTGAATAAGAAAATTATTCAATTGGAAGAAATCATCATTAAAAAGAAATCTGAGATTTTTCTATTCAATAAAGAAATTCTTGAAATGAAAGCTCAGCTTGTTAAATATGAAGATAAACTTTATCGCACTAAGCAATCAAAAGCAATAAATGAAATGGAACTTTTAAAGCAAACAATCTTGATGAATAGACCAAGAACCATTCATGGTGAAAGATGGGGGGTTGGGTATGAAGATCCCAAGACGTTGGATGAATTTCAAAGAAAGTTCCTAGATTATATTATTTTGATTACTTTCAAGCTCGTTTACCATATCATTTTGTGCATTCTTCTTATGCTGATTTTGATAATGTTGTTGCTAATCATTCATCTAAGAAATATTATCAAATCAACTTGATGTGTGAAAAGATTAATGCTAAATTGGGTAAATCACATCCTAGTTTCTTACAAGAACTAGCTGAACATGAACAGAATGTGCAACATGCTGATTATGTGCCTAAGCGTAGACTGATTTATATTCCTACACTCATGCTAGAGAAATACATTTTTAATGCTTGAGAATGAAGTGTTTAACAAGCCTAGTTCTAGCATTATTACCATATATGAGGTGTTTAATGAACCAAATTTTGATGTAAAACCAATTCTACCCGCTTTACCTGCATGTCCTGTTTCTGATGCTAAAATATGTGAAGACCTAGAACATGAATTAACTGTCTTCTTTGAGACGGAATCACTAGGTCAAAAGACTTTAGATGTAAAGGTAGAACCTTAAGATGAACCAACAATTGAACCTTTGATAGACTTCAATGAAAAACTATCTGATGTAAGTAATTTGAGTCGTATAGTAGATATACTGGAAAAGGAAAATGTTGAATTGCAACTTAAGTGTAAATCATTAGAATAAATGCTTGCTTTGTGTGATAAATTGCCTCTACTTCCTAAGAAAGAATGTACTTATGCTTTTAAGGAAGGTGAAGTGGTAGCTTCTGCTAAGGAATTATGTCTTGATATTAAAGTTTAAAACAAAAGATAATTCAACTGAAACAGGCTAACACACTTAAGCAACCCTCTACTATTGAAACCAATGTGTCTGAGTGTGTTTGTGGGATTACTAAGAAGGTTACGGGGATAACAAAATCTAAGGATGCTAAACCCATTACTATTTTTAAAAATCCTATACGTCCTCAATTTGGTAAAAGTGTTTCAAAAGTTACACCTTCAACACAATTTATTGTAAAGAAGGTTCATTCTCAAGATGGTTCTTTTTCAACTTAAAAGATTCCTATGATTACAATGTCAAATCAATCAAAGGATTGTCTTTTAAACATATCAGTTAAGTCTAAACAACACACAAGTGCTAAACCTGATTTGAGTGAGTATGATGCAATGGAACGTAAAATCAAATTAGAAATTTTGCAAAATCAATCATCTCATGTGTCAACTGAGAAGTTTGGACGTCTAACTAACAAAGGTGTTTTCCGTGTCACATGTCATAATCCAAATTTGACTTACAAGTCTGTATGGGTTCCTAAGTCAACGACTAAGAAAGTAGCAAACAAACCAAAGAAATCTGCTAGTCGACCTAGGAAGTCATCACATGTATTTCAATTTTTTTCTGTGAACAAAACATCTACATGGAATAGGTTGTGTGTTAAGACTTCTGATAATGATGTAAAACTTGATATTGTATATGATGCTTCATGTAATGTGGTTTTAAATGATGTTTTATTGTCTAAATTGCATGATGCTTTACATGATTCACTCATTATTGATCCAAAGTTTGTTGCTGGTACTAACAGTAGAGGACCCAAGAGACTTTGGGTACCTAAACTCTTGGAAATTAATGTTTATAGGGTTTCGACATCTGTATTTGGTATATCAATTCCAGTTGCTCTCGACACATGACGGGCAATAAATCCTTGCTTGTCAATTTCGTTGACAAATTCCTAGGAACGGTTACATTCGGAAACGATTAAATTGCGGCGATCACGGGATATGGTGATTATGTTCAAAATGGAATAACAATCAAACGGGTTTCGTATGTTGAAGGTCTCGGCTGTAGTTTGTTTAGTGTAAGTCAATTCTGCGATGGGGATCTCAAAGTTCTTTTTGAACTATGTCAATGCTCAGTGCAATCCACCGATGGAAATGATCTCCTTGTCGGTAAACATTGTGCTTCACTATATACTATTGACCTTAATGATGCACCAACACATGGTAATATGTGTTTGGTTACCCGTTCTACAAAAGAAAACTCGTGGTTATGGCATCACCGGATGTCTCACCTAAATTACAAGGGTATCAATCGACTAGTCTCTAAAGACTTGGTTGGTGTTGTTCTAGCTTTCAATATGATAAGCATCATGTGTGTCCATCATGTGCAATGGGTAAGCTGAAACGGACTTCACATCCGCTTAAGAAAGTCCTAAGTACTTCAAGTTCATTGCAATTATTGCATATGGACTTATGTGGACCCATGAGAGTTTCTAGCCTTGGTGGCCGGAAACATATGCTTGTCATTGTTGATGACTATACTCATTTTACATGGATATTTCTTTTAAGGACAAAATCGGAAACCCCCACCATTATCATTGAGTTCATTAAAAAGACTCAACGCTCTTTTAACAAACATGTTAAGAGCATCCGAACTGATAATGGGACGGAATTTAATAATGACCTGCTTGATTGTTACCTAAAACACCAAGGCATTGAACATCAGTTCTCTGCAGCACGAACCCCCCAGCAAAATGGAGTAGTCAAACGACGTAATTGTACATTGTGCGAGGCAGCACGAAAAATGCTTGCCTACTCCAAACTACCTACGAAAATGTGGGGGGAGGCCATTTCAACCGCTTGTTATACCCAAAATCGCTGTATCATAAACAAACGTTTTGACAAAACTCCGTATGAGTTACTTTATGGTAGACGCCCGAATGTCAAATATTTTCATATCAAATATTTTTCATATCTTTGGCTGTATATGCTATGTGCTTAATGATTTTGACAGCCTTGGAAAGTTTGATGCTCATGGCGATCAGGTCATATTTCTCGGTTACTCGTCAAACAAAGTTGCTTATCGTGTGTATCATAAAAGAACAAGGACGATCAAGGAAAGCATTAATGTTACGTTCAATGAGTTATCGGTAATGGTTTTTGAACAACTTTGTTCGAAACCCGATCCTAACCTGACGACCACTTCTTCCGCACAAAACGCAATTTTCTCGAAGAAAGGTGTTCCTACGGTAACAACAGAGGAACTGGATCTACTGTTTGATTCATTGTATACTCCTCACCGAAATTCAAATGTTAATGCCGTTACTGAAACACCAACTCAATCTACTACCCTGGAGACACAACCAAGTCTCTATGATGAAGATACAACAATAATTGATTCACCAGTTGTGTCTTCATCCTCCCTCCCACCTCCAGATGTATGACGCCCTGTACAAAACCATCGTATACGGTTCATCAACAACAGGATCATTACAAGGTCAAACACTATATGCTGTTTGAAAACCATTTTTGCATTCATTAAAAGATAGCGTTTTACAAAAGATAACGTGCTTCCTATGAATAGAAGCGTTAACATAAGTATGTGACCCAAAGGTCGTTACAAAGCCAGTTTTTGAAAATAACATAAGTTACGAATGAAAAATAAAAGTTTCATGATTGAGACATCTCTAAGTAATGCAGCGGAAATCTAACACAGCAGGTCCATAACAGCAAGTTTAATAGCGGAAGTGTAGTGACCCGAACTTTTCCATGTTTATATATATTAATTGAGATTGATATTTACATGACTAAATGTTTCCAACGTGTTAAGCAATCAAACTTGTTAAGACTTGATTAAATGAAATAAGTTTTATATAGACAACTGATCACCCAAGTTGACCGGCGATTCACGAACGTTACAAAATTGTAAAAACTACATGTTGTGGTATATATAGACATATATATATGGTTGACATGAGATTATGATGAGTAAGTATCTCACTAAGTATATTAACAATGTGTGATATACATAAGAAATGAGATTACTAAGTTAAGAAACTCGAAATGATATATATAACGATTATCGTTATGACAACATCTACTAAATACATATGTATCATATTAAGATATCGATACACTATATTTAACATGATAAAATGATATTTAAATATATCATTAATTGTGTTAACAATGAACTACATATGTAAAAACAAGACTACTAACTCAAGAATTACGAAACGAGACTTATATGTAACGATTATCGTTGTAACGATATTTTAATGTATATATCATATTAAGAGATATTCATACATCATAATATCATGATAATATAATAATTTAACATCTCATTTGATATAATAAACATTGGGTTAACAACATTAATTGAGATCGTTAACTTAAAGGTTTCAAAACAACACTTACATGTAACGACTAACGAAGACTTAACGACTCCATTAGAATGTATATACATGTTGTGTTTTGATATGTATTCTTACACTTTTGAAAGACTTCAAAACATATATCAAAGTACTTCTACTTAACAAAAATGCTTACAATTACATCCTCGTTCAGTTTCATCAACAATTCTACTCGTATGCACCCGTATTCGTACTCGTACAATACACAGCTTTTAGATGTATGTACTATTGGTATATACACTCTAATGATCAGCTCTTAGCAGCCCATGTGAGTCAAGTAACACATGTGGGAACCATCATTTGGCAACTAGCATGAAATATCTCATAAAATTACAAAAATATTAGTAATCATTCATGACTTATTTACATGAAAACAAAATTACATATCCTTTATATCTAATCCATATACCAACGACCAAAAATACCTACAAACACTTTCATTCTTCAATTTTCTTCATCTAATTGATCTCTCTCAAGTTCCATCTTCAAGTTCTAAGTGTTCTTCATAAATTCCATAAGTATAGTTTCATAAAAATCAAGAATACTACTAAGTTTGCAAGTTTACTTCCAAGCTTTCTAATCCATTCCAAGTAATTATCTAAGATCAAGGAACCTTTGTTATTTACAGTAGGTTATCTTTGTAATTCAAGGTAATATTCATATTCAAACTTTGATTCAATTTCTACAACTATAATAATCTTATTTCGAGTGAAAATCTTACTTGAACTATTTTCGTGTCATGATTCTGCTTCAAGAACTTTCAAGCCATCCAAGGATCCTTTGAAGCTAGATCCATTTTTCTCATTTCCAGTAGTTTTATCTAGAAAACTTGAGGTAGTAATGATGTTCATAACATCATTCGATTCATACATATAAAGCTATCTTATTCGAAGATATAAACTTGTAATCACTAGAACATAGTTTAGATAATTCTAAACTTGTTCGCAAACAAAAGTTAATCCTTCTAACTTGACTTTTAAAATCAACTAAACACATGTTCTATATCTATATGATATGCTAACTTAATGATTTAAAACCTAGAAACACGATGAACACCATAAAATCGGATATACGCCGTCGTAGTGAAACCGGGGGCTGTTTTGGTTTGGATAATTAAAAACTATGATAAACTTTGATTTAAAAGTTGTTCTTCTGGGAAAATGATTTTTTATATGAACATGAAACTATATCCAAAAATCTTGGTTAAACTCAAAGTGAAAGTATGTTTTTCAAAATGTTCATCAAGATGTCGTTCTTTCGACAGAAATGACTACCTCTTTAGTAATTGACATGTAACTTAAATTTCCGACTATAAACCTATACATTTTCTATTTGGATTCTTAAATTAGAGTTCAATATGAAACCATAGCAATTTGATTCACTCAAAACGGATTTAAAATGAAGAAGTTATGGGTAAAACAAGATTGGATATTTTTGATCTTTTTAGCTACGGGAAATGTTTAACAAATCTATAAAAATCATATCCTAGCAAACTTATATTGAATTATACATGTATTCTAATATATTATGTAATCTTGGGATACCATAGACACGTATGCAAATGTTTTGACATATCATATCGATCCATGTATATATATTATTTGGAACAACCATAGACACTCTATATGCAGTAATGTTGGAGTTAGCGATACAGGGTTGAGGTTGATTCCAAAAATATATATACTTTGAGTTGTGATCTAGCCTGAGACGTGTATACACTGGGTCGTGGATTGATTCAAGATAATATATATCGATTTATTTCTGTACATCTAACTGTGGACAACTAGTTGTAGGTTACTAACGAGGACAGCTGACTTAATACACTCAAATCTTTAAAACATAATAAAAAAAGTTGTAATTATATTTTGATCATACTTTGATATATATGTACATATTTGTATAGGTTCGTGGATCGATCCGTGGCCAAGTCTTATTTTCGAGGAAGGAAATATCTGTGAAAGTGAGTTATAGTCCCACTTTTAAAATCTAATATTTTTGGGATGAGAATACATGCAGGTTTTATAAATGATTTACAAAATAGACACAAGTACGTGAAACTACATTCTATGGTCGAATTATCGAAATCGAATATGCCCCTTTTTATTAAGTCTGGTAATCTAAGAATTAGGGAACAGACAACCTAATTGACGCGAATCTTAAAGATAGATCTATTGGGCCTAACAAACCCCATCCAAAGTACCGGATGCTTTAGTACTTCAAAATTATTACATATCCGAAGGGTGTCCCGGAATGATGGGGATATTCTTTTATATGCATCTTGTTAATGTCGGTTACCAGGTGTTCACCATATGAATTATTTTTATCTCTATGTATGGGATGTGTATTGAAATATGAAATTTTGTGGTCTATTGTTACGATTTGATATATATAGGTTAAACCTATAACTCACCAACATTTTTGTTGACGTTTAAAGCATGTTTACTCTCAGGTGAATATTAAGAGCTTCCACTGTTGCATACTAAAATAAGGAAAAGATTTGGAGTCCATGTTTGTATGATATTGTGTAAAAACTGCATTCAAGAAACATATGTTGATGTAATATATTTCTATTGTAAACCATTATGTAATGGTCGTGCGTAAACAGTATATTTTAGATTATCATTATTTGATAATCTACGTAATGTTTTTAAAACCTTTATTGATAAAATAAAGGTTATGGTTGTTTTAAAAATGAATGCAGTCTTTGAAAAACGTCTCATATAGAGGTCAAAACTTTGCAACGAAATCAATTAATATGGAACGTTTATAATCAATATGAACGGGACATTTCAGTTGGTATCAGAGCGTTGGTCTTAGAGAACCAAAAAATTTGCATTAGTGTGTCTTATCAAGTTTGTTAGGATGCATTAGTGAGTCTGGACTTCGACCGTGTTTTCCTTAAAAATGATTGCTTAACATTTTTGTTGGAAACTATATTTTATTAACATGTTAATATTATGTGATATAATAATTTCTTAACATGTTTGATATAGTGTGATAGATGTCTACCTCTAGCACAAATCCCATTGACTCACCTAATAATAACGAAGAGTCGAATATATATTGGCAAGATTCACAAGTTCCCGAAGATCCGGAAGAAGAGGAAACGGAACCGGAAGAAGAGGAACCGGAAGAAGAGGAACCAGAAGAAGAAGAGGTTTCGGAGGGGGGAATAATAGGAACCACAGAAAACCGGTCAAATAAAAGAAAATCCTCAATCAATGGACCAAAGATAATAATGGTCAATGGTGTTTCCGCTAAGGAAGCAAAATATTGGGAAAATTACCAATTTTCCGATGAATCGGATCCTGATGAGGATTCCGATGATGTTATAGAAATTACCCCGACCCAATTTAATGAGGCAAAAGAAAATAATAAAAGGCATCAAAATAGAGAAATCTGATTCCGACCCCGATGAACTTTATATGTACCGTCAACACCCGTATTTTCAATATCGTGACAATAACCTGGGAACCTCTAAACCACCAGGTTTTTCTAAATCAATGTGGAAAACGACGACTCGTATTAGAGGAACATCATATATCCCTAGAAGATTAGGAAAAAGAACCAAGTTCGAAGAAGAAGAAACCAGTGATTCAGATTAGAGGGGTGTGAGCATGTTGTGTAATAAATGTATTGTAGTGTGCTTGTACTTTTATATTCTATGTAAAAATTGCTTGTATTGTTTGTTTTTACGAATCTAATCCTTGTCTATTTTACAGTATAAAAACAAAATGGACGTTAAGGGTAGACAACCGAATATTTTAGAAGACCTACCTGAGGATATGATTGAGGAAATCTTGTCTAGAGTCGGTCAGAATTCATCAGCACATTTAGTTATGGCGAAATTAACTTGTCAAACATTTGAAAGACTTTCCAGAAATGCCTTAGTTTATAAAAGGCTTTCCTTTGATAGGTGGGGTATATCACATTGGGGAGACTTTAAGTTATGCCGTGTTTTCTTTAAAGCGTTAAATGCGGGGAACCCAAAAGCAATTTTACCCTACGGGTTAAGAACCTATTTTGACTCAACATATCCCAACATAGGATTTCGTGAATTAGAAAGAGCTTCTAACATGCAACATAAAGAAGCATGTTATGCTTACGGGTTAGTGATGTTCGCTTCTTACCAAAGTGAGAAAAAGAACATCGGATTGCAGCTTTTAAATAAAACTTTCCCACAAGTGACGGATTCAGTAGTTGGGGTGAGAAACAAGGTTTTTAGATTATTACGTGGCTGTTGGACATTACGAAACCCTCGTCCTTTTGATGACATTACAACATGCTGCCTAGCTAATGGTCATAACGGTTATTTTCTACAAGACCAAGGATGGGAAGTCGTCTTAGTTAAACTAGAATGCATGACTTGTTTCTGGACTTATGAATTACGTGTCTTTATTTCCTTTGCTGAACAACTTGCGTATTAACTAGAATTATCTTCAAAACTATCCTGTATCGTAGTGTACTATATTTCATGTTATATGTAATATAGCGAAGTTGTAAGTTAGAAGAATATTTATATGTGATATATTATTATAATCAGTTTTTCATATGGAATTGTAGTAGTTGAATTGTATATTAGCTACTAAGTATGAACTTAACGGGTAGGTAGTACCCGAATTTAAACTTATAAAACGCTAATATGAAGAAAAAGCTTTTATAAATGAGTTCATATTATGCTACGAGATACTATTGACTACTCTTAATATTCTGTATGATTAAATTGTTTCATTTGACTATTTTGAAGGAAATGGCACCGACAACTCGACACACCTTGAATATGAGCGAAGAAGAATTTTGTGCTTTTCTTGCTTCAAACATAGCCGCAGTACAGGCCGCGCTACATACCAACAATAACTCTGAATCTAGCAATACAACTAACGGCGCAAGAAATCGTGTAGGATGCTCCTACAAGGAATTCACTGCCTGCAAACCTTCAGAATTTGATGGGACCGAAGGACCAATCGGATTGAAACGGTGGACCGAGAAAGTTGAATCGGTGTTTGCCATAAGTAAGTGTGCTGAAGGAGACAAAGTGAAGTACGCTACGCATACCTTCACAAGTATTGCATTAACATGGTGGAATACCTATCTAGAGCAAGTGGGACAAGATGCTGCTTACGCACTACCATGGTCAGCATTCAAGCACTTGATCAACGAGAAGTACCGTCCCAGAACCGAGGTCAATAAGCTCAAGTCAGAACTTAGAGGGTTACGAACACAGGGATTCGATATTACTCCGTACGAAAGACGATTCACAGAATTGTGCCTATTGTGTCCGAGAGCGTTCGAAGATGAGGAAGAGAAGATCGACGCGTTTGTGGAAGGGTTACCAGAGAGAATCCAAGAAGATATAAGTTCACACGAGCCTGTCTCCATACAAAAGGCATGTAGAATGGCTCACAAACTAGTGAACTAGATTGAGGGAAGAATTAAAGAACAGGCGGCCGAAGAAGCCAACGTGAAGTTAGTCAAAAGAAAGTGGGAGGAAAACGGTGATAAGAGTCACCAAAACAACAATAACTATCCGAACAATCGCAACATCAATCGCAACTACAACAAACGGCACAACAACAACAACAACAACTACAACAATCATCCCAACAACAATAACAACCGCAACAACAACAACAATCAGAAGCAGCTATGCCAAAGGTGTGAAAAGTATCACTCGGGGTTCTGCACCAAATTTTACAACAAGTGTAAAAGAAATGGTCATAGCGTGGTGAAGTGTGAGGTCTACGGAACAGGGGTTAACAGAACGAAAGGAACAAATGGTGTCGGAATGAGTAATGGCGGAGCAAGTAGTGTCGGAGCAAGTTATGCCAATGTAGTTTGTTATAAATGTGGAAAACCGGGCCACATTATTTGAAATTTCCCGAACCAAGAGAACATGAATGGACAAGGCCACGAAAGAGTTTTCAATATTAATGCGACAGAGGCACAGGAAGACCCGGAGCTTGTTACGGGTACGTTTCTTATTGACAATAAATCTGCTTACGTTTTATTTGATTCGGGTGTGGATATAAGCTATATGAGTAGAGATTTTTGTGCTAAATTAAGTTGCCCATTGATGCCATTGGATAGTAAATTTTTACTCGAATTAGTAAACGATAAATTAATTTCAGCATATTATATATGTCGGAATCGAGAAATTAAACTGGGTAGCGAAATATTTAAGATTGATTTGATACCAGTAGAGTTAGGGAGTTTTGATGTAATAGTTGGCATGGACTGGCCGAAGGAGATGAAAGCAGAGATCGTATGTTACAAAAATGCAATTCGCATTGTACGAGAAGAAGGAGAACCCTTAATGGTGTACAGAGAAAAGGGCAACACGAAGCTACATCTTATTAGTAATTTGAAGGCACAAAACTAATAAGAAAAGGTTGCTATGCTGTTCTACCACACGTCGAGAAAGTACAAACTGAAGAAAAGAGCATCAACGATGTTCCCTGTAGTGACCCGAACTTTTCCATGTTTATATATATATATATATATATATTAAATGAAATTGTTATTTACATGAGTAAGTGTTTCCAACATATTAAGCAATCAAACTTGTTAAGACTTGATTAATTGAAATAGGTTTCATATAGACAATTGACCACCCAAGTTGACTGGTGATTCACGAACGTTAAAACTTGTAAAAACTATATGATGACATATATATGGTTATATATATAGTTAACATGATATTATGATAAGTAAACATATCATTAAGTATAATAATAATGAACTACATATGTAAAAACAAGACTACTAACTTAATGATTTTGAAACGAGACATATATGTAACGATTATCGTTGTAACGACATTTAATGTAAATATATCATATTAAGAGATATTCATACATCATAATATCATGATAATATAATAATTTAACATCTCATTTGATATAATAAACATTGGGTTAACAACATTAATTGAGATCGTTAACTTAAAGGTTTCAAAACAACACTTACATGTAACGACTAACGAAGACTTAACGACTCCATTAGAATGTATATACATGTTGTGTTTTGATATGTATTCTTACACTTTTGAAAGACTTCAAAACATATATCAAAGTACTTCTACTTAACAAAAATGCTTACAATTACATCCTCGTTCAGTTTCATCAACAATTCTACTCGTATGCACCCGTATTCGTACTCGTACAATACACAGCTTTTAGATGTATGTACTATTGGTATATACACTCTAATGATTAGCTCTTAGCAGCCCATGTGAGTCACCTAATACATGTGGGAACCATCATTTGGCAACTAGCATGAAATATCTCATAAAATTACAAAAATATGAGTAATCATTAATGACTTATTTACATGAAAACAAAATTACATATCCTTTATATCTAATCCATACACCAATGACCAAAAATACCTACAAACACTTTCATTCTTCAATTTTCTTCATCTAATTGATCTCTCTCAAGTTCTATCTTCAAGTTCTAAGTGTTCTTCATAAATTCTACAAGTTCTAGTTTCATAAAATCAAGAATACTTCCAAGTTTGCTAGCTTACTTCCAATCTTGTAGAGTGATCATCCAACCTCAAGAAATCTTTCTTATTTACAGTAAGATATCTTTATAATACAAGGTAATACTCATATTCAAACTTTGATTCAATTTCTATAACTATAGCAATCTTATTTCGAGTGAAAATCTTACTTGAACTGTTTTCGTGTCATGATTCTGCTTCAAGAACTTTCAAGCCATCCAAGGATCCTTTGAAGCTAGATTAATTTTCCTCATTTCCAGTAGCTTTATCCAGAAAACTTGAGGTAGTAATGATGTTCATAACATCATTCGATTCAAACATATAAAGCTATCTTATTCGAAGGTTTAAAAATGTAATCACTAGAACATAGTTTAGTTAATTCTAAACTTGTTCGCAAACAAAAGTTAATCCTTATAACTTGACTTTTAAAATCAACTAAACACATGTTCTATATCTATATGATATGCTAACTTAATGATTTAAAACCTGGAAACACCAAAAACACCGTACAACCAGATTTACGCCGTCTTAGTAACACCGCGGGCTGTTTTGGGTTAGTTAATTAAAAACTATGATAAACTTTGATTTAAAAGTTGTTTTTCTGGGAAAATGATTTTTCTTATGAACATGAAACTATATCCAAAAATCATGGTTAAACTCAAAGTGGAAGTATGTTTTCTAAAATGGTCATCTAGACGTCGTTCTTTCGACTGAAATGACTACCTATACAAAAATGACTTGTAACTTATATTTCCGACTATAAACCTATACTTTTTCTGTTTAGATTCATAAAATAGAGTTCAATATGAAACCATAGCAATTTGATTCACTCAAAACGGATTTAAAATGAAGAAGTTATGGGTAAAACAAGATTGGATAATTTTTCTTGTTGTAGCAACGTGAAAATTGGTAACAAATCTATATTAATCATATCTTAGCTAACTTATATTGTATTATACATGTATTCTAATATATTATGTAATCTTGGGATACCATAGACACGTATGCAAATGTTTTGACATATCATATCGACCCATGTGTATATATTATTTGGAACAACCATAGACACTCTATATGCAGTAATGTGGGAGTTAGCTATACAGGGTTAAGGTTGATTCCAAAAATATATATACTTTGAGTTGTGATCTAGCCTGAGATGTGTATACACTGAGTCGTGGATTGATTCAAGATAATATATATCAATTTTTTATGTACATCTAACGTTGGACAACTAGTTGTAGGTTACTAACGAGGACAGCTGACTTAATAAACTTAAAACATCAAAATGTATTAAAAGTGTTGTAAATATATTTTGAATATACTTTGATATATATGTACATATTTGTTATAGGTTCGTGAATCGACCAGTGGCCAAGTCTTACTTCCCGAAGAAGTAAAAATCTATGAAAGTGAGTTATAGTCCCACTTTTAAAATCTAATATTTTTGGGATGAAAATACATGCAGGTTTTATAAATGATTTACAAAATAGACACAAGTACGTGAAACTACATTCTATGGTTGAATTATCGAAATCGAATATGCCCCTTTTTATTAAGTCTGGTAATCTAAGAATTAGGGAACAGACACCCTAATTGACGCGAATCCTAAAGATAGATCTATTGGGCCTAACAAACCCCATCCAAAGTACCGGATGCTTTAGTACTTCGAAATTTATATCATATCCTAAGGGTGTCCCGGAATGATGGGGATATTCTTATATATGCATCTTGTTAATGTCGGTTACCAGGTGTTCACCATATGAATGATTTTTATCTCTATGTATGGGATGTGTATTGAAATATGAAATCTTGTGGTCTATTATTATGATTTGATATATATAGGTTAAACCTATAACTCACCAACATTTTTGTTGACGTTTTAAGCATGTTTATTCTCATGTGATTATTAAGAGCTTCCGCTGTCGCATACTTAAATAAGGACGAGATTTGGAGTCCATGCTTGTATGATATTGTGTAAAAACTGCATTCAAGAAACTTATTTTGTTGTAACATATTTGTATTGTAAACCATTATGTAATGGTCGTGTGTAAACAGGATATTTTAGATTATCATTATTTGATAATCTATGTAAAGCTTTTTAAACCTTTATTGATGAAATAAAGGTTATGGTTTGTTTTAAAATGAATGCAGTCTTTGAAAAACGTCTCATATAGAGGTCAAAACCTCGCAACGAAATCAATTAATATGGAACGTTTTTAATCAATAAGAACGGGACATTTCAGTTGGTATCAGAGCGTTGGTCTTAGAGAACCAGAATTTTGCATTAGTGCGTCTTATCGAGTTTGTTAGGATGCATTAGTGAGTCTGGACTTCGACCGTGTTTACTTGAAAAATGATTGCTTAACAAAATTTGTTGGAAACTATATATTTTTAACATGTGAATATTATGTGATATATTAATCTCTTAACGCGTTTGATATTATATGATAGATGTCTACCTCTAGAACAAGTCCCATTGACTCACCTAATAATAATGAAGAGTCAAATGTAAATTGGAATGATTCGTGGACTGATTCACAAGTTCCCGAAGAGGAACCGGAAGAAGAGTCGGAACCGGAAGAAGAATCGGAACCGGAAGAAGAATCGGAACCGGATGAAGAAATAGAACCGGTAGGGGAAATAATAAAACGGTTAAGTAAAAGAAAATCCTCAACCAACGGACCAAGGTTAATTATGGTCAATGATGTTTCCGCCAAGGAAGCAAAATATTGGGAGGATTACCAATTCTCCGATGAATCGGATTCCGACGAGAATTCCGATGATGTTATAGAAATTACCCCAACTGAATTTAAAAAGGCAAAAGAAAATAATATGGGAAAGGGCATAAAAATAAAGAAATCTAATTCCAACCCCGATCAACTTTATATGTATCGTCAACCCCCGAAGACCTTAAGTTGTAACAATGACGCGGGAACCTCTAAACCACCAGGTTTTTCTAAACCAATGTGTAAAACGACGGCTCGTATTAGGGGAACATCATATATCCCTAGAAACTTGGCAAAACGAACCAAAACCGAAGAAGAAGAAACAAACGAGTCGGAATAAGATAGTTGTATTCGTGTGGTGTAATATATGTAATATAGTGTGCTTATGCTTTATGATATATGTAAAAATTGCTTGTATTAATATGTATTTTTTTTATGAATCTAACTCTTGTCTATTTTACAGTATAAAAACACAAAATGGATAGACAACCCAATATTTTAAGAGACCTACCCGGAGACATGATTGATGAAATCTTGTCTAGAGTCGGTCAGAATTCTTCGGCACAACTATTTAAGGCGAGATCAGTTTGTAAGACATTCGAAGAACGTTCCAAGAATGCCTTGGTTTATAAAAGGCTTTCGTTCGAAAGATGGGGGATATCACATTGGGAAATCCATAAGTTACGATGTGTTTACTTTGACGCATATATTGCGGGGAACCCAAATGCTATTTTACGCAATGGGTTAAGAAATTATTTTGACTCAATATATCCGAATATTGGACTTCGTGATTTAGAAAAAGCGGCAAACATGCAACATAAAGAAGCATGTTATGCTTACGAATTAGTAATGTTCGCTTCTCACCAAAGTGAGAACAAGAACATCGGGCTACAACTATTAAACAAAACGTTCCCATAAGTGACGGAGTCGGTAATTGGGGTAAGAAATGAGGTTTTTAGATTGTTACGGGACTGTTGGACATTACGTAACCCTCGTCCCTTTGACGACGTTACAACACGCTATCTTATCAACGGCCATAACGGTTATGTTCCACAAGACCAAGAATGGGAAGTAATCCAAGTAAAACCAGAATGCATGACTTGTTTCTGGACGTATGAATTACGTGTCTTTATTGCCTTTGCTGAACGACTTGTGTACTAGCTAGAATTATCTTCACAATCATCTTGTATCAAATTTATTGTGTGCTATATTTCATGCTATATGTAAGATAAGCGGTATTGTAAGTTTGTAAAATATTGTGTAAAAGTTTGAACGCGAAATATTATTATAATCAGTTTTTCATATAGAATTGTAGTAGTTGAATTGTATATTAGCTACTAAGTATGAACTTAACGGGTAGGTACTACCCGAATTTAAACTTATAAAACGCTAATATGAAGAAAAAGCTTTTATAAATGAGTTCATATTATGCTACGAAATACTATTAACTACTCTTAATATTCTGTATGATTAACTTGTTCCATTTGACTATTTTGAAGGAAATGGCACCGACTACTCGACACACCGTGAATATGAATGAAGAGGAATTCCGTACTTTTCTAGCTTCAAACATAGCCGCAGTACAGACTTCGCTACATACCAACAATAACCTTGGATCTAGCAGTACAGGAAATCATGTAGGATGCACCTACAAAGAATTCACTGCCTGCAAACCATTGGAATTTGATGGAACCGAAGGACCGATCGGATTGAAACGGTGGACCGAGAAGGTCGAATCGGTGTTTGCCATAAGTAAGTGTACTGAAGAGGACAAAGTGAAGTACGCTACGCATACCTTCACAGGTTCTGCCTTAACATGGTGGAATACCTATCTAGAGCAAGTGGGACAAGACGATGCGTACGCACTACCGTGGTCAGCATTCAAGCACTTGATGAACGAGAAGTACCGTCCCAGAACCGAGGTCAATAAGCTCAAGACAGAACTTAGAGGGTTACGAACCCAAGGATTTGATATTACCACGTACGAAAGACGATTCACAGAATTGTACCTATTGTGTCCGGGAGCATTCGAAGATGAGGAAGAGAAGATCGACACGTTTGTGAAAGGATTATCGGAAAGAATCCAAGAAGATATAAGTTCACAAGAGCCCGCCTCCATACAACAGGCATGTAGAATGGCTCATAAACTAGTGAACCAGATTGAAGAAAGAATTAAAGAACAGACTGCTGAAGAGGCCAATGTGAAGCAAGTCAAAAGAAAGTGGGAGGAAAACGGTGATAAGAATCACCAATACAACAACAACATCAATTACAACAATAATCGCAACAATTATCCCAACAATCGCAACATCAATCGCAACTACAACAAACAGCCCAACAACAACAACAACAACAACAACAGCAACTACAACAATCATCCCAACAACAATAATAACCGCAACAACAACAACAATCAGAAGCAGCTATGCCAAAGGTGTGAAAAGTATCACTCGGGGTTCTGCACCAAATTTTTCAACAAGTGTAAAAGAAATGGTCATAGCGCGGCGAAGTGTGAGGTCTACGGACCAGGGGTTAATAGAACGAAAGGAACAAATGGTGTCGGAACGAGTAATGGCGGAGCAAGTAGTGTCGGAACAAGTTATGCCAACGTAGTTTGTTATAAATCTGGAAAACCGGGCCACATTATTAGAAATTGCCCGAACCAGGAGAACACGAATGGACAAGGCCGCGGAAGAGTTTTCAATATTAATGCGGCAGAGGCACAGGAAGACCCGGAGCTTTATACGGGTACGTTTCTTATTGACAATAAATCTGCTTACATTTTATTTGATTCGGGTGCGGATAGAAGCTATATGAGTAGAGATTTTTGTGCTAAATTAAGTTGTCCATTGACGCCTTTGGATAGTAAATTTTTACTCGAATTAGCAAATGGTAAATTAATTTCAGCAGATAATATATGTCGGAATCGAGAAATTAAACTAGTTAGCGAAACATTTAAGATTGATTTGATACCAGTAGAGTTAGGGAGTTTTGATGTGATAATCGGTATGGACTGGTTGAAAGAAGTGAAAGCGGAGATCGTTTGTTACAAAAATGCAATTCGCATTATACGAGAAAAAGGAAAACCCTTAATGGTGTACGGAGAAAAGGGCAACACGAAGCTACATTTTATTAGTAATTTGAAGGCACAAAAACTAATAAGAAAAGGTTGCTATGCTGTTCTAGCACACGTCGAGAAAGTACAAACTGAAGAAAAGAGCATCAATGATGTTCCCATTGCAAAAGAATTTCCCGATGTATTTCCGAAAGAATTACCGGGATTACCCCCACATCGATCCGTTGATTTTCAAATAGATCTTGTACCAGGAGCTGCACCAATAGCTCGTGCTCCTTACAGACTTGCACCCAGCGAGATGAAAGAACTGAAAAGCCAATTACAAGAACTTTTAGAGCGTGGTTTCATTCGACCAAGCACATCACCGTGGGGAGCTCCTGTTTTGTTTGTCAAGAAGAAAGATGGTACATTCAGGTTGTGTATCGACTACCGAGAGTTGAACAAACTTACCATCAAGAACCGCTACCCACTAGCGAGAATTGACGACTTATTTGATCAACTACAAGGCTCGTCTGTTTATTCAAAGATTGACTTACGTTCCGGGTATCATCAAATGCGGGTGAAAGAAGATGATATTCCAAAGACTGCTTTCAGAACACGTTACGGTCATTACGAGTTTATGGTCATGCCGTTTTGTTTAACTAATGCACCAGCTATGTTCATGGACCTTATGAACCGAGTGTGTGGACCATACCTTGACAAGTTTGTCATTGTGTTCATTGATGACATACTTATTTACTCAAAGAATGACCAAGAACATGGTGAACATTTGAGAAAGGTGTTAGAAGTATTGAGGAAGGAAGAATTGTACGCTAAGTTTTCAAAGTGTGCATTTTGGTTGGAAGAAGTTCAATTCCTCGGTCACATAGTGAACAAAGAAGGTATTAAGGTGGATCCGGCAAAGATAGAAACTGTTGAAAAGTGGGAAACCCCAAAAACTCCGAAACACATACGCCAGTTTTTAGGACTAGCTGGTTACTACAGAAGGTTCATCCAAGACTTTTCCAGAATAGCAAAACCCTTGACTGCATTAACGCATAAAGGGAAGAAATTTGAATGGAATGATGAACAAGAGAAAGCGTTTCAGTTATTGAAGAAAAAGCTAACTACGGCACCTATATTGTCATTGCCTGAAGGGAATGATGATTTTGTGATTTATTGTGATGCGTCAAAGCAAGGTCTCGGTTGTGTATTAATGCAACGAACGAAGGTGATTGCTTATGCGTCTAGACAATTGAAGATTCACGAACAAAATTATACGACGCATGATTTGGAATTAGGCGCGGTTGTTTTTGCATTAAAGACTTGGAGGCACTACTTATATGGGGTCAAAAGTATTATATATACCGACCACAAAAGTCTTCAACACATATTTAATCAGAAACAACTGAATATGAGGCAGCGTAGGTGGATTGAATTGTTGAATGATTACGACTTTGAGATTCGTTACCACCCGGGGAAGGCAAATGTGGTAGCCGATGCCTTGAGCAGGAAGGACAGAGAACCCATTCGAGTAAAATCTATGAATATAATGATTCATAATAACCTAACTACTCAAATAAAGGAGGCGCAACAAGGAGTTTTAAAAGAGGGAAATTTAAAGGATGAAATACCCAAGGGATCGGAGAAGCATCTTAATATTCGGGAAGACGGAACCCGGAATAGGGCTGAAAGGATTTGGGTACCAAAATTTGGAGATATGAGAGAAATGGTACTTAGAGAAGCTCATAAAACCAGATACTCAATACATCCTGGAACGGGGAAGATGTACAAGGATCTCAAGAAACATTTTTGGTGGCCGGGCATGAAAGCCGATGTTGCTAAATACGTAGGAGAATGTTTGACGTGTTCTAAGGTCAAAGCTGAGCATCAGAAACCATCAGGTCTACTTCAACAACCCGAAATCCCGGAATAGAAATGAGAAAACATTACCATGGATTTCATCACTAAATTGCCAAGGACTGCAAGTGGTTTTGATATTATTTGGGTAATAGTTGATCGTCTCACCAAATCAGCACACTTCCTGCCAATAAGAGAAGATGACAAGATGGAGAAGTTAGCACGACTGTATTTGAAGGAAGTCGTCTCCAGACATGGAATACCAATCTCTATTATCTCTGATAGGGATGGCAGATTTATTTCAAGATTCTGGCAGACATTACAGCAAGCATTAGGAACTCGTCTAGACATGAATACTGCCTATCATCCACAAACTGATGGGCAGAGCAAAAGGACGATACAAACGCTTGAAGACATGCTACGAGCATGTGTTATTGATTTCGGAAACAGTTGGGATCGACATCTACCGTTAGCAGAATTTTACTACAACAACAGCTACCATTCAAGCATTGAGATGGCGCCGTTTGAAGCACTTTATGGTAGAAAGTGCAGGTCTCCGATTTGTTGGAGTGAAGTGGGGGATAGACAGATTACGGGTCCGGAGATTATACAAGAAACTACCGAGAAGATCATCCAAATTCAACAACGGTTGAAAACTGCCCAAAGTCTACAAAAGAGCTACGCTGACATTAAAAGAAAAGATATAGAATTTGAAATTGGAGAGATGGTCATGCTTAAAGTTGCACCTTGGAAAGGCGTTGTTCGATTTGGTAAACGAGGGAAATTAAATCCAAGGTATATTGGACCATTCAAGATTATTGATCGTGTCGGACCAGTAGCTTACCGACTTGAGTTACCTCGACAACTCGCGGCTGTACATAACACTTTCCACGTCTCGAATTTGAAGAAATGTTTTGCTAAAGAAGATCTCACTATTCCGTTAGATGAAATCCAAATCAACGAAAAACTCCAATTCATCGAAGAACCCGTCGAAATAATGGATCGTGAGGTTAAAAGACTTAAGCCAAATAAGATACCAATTGTTAAGGTTCGATGGAATGCTCGTAGAGGACCCGAGTTCACCTGGGAGCGTGAAGATCAGATGAAGAAGAAATACCCGCATCTATTTCCAGAAGATTCGTCAACACCTTCAACAACTTAAAATTTCGGGACGAAATTTATTTAACGGGTAGGTACTGTAGTGACCCAAACTTTTCCATGTTTATATATATTAATTGAGATTGATATTTACATGATTAAATGTTTCCAACATGTTAAGCAATCAAACTTGCTAAGACTTGATTAATTGAAATATGTTTCATATAGACAATTGACCACCCAACTTGACCGGTGATTCACGAACGTTAAAACTTGTAAAAACTATATGATGACATATATATGGATATATATATATATATATATATATATATATATATATATATATATATATATATATATATATATATATATATATATATATATATATATATATATATATATATATATATATATATATAGTTAACATGATACTATGATAAGTAAACATATCATTAAGTATATTAACAATGAACTACAAATGTAAAAACAAGACTACTAACTTAATGATTTTTAAACGAGACATATATGTAACGATTATCGTTGTAAAGACATTTAATGTATATATATCATATTAAGAGATATTCATACATGATAATATCATGATAATATAATAATTTAAAATCTCATTTGATATTATAAACATTGGGTTAACAACATTTAACAAGATCGTTAACCTAAAGGTTTCAAAACAACACTTACATGTAACGACTAACGATGACTTAACGACTCAGTTAAAATGTATATACATGTAGTGTTTTAATATGTATTTATACACTTTTTAAAGGCTTCAATACACTTATAAAAATACTTCTACTTAACAAAAATGCTTACAATTACATCCTCGTTCAGTTTCATCAACAATTCTACTCGTATGCACCCGTATTCGTACTCGTACAATACACAGCTTTTAGATGTATGTACTATTGGTATATACACTCCAATGATCAGCTCTTAGCAGCCCATGTGAGTCACCTAACACATGTGGGAACCATCATTTGGCAACTAGCATGAAATATCTCATAAAATTACAAAAATATGAGTAATCATTCATGACTTATTTACATGAAAACAAAATTACATATCCTTTATATCTAATCCATACACCAACGACCAAAAACACCTACAAACACTTTCATTCTTCAATTTTTTTCATCTAATTGATCTCTCTCAAGTTCTATCTTCAAGTTCTAAGTGTTCTTCATATATTCTACAAGTTCTAGTTACATAAAATCAAGAATACTTTCAAGTTTGCTAGCTCACTTCCAATCTTGTAAGGTGATCATCCAACCTCAAGAAATCTTTGTTTCTTATAGTAGGTTATCATTCTAATACAAGTTAATAATCATATTCAAACTTTGGTTCAATTTCTATAACTATAACAATCTTATTTCAAGTGATGATCTTACATGAACTTGTTTTCGTGTCATGATTCTGCTTCAAGAACTTCGAGCCATCCAAGGATCCATTGAAGCTAGATCCATTTTTCTCTTTTCCAGTAGGTTTATCCAAGGAACTTAAGGTAGTAATGATGTTCATAACATCATTCGATTCATACATATAAAGCTATCTTATTCGAAGGTTTAAACTTGTAATCACTAGAACATAGTTTAGTTAATTCTAAACTTATTCGCAAACAAAAGTTAATCCTTCTAACATAACTTTTAAAATCAACTAAACACATGTTCTATATCTATATTATATGCTAACTTAATGATTTAAAACCTGGAAACACGAAAAACACCGTAAAACCGGATTTACGCCGTCGTAGTAACACCGCGGGCTGTTTTGGGTTAGTTAATTAAAAACTATGATAAACTTTGATTTAAAAGTTGTTATTCTGAGAAAATGATTTTTATTATGAACATGAAACTATATCCAAAAATTATGGTTAAACTCAAAGTGGAAGTATGTTTTCTAAAATGGTCATCTAGACGTCGTTCTTTCGACTGAAATGACTACCTTTACAAAAACAACTTGTAACTTATTTTTCCGACTATAAACCTATACTTTTTCTATTTAGATTCATAAAATAGAGTTCAATATGAAACCATAGCAATTTGATTCACTCAAAACGGATTTAAAATGAAGAAGTTATGGGTAAAACAAGATTGGATAATTTTTCTCATTTTAGCTACGTGAAAATTGGTAACAAATCTATTCCAACCATAACTTAATCAACTTGTATTGTATATTATGTAATCTTGAGATACCATAGACACGTATACAATGTTTTGACCTATCATGTCGACACATCTATATATATTTCGGAACAACCATAGACACTCTATATGTGAATGTTGGAGTTAGCTATACAGGGTTGAGGTTGAATCCAAAATATATATAGTTTGAGTTGTGATCAATACTGAGATACGTATACACCGGGTCGTGGATTGATTCAAGATAATATTTATCGATTTATTTCTGTACATCTAACTGTGGACAACTAGTTGTAGGTTACTAACGAGGACAGCTGACTTAATAAACTTAAAACATCAAAATATATTAAAAGTGTTGTAAATATATTTTGAACATACTTTGATATATATGTATATATTGTTATAGGTTCGTGAATCAACCAGTGGCCAAGTCTTACTTCCCGACGAAGTAAAAATCTGTGAAAGTGAGTTATAGTCCCACTTTTAAAATCTAATATTTTTGGGATGAGAATACATGCAGGTTTTATAAATGATTTACAAAATAGACACAAGTACGTGAAACTAAATTCTATGGTTGAATTATCAAAATCGAATATGCCCCTTTTTATTAAGTCTGGTAATCTAAGAATTAGGGAACAGACACCCTAATTGACGCGAATCCTAAAGATAGATCTATTGGGCCTAACAAACCCCATCCAAAGTACCGGATGCTTTAGTACTTCGAAATTTATATCATATCCGAAGGGTGTCCCGGAATGATGGGGATATTCTTATATATGCATCTTGTTAATGTCGGTTACCAGGTGTTCACCATATGAATGATTTTTATCTCTATGTATGGGATGTGTATTGAAATATGAAATCTTGTGGTCTATTATTATGATTTGATATATATAGGTTAAACCTATAACTCACCAACATTTTTGTTGACGTTTTAAGCATGTTTATTCTCAGGTGATTATTAAGAGCTTCCGCTGTCGCATACTTAAATGAGGACGAGATTTGGAGTCCATGCTTGTATGATATTGTGTAAAAACTGCATTCAAGAAACTTATTTTGTTGTAACATATTTGTATTGTAAACCATTATGTAATGGTCGTGTGTAAACAGGATATTTTAGATTATCATTATTTGATAATCTACGTAAAGCTTTTTAAACCTTTATTGATGAAATAAAGGTTATGGTTTGTTTTAAAATGAATGCAGTCATTGAAAAACGTCTCATATAGAGGTCAAAACCTCGCAACGAAATCAATTAATATGGAACGTTTTTAATCAATAAGAACGGGACATTTCAATACAAACGCTTGAAGACATACTACGAGCATGTGTTATTGATTTCGGAAACAGTTGGGATCGACATCTACCGTTAGCAGAATTTTTCTACAACAACAGCTACCATTCAAGCATTGAGATAGCACCGTTTGAAGCACTTTATGGAAGAATGTGCAGGTCTGCGATTTGTTGGAGTGAAGTGGGGGATAGACAGATTACGGGTCCGGAGATAATACAAGAAACTACCGAGAAGATCATCCAAATTCAACAACGGTTGAAAACCGCCCAAAGTCGACAAAAGAGCTACGCTGACATTAAAAGAAAAGATATAGAATTTGAAATTGGAGAGATGGTCATTCTTAAAGTTGCACCTTGGAAAGGTGTTGTTCGATTTGGTAAATGAGGGAAATTAAATCCAAGGTATATCGGACCATTCAAGATTATTGATCGTGTCGGACCAGTAGCTTACCGACTTGAGTTACCTCAACAACTCGCGGCTGTACATAACACTTTTCACATCTCGAATTTGAAGAAATGTTTTGCTAAAGAATATTTCACTATTCCGTTAGATGAAATCCAAATCAACGAAAAACTTTAATTCATCGAAGAACCCGTCGAAATAATGGATCGTGACGTTAAAAGACTTAAGCAAAATAAGATAGAAATTTTTAAGGTTCGATGGAATGCTTGTAGAGGACCCGAGTTTACCTGGGAATGAGAAGATCAGATGAAGAAGAAATACCCGCATTTATTTCTAGAATATACGTCAACACCTCCAACTGCTTAAAATTTCGGGACGAAATTTATTTAACTGGTAGGTACTGTAATGACCCGAACTTTTCCATGTTTATATATATATATATATATATATATATATATATATATATATATATATATATATTAAATGAAATTGTTATTTACATGATTAAGTGTTTCCAACATATTAAGTAATCAAACTTGTTAAGTCTTGATTAATTGAAATAGGTTTCATATAGACAATTGACCACCCAAGTTGACTGGTGATTCACGAACGTTAAAACTTGTAAAAACTATGTGATGACATATATATGGTTATATACATAGTTAACATGATATTATGATAAGTAAACATATCATTAAGTATATTAATAATGAACTACATATGTAAAAACAAGACTACTAACTTAATGATTTTGAAACGAGACATATATGTAACGATTATCGTTGTAACGACATTTAATGTATATATATCATATTAAGAGATATTCGTACATCATAATATCATGATAATATAATAATTTAAAATCTCATTTGATATTATAAACATTGGGTTAACAACATTTAACAAGATCGTTAACCTAAAGGTTTCAAAACAATGCTTACATGTAACGACTAACGATGACTTAACGACTCAGTTAAAATGTATATACATGTAGTGTTTTAATATGTATTCATACACTTTTGAAAGACTTCAAGACACTTATCAAAATACTTCTACTGAACAAAAATACTTACAATTACATCCTCGTTCAGTTTCATCAACAATTCTACTCGTATGCACCCGTATTCGTACTCGTACAATACACAGCTTTTAGATGTATGTACTATTGGTATATACACTCCAATGATCAGCTCTTAGTAGCCCATGTGAGTCACCTAACACATGTGGGAACCATCATTTGGCAACTAGAATGAAATATCTCATAAAATTACAAAAATATGAGTAATCATTCATGACTTATTTACATGAAAACAAAATTACATATCCTTTATATCTAATCCATACACCAACGACCAAAAACACCTACAAACACTTTCATTCTTCAATTTTATTCATTTAATTGATCTCTCTTAAGTTCTAACTTCAATTTGTAAGTGTTCTTCATAAATTCTACAAGTTCTAGTTTCATAAAATCAAGAATACTTCCAAGTTTGCTAGCTTACTTCCAATCTTGTAGAGTGATCATCCAACCTCAAGAAATCTTTTTTATTTACAATAAGATATCTTTCTAATACAAGGTAATACTCATATTCAAACTTTGATCCAATTTCTATAACTATAACAATCTTATTTCGAGTGAAAATCTTAGTTGAACTGTTTTCGTGTCACGATTCTGCTTCAAGAACTTTCAAGCCATCCAAGGATCCTTTGAAGATAGATTCATTTTTCTCATTTCCAGTAGCTTTATCCAGAAAACTTGAGGTAGTAATGATGTTCATAACATCATTCGATTCATACATATAAAGCTATCTTATTCGAAGGTTTAAACTTGTAGTCACTAGAATATAGTTTAGTTAATTCTAAACTTGTTCGCAAACAAAAGTTAATCCTTATAACTTGACTTTTAAAATCAACTAAACACATGTTCTATATCTATATGATATGCTAACTTAATGATTTAAAACCTGGAAACACGAAAAACACCGTAAAACCGGATTTACGCCGTCGTAGTAACACCGCGGGCTGTTTTGGGTTAGTTAATTAAAAACTATGATAAACTTTGATTTAAAAGTTGTTCTTCTGGGAAAATGATTTTTCTTATGAACATGAAACTATATCCAAAAATCATGGTTAAACTCAAAGTGGAAGTATGTTTTCTAAAATGGTCATCTAGACGTCGTTCTTTCGACTGAAATGACTACCTTTACAAAAATGACTTGTAACTTATATTTCAGACAATAAACCTATACTTTTTCTGTTTAGATTCATAAAATAGAGTTCAATATGAAACCATAGCAATTTAATTCACTCAAAACGGATTTAAAATGAAGAAGTTATGGGTAAAACAAGAGTGGATAATTTTTCTTGTTGTAGCAACGTGAAAATTGGTAACAAATCTATATTAATCATATCCTAGCTAACTTATATTGTATTATACATGTATTCTAATATATTATGTAATCTTGGGATACCATAGACACGTATGCAAATGTTTTGACACATCATATCGACCCATGTGTATATATTATTTGGAACAACCATAGACACTCTATATGCAGTAATGTGGGAGTTAGCTATACAGGGTTGAGGTTGATTCCAAAAATATATATACTTTGAGTTGTGATCTAGCCTGAGATGTGTATACACTGGGTCGTGGATTGATTCAAGATAATATATATCAATTTTTTTCTGTACATCTAACGTTGGACAACTAGTTGTAGGTTACTAACGAGTACAGCTGACTTAATAAACTTAAAACATCAAAATGTATTAAAAGTGTTGTAAATATATTTTGAATATACTTTGATATATATGTACATATTTGCTATAGGTTCGTGAATCGACCAGTGGCCAAGTCTTACTTCCCGAAGAAGTAAAAATCTGTGAAAGTGAGTTATAGTCCCACTTTTAAAATCTAATATTTTTGGGATGAAAATACATGCAGGTTTTATAAATGATTTACAAAATAGACACAAGTACGTGAAACTACATTCTATGGTTGAATTATCGAAATCGAATATGCCCCTTTTTATTAAGTCTGGTAATCTAAGAATTAGGGAATAGACACCCTAATTGACGCGAATCCTAAAGATAGATCTATTGGGCCTAACAAACCCCATCCAAAGTACTGGATGCTTTAGTACTTCGAAATTTATATCATATCTGAAGGGTGTCCCGGAATGATGAGGATATTCTTAAATATGCATCTTGTTAATGTCGGTTACCAGGTGTTCACCATATGAATGATTTGTATCTCTATGTATGGGATGTGTATTGAAATATGAAATCTTGTGGTCTATTATTATGATTTGATAATATATAGGTTAAACCTATAACTCACCAACATTTTTGTTAACGTTTTAAGCATGTTTATTCTCAGGTGATTATTAAGAGCTTCCGCTGTCGCATACTTAAATAAGGACGAGATTTGGAGTCCATGCTTGTATGATATTGTGTAAAAACTGCATTCAAGAAACTTATTTTGTTGTACCATATTTGTATTGTAAACCATTATGTAATGGTCGCGTGTAAACAGGATATGTTAGATTATCATTATTTGATAATCTACGTAAAGCTTTTTAAACCTTTATTGATGAAATAAAGGTTATGGTTTGTTTTAAAATGAATGCAGACTTTGAAAAACATCTCATATAGAGGTCAAAACCTCGCAACGAAATCAATTAATATGGAACGTTTTTAATCAATAAGAACGGGACATTTCATTCCCGTCACAAAAGAATTTCCCGATGTATTTCCGAAAGAATTATCGGGACTACCTCCATATCGATCTGTTGAATTTCAAATTGATCTTATACCAGGAGCTGCACCAATAGCTCGTGCTCCTTACAGACTCGCACCCAGCGAGATGAAAGAACTGCAAAGCCAACTACAAGAACTATTAGAACGTGGTTTCATTCGACCAAGCACATCACCATGGGGAGCTCCTGTTTTGTTTGTCAAGAAGAAGGATGGTACATTTAGGTTGTGTATTGACTACAGAGAGTTGAATAAACTTACCATCAAAAACCGTTATCCACTGCCGAGAATTGATGACTTATTTTATCAACTACAAGGCTCGTCAGTTTATTCGAAAATCAATTTACGTTCTGGATATCATCAAATGCGAGTAAAGGAGGATTTTATTCCAAAAACTGCTTTTAGGACGCGTTATGGTCATTACGAGTCTATGGTTATGTCGTTTGGATTGACTAACGCACCAGCTGTGTTCATGGACCTTATGAACCGAGTGTGTGGGCCATATCTTAACAAGTTTGTCATTGTTTTCATCGATGACATACTTATTTACTCAAAGAATGATCAAGAGCACGAAGAACATTTGAGAAAAGTGCTAGAAGTATTGAGGAAAGAAAAACTGTACGCTAAGTTTTCAAAGTGTGCATTTTGGTTAGAAGAAGTTCAATTCCTCAGTCACATAGTGAACAAAGAAGGTATCCAGGTAGACCCGGCAAAGATCAAAACCGTTGAAAAGTGGGAAACTCCAAAAACTCCGAAGCATATACGTCAATTTTTAGGATTGGCTGGTTACTACAGAAGATTCATCCAAGATTTCTCTAAAATAGCAAAACCCTTGACTGCATTAACGCATAAAGGGAAGAAATTTGAATGGAAGGATGAACAAGAGAAGGCGTTTCAGTTATTGAAGAAAAAGCTAACTACGGCACCTATATTGTCATTGCCTGAAGGGAATGATGATTTTGTAATTTATTGTGACGCATCAAAGCAAGGTCTCGGTTGTGTATTAATGCAATGAACGAAGGTGATTGCTTATGCGTCTAGACAATTGAAGATTCACGAATAAAATTATACAAATCACGATTTGGAATTGGGTGCTGTTGTTTTTGCATTAAAGACTTGGAGGCATTATTTATATGGGGTTAAAAGTATTATATATACCGACCACAAAAGTCTCCAACATATATTTAATCAAAAGCAACTGAATATGAGACAACGCAGGTGGATTGAACTGTAGAATGATTATGATTTTAAGATTCGATACCACCCGGGGAAGGTGAATGTGGTAGTCGACGCTTTGAATAGAAACGACAGAGAACCTATACGGGTAAAAGCTATGAATATAATTATTCGTACTAACCTTACTACTCAAATAAAGGAGGCGCAACAGGGGGTTGTAACAGAAGGAAAGTTGAAGAATGAGATACCCAAAGGATCAGAGAAACATATTAATATTTGGGAAGACAGAACCCGATATAGGGCTGATAGAATTTGGGTACCAAGGTTTGGAGATGTGAGAGAAATGGTACTTAAAGAAGCACATAAAACCAGATATTCAATACATCCCGGAGATGGGAAGATGTATAAAGATCTCAAGAAACACTTTTGGTGGCCGGGTATGAAAGCCGATATTGCTAAATATGTAGGAGAATGTTTGACGTGTTCTAAGGTCAAAGCTGAACATCAGAAACCATCAGGTCTACTACAACAACCTGAAATCCCGGAATGGAAATGGGAAAACATTACCATGGATTTCATTACTAAATTGCTTAGGACTGCAAGTGGTTATGATACTATTTAGGTAATAGTTGATCGTCTCACCAAGTCAGCACACTTCCTGCCAATGAGAGAAGATGACAAAATGGAGAAGTTGGTGTGATTGTTTTTGAAGGAGGTTGTCTCCAGACATGGAATACCCATCTCTATTATCTCTGATAGGGATGGTAGATTTGTTTCAAGGTTCTGGCAGACATTGCAACAAGCATTGGGGACTCGTCTAGACATGAGTACTGCCTATCATCCACAAACTAATGGGCAGAGCGAAAGGACGATATAAACGCTTGAAGACATGCTACAAGCATGTGTTATTGATTTCGGAAACATTTGGGATCGACACCTACCGTTAGCAGAATTTTCCTACAACAACAGTTATCATTCTAGTATTGAGATGGCACCGTTTGAGGCACTTTATGGTAGAAAGTGCAGGTCTCCGATTTGTTGGAATGAAGTGGGGGATAGTGAAAGGACCCGTTCATATACATTATAAACAATTCACAATAGTTGATTACATTGCGAGGTATTTGACCTCTATATGATACATTTTACAAATATTGCATTCGTTTTTAAAAGACAAACTTTCTTTACATTGAAAATTGACAGGCATGCATACCATTTCATAATATCCACTATCCAACTATAAATTGATTTAATAATAATCTTTGATGAACTCAATGACTCGAATGCAACGTTCTTCGAAATATGCTATGAAAGACTCCAAGTAATATCTTTAAAATGAGCAAATGCACAGCGGAAGATTTCTTTAACACCTGAGAATAAACATGCTTTAAAGTGTCAATCAAAAGGTTGGTGAGTTCATTAGTTTATCATAATCATTTATTTCCATCATTTTAATAGACCACAAGAATTTCATTTCCAGTTCTCATAAATATACATACCATGCATAGAGACAAAAATAATCATTCATATGGTGAACACCTGGTAATCGACATTAACTAGATACATATAAGAATATCCCCTATCATTCCGGGATCCTCCTTCGGACATGATATAAATTTCGAAGTACTAAAGCATCCGGTACTTTGGATGGGGTTTATTAGGCCCAATAGATCTATCTTTAGAGTTCGCGTCAATTAGGGTGTCTGTTCCCTAATTCTTAGATTACCAAACTTAATAAAAAGAGGCATATTCGGTTTAATAATCCAACCATAGAATGTAGTTTCATTTACTCGTGTCTATTTCGTAAAACAGTTATAAAAATTTCGCATGTATTCTCAGCCCAAAAATATAAAGAGTAAAAGGGATCATATGAAACTCACCATACTGTATTTCGTAGTAAAAATACATATAACGTCATTGAACAAGTGCAAGGTTGGCCTCGGATTCACGAACGTGTCAATATTTAGATTCAATATCGCAGGAAAGGTACGTAGACGCAACGGAAATGATAAACACTATATTGACCTTACGAGCATACCCATGAACCATACTCAATCACCTCCATAGCTATAACCCATAATTTCCTTAATCCTATCCTACTCAAAAAACAATTTCGAAATCACTCGGACAACACTCCGTCGTAATATTTTATGTATACTAATAATATCTTGAAATAATACGGAGTAAATATATATATGTAAATCGATTGAGAGAGTTTAGAGAAAAATATTTTCAAGTTTCTATGAAATAATGAAACCTATTGAATTCTATTTATAATAGATTTTTGAATTATTAAAGTGAATTATTAAAGTATGAATTATTAAAGTATGAATTATTAAAGTGAATTATTAAAGTATGAATTATTAAAGTGAATTATTAAAGTATGAATTATTAAAGTGAATTATTAAAGTTAAAGTAAAGTAAAAATAAAGTAAAGGTAAAGTTTAAGTATAGTAAAAGTATAAAACTATGTACGTATAATACGCGTATAAATATATATAATATTAATTTAAATCGTTATATATATTTAATAAAATAAAATATAAATATCGTTATCTTTATCATACTAGTTAAGTAATGAGTTGTCAAAAGTGGTTCTAGATATTTATAAAAGTTATATACGTTTTAATAATAAAGTTCTTTTTAAACTAAAAACGTTTTTGTACGTTTGAAACTAAATAGATCAATCGAGTCTTTATGAGATTCAATCTTCCACTATCCTTTGTCTAGTTCTCAATGATTGACAATTTGTTCTTATTTATAAATCACTTTACCATTTTCCGAATATTGTTAAAATGGAAAGATTTCTCAAATCAACGTGGGCCTTTCAACAGAGACTTGTAATCATAATTCAATATATCTGATAATTCAATCATTTGATATTATCTTCTAATTTCATTGATAAACATTTTGAAATAGATACAATCATATAAAGTATTTAATCTAATATTTTGTTTACGTTTCAAGTTATAATATATATACACATATACATATATAATCATATTCGTTTAATGGTTCGTGAATCGTTGGAACTTGGTCGAGGTTGAATGAATGTATGAACATAGTTTAAAATTCTTGCAATTTAACTTAACAAATATTGCTTATCGTGTCGAAAACATATAAAGATTAAAGTTTAAATTTGGTTGAAAATTTCCGGGTTGGCACAGTACCTACCCGTTAAAGAAATTTCGTCCCAAAATTTGAGTGGAAAGGTCGTGAATGATAATAAGTATTTTTCATGATGCATACGGGCTGAAAATTAGAGTTTTATCATCAGCGAATAATTTGGATAAACAATCCATTTATATGAAGAGTACGAATGAAGCTAACATAGAAGAGTGAAATGAGTAAGTGTAGATTCATCTTATCATTTGACGTAGATATGATTGATTCCCAGATTTCAAGGGATTTGAAGAAAATCTTCTTAATAAGATTTGACTCTCCGGTAATCAAGGGAATTAGGATCTGCTTTAAATGCGATCTTCTATTTTAATTGTTCTGTACGAGATTTTCTTATAAATTCACCTCCTTCGTTTCCTTACAACTCACACCTTATGTTGATGCATTTTATGCAACTCCCAATACATCTACCCACGTCCATTGTAGGTATAACAGTTTACAGGCCACCATGATTGCTCGTTATTATCCTATCCTTGTTTGTACGTGGTTACAGGAACTGCAGGAATGAGATTTAGATGTTTGACTATGTTAGACTTAGTCAGACGTACGAGTGAAGCCTCACTAGTACGGCTGACAGGCTCATACGCACGGTTGATGCTGAGCTAAGTCACAATTACAACCTAAATGAGAAGACACGAGTGAGTGATCACCCGTACGACTGATGAAGCCAACTCGTACGTGTGATGAATGAATCGTATGGGTGAGTCAACAGCAGGGGTATATAAAGTCTTATATTCTTCATTTTAGGTTAAGCCTCTCATTTGTTACACACACTCAGATCTAGTGAGCTCCTTCGATTCTCTCTCAGTCTAAATCACCCAGGTGGTGAATAATAGCTCTAGGTGTTGATCTAATCACACTTGATTTAGTTGTGGTTTGACTAAATTAATCAAAAAAAAAAAACTTAACCTATTCACTAGAGGGTTTGATTCACTTATTCCGCCATTGTGTGAGTTAAATCTGTTGATTTCTAAGTTCCTAGTCATGTTTCATCACCTTCTATTCTTTCCCCCTCAACTCATATTTTAAAGTATTCATCAATATGCTCCATCCAGTTCTGATTCTCGATATACTTCTAACTTTCATATCGGTCATTCTTCTTTTTTATCTACCGCCGGAAGAATCTATTTACTTCTACTATACTCTTGGGTTTATAGTGTTTCTAGTTCTCCCGTGTCTTTATATTGCTATATGCATCGATATATATGGTTTATAATTTCTGGTTTGTCGTTGGGATTTATATTTTCCCTTATATTTCAAAGTCTCTGCTTCTGTCTTCTATAATCATTATCATTCACAGTTAATGCTCTCTTTTATTTGCTGCAATTTATACCCTAATTTCTATTTCGGAGTTTTGTCCTTTCGTTTCTTCTTCTTGCGATTAAGCACCGCTTGTAATGGTCCAGAATTCACAGATATGAATTTCGGAATGAACATTGTTAATGTTCTAGGAAGGAAATTGTGATGGCACGATCTTGACTTGTCAAATTACTAGAATACCTTGGAAAAGGCCGAATCATCAAGAAATATTTTCTTGATATTTTAGAGGTTAAATAGAATACAAGAGTCGTATAACATGGCACATGATGATGTTATGATCTGTGAATCATCACGTTCCATTTAGAAACTCAGCATGACTTACTGTAATATAATCACATTGATCAAGTGTCATTATATTATACTAATTCATGCTTCTGTTCCCAACATTACTTCAAAATATTCCTATTTTAAACTTGAATGTTTCAGAATTTAGAAACTAAAATAGTTTCTTTTATGATGTAATACAGATAGCGTGAAGAGGTAAATGATTTCAAATAAGAAAAATTAAGAAAATATCTTCAGAAATATGGAGGATATTTATAATGAAAGATATGATGATATTTTAGAATTTCTAATATCAGAGGATGATGAAGAATATTGTCCGCAGGGGTTTAGAGTCAGGAGCAAGGTATGCGTTAATGACTTCAGCAGGTACTGAATTATTTGGATCCTTTGAAGTCAGGTTCAGTCTTTGTAACTTGTCCTCAGCCTCCTTCCTACTTTGCTCAATCCGTTTTCCAGTTACAAAACTTCTCTTTTTCTGCGCTTTGCCAGCACACTTCATCATTATAATCCAGCTTTTACCGTTTAAAGTCGTTTATAGTTTTTGCTGCTTCATCAGCATTTTTTTTTCCATTTTCGGAGAACCAATTCGTAGTTCGGAGTGTTTTTCAGAAACTTCACATTCAAATTAAGTCTAGAAGATAGACGTTATATATACACATATAACTGTTGGAGTAGATATCCTGCAAGATTTCAAAACACTGATTGCTAATTCCCAATGATTCGTATGGCAATTCTCATTACAAGATGCGAATGAGTAAATGATGGGGTTTCAATGAATAATTATAATGACTTTTTGGAGAGGCTAAAGTCAAAGGGTAATGAAGTTGTTGGTACATCTGCTAATAATGTTGTGGAATGTAAAAGGTTCCCTGGTAACGATGGTGTATATCTCAAGGTTATAATAAGGTTAGTCTGACTAAAAAGTCGAAGTTGACTTGCTGGAGCTGTGACAAAACTGGCTACTTTGAATAGGAGTCGCAAAGTTATTTTTGCTAATAAATGCCAAAGAATCTGAAGTGGATACATTGTTTAAACTTTTACTTTGGTTTCAAGAGTTTTTCGGGTACATAACTGTGGGTAACATGTGGTTGGATCATCATCTCGATTGCTCATCATTCGAAGTGTCTTCAGAAATTTTTGAAGGGTTTGAACACAGATTGTAATCGTTAACATACATTTGATGTTCTAACACAGTTTTGAAGTCAAAATATAGCTTGTGAAAGATGTAAGGATCTAAGAGTGATGATTTTGGTCATATCTCAAGTTGAATTTTGAGATTTCAAAATCAGAATATGTAATTAAATTTTGAATGAGTATGGTTGTTTTGATTTCTATAAAAGAATGTATATTGTTGTGAAAGTAGGGAGTATAATGGATGATTTGCTGAATCAGATTCGAAGAATGTAACATATTAATTGTGAATTTATATATCTCTCGGGTATTACCTACCCGTTAAAAAAAATTTCACAATTAATATTTTGTACAAAAGAATTTTATTACAGTCTTTATGAAAATATATATGTATATTTTCTTCAGATGTAACATAGATTTAATGAGTTAATGTTAAATTAAACTCATTTGATTTACGGTTGAAACTAGAATTGAATAATCCCTAAAGGCTTTAAAAAGTACATAACTTTTACGCAGTATTTCTTTAATGACATTGAAATTATGAATCAATACTTCGTTATTTGTTGATGTATGATGTTCGGTTCATGGAATTCTTGTGAATTTCGCAAAGTACGAATGATGTTATCTGAAAAGTTTCGGGTACATCGATGATGAAAGTGTAAAATCAAATATATACTTGATTTATTATGAATTGAAATTTGTTGAATTGCGACAGAGATTATAGTTAACACTGGTTAAGTTGCGGCCGAAGGACGTACATTATTGCATATTTGTAATATGAATTAACCGAGTAGTTAAGATTCACACACAATAGCTTAGCACGGAAAGATTTATTTCAATATATATATATATATATATATATATATATATATATATATATATATATATATATATATATATATATATATATATAATATACATATAATTTCTTCAGAGGGAATGAGTTAATTCTTCATAACTCGTTGATACAATATACACGTTATTGATTCGTAATGATGTCCACGGTGATTCTTGAACTGACGGAGTTTGTGATGTTATCGGTGTTGTTGATTCGGATGTTGACTGTACTGACGATGCTGGTAACGCTGATGGTACTGTTGATGCTGTTGGTAAAGCAAGTTTAGCTTGTTAATCACACACCATTTTTGTCAGGGTTTCTACTCTTCCTTCTATCATTTTGGTTCGTTTAACTGATTTATGGTTAGGGCTAGATTAGATAATCTATAAGACTTTAGAGATTACATAATCGCCGCGGAATGTTTCTCAAATGAAGTTATGAATTAATACTTCGTCAGTTATTGTTGTTGGTACTCCTTGGTATCTATGGTGCGTATGACGTTGATGCTCGTGGGACAGATTGTGAAGTTGAGGTTTACGACGCGGTTGTGGTTGGAGGTGGTAATGGTACTGTTGGCGTTGATGATGGTGGTACTGGTTATGCTGCTGGTGCTACTGCTGGTGTTTGTAATCTTTGCACCATATTCTCCAAAGCCACTACCCGAGCGCGAAGCTCGTTGACTTCTTCTATTATACCGGGGTGATTGTCAGTTCGGACGAGCGGATAAATATAATCTATAATTTGATGTAGTATATAATCGTGATGAGATACTCTGGAAATGAGAGAGAAATGGTGTTTCGGATTGGTTCGCCGGTAAGTGCTTCAAGTTCTTCGTTAAGAGGGCAATGGGGTGGATGGAAGGGATCACCTTCTTCTTGTCTCCAATGATTGAGGAGGCTAAGAACCCATCCCCAATTCATCCAGAATAGATGATGAATTCCATTTCGTACGATTGAATAAGGATTTTTTGATATGAAATGATTTTCGGTTATCGGATGGTATTCTAATTACATAGAATATCCGTAGATATAGAACAAAAGATTTCGTAGATTACGGAGGAATTTGCGGGATATGTCACGTAAAGTTTAAAGTAACAGATACGATAAGATATGATTTAGCAGATACGCTAAGATATGAATTTTGTCTATACACTACTCATGCAATTAATGTAGCAAGACGTGTCTAGACTAGTAATGATAAGCAGGTAATTTCCTAAGAATGATAAGCAGATGATTTCCGACTAAAAATGATAAGCAAAACTTTTGACATGCAGACACGGTCGAAGTCAAGACTCACTAATGCATCCTAACGACTTATCAGTTAGACACACTAATGCAGACATGGTTCGCTAAGACCACCGCTCTGATACCAACTGAAAGGACCCGTTCATATACATTATAAACGATTCATAATAGTTGATTACATTGCGAGGTATTTGGCCTCTATATGATACATTTTACAAACATCGCATTCGTTTTTAAAAGACAAACTTTCTTTAAATTGAAAATTGACAGGCATGCATACCATTTCATAATATCCACTATCCAACTATAAATTGATTTAATAATAATCTTTGATGAACTCAATGACTCGAATGCAACGTTCTTCGAAATATGCTATGAAAGACTCCAAGTAATATCTTTAAAATGAGCAAATGCACAGCGGAAGATTTCTTTAACACCTGAGAATAAACATGCTTTAAAGTGTCAACCAAAAGGTTGGTGAGTTCATTAGTTTATCATAATCATTTATTTCCATCATTTTAATAGACCGCAAGAATTTCATTTCTAGTTCTCATAAATATACGTCCCATGCATAGAGACAAAAATAATCATTCATATGGTGAACACCTGGTAACCGACATTAACTAGATACATATAAGAATATCCCCTATCATTCCGGGATCCTCCTTCGGACACGATATAAATTTCAAAGTACTAAAGCATCCGGTACTTTGGATGAGGTTTGTTAGGCCCAATAGATCTATCTTTAGAGTTCGCGTCAATTAGGGTGTCTGTTCCCTAATTCTTAGATTACCAGACTTAATAAAAAGGGGCATATTCGGTTTAATAATCCAACCATAGAATGTAGTTTCATTTACTCGTGTCTATTTCGTAAAACAGTTATAAAAATTTCGCATGTATTCTCAGCCCAAAAATATAAAGAGTAAAAGGGATCATATGAAACTCACCATACTGTATTTCGTAGTAAAAATACATATAACGTCATTGAACAAGTGCAAGGTTGGCCTCGGATTCACGAACGTATCAATATTGAGATTCAATATTGCAGGAAAGGTACGTAGACGCAACGGAAATGATAAACACTATATTGACCTTACGAGCATACCCATGAACCATACTCAATCACCTCCATAGCTATAACCCATAATTTCCTTAATCCTATCCTACTCGAAAAACAATTTCGAAATCACTCGGACAGCACTCCGTCGTAATATTTTATGTATACTAATAATATCTTGAAATAATACGGAGTAAATATATATATGTAAATCGATTGAGAGAGTTTAGAGAAAAATATTTTCAAGTTTCTATGAAATAATGAAACCTATTGAATTCTATTTATAATAGATTTTTGAATTATTAAAGTGAATTATTAAAGTATGAATTATTAAAGTATGAATTATTAAAGTATGAATTATTAAAGTGAATTATTAAAGTATGAATTATTAAAGTAAATTATTAAAGTATGAATTATTAAAGTGAATTATTAAAGTTAAAGTAAAGTAAAAATAAAGTAAAGGTAAAGTTTAAGTATAGTAAAAGTATAAAACTATGTACGTATAATACGCGTATAAATATATATAATATTAATTTAAATCGTTATATATATTTAATAAAATAAAATATAAATATCGTTATCTTTATCATACAAGTTAAGTAATGAGTTGTCAAAAGTGGTTCTAGATATTTATAAAAGTTATATACGTTTTAATAATAAAGTTCTTTTTAAACTAAAAACATTTTTGTACGTTTGAAACTAAATAGATCAATCGAGTCTTTATGAGATTCAATCTTCCACTATCCTTTGTCTAGTTCTCAATGATTGATAATTTATTCTTATTTATAAATCACTTTACCATTTTCCGAATATTGTTAAAATGGAAAGATTTCTCAAATCAACGTGGGCCTTTCAACAGAGACTTGTAATCATAATTCAATATATCTGATAATTCAATCATTTGATCTTATCTTCTAATTCCATTGATAAACATTTTGAAACAGATACAATCATATAAAGTATTTAATCTAATATTTTGTTTACATTTCAAGTTATAATATATATACACATATACATATATAATCATATTCGTTTAATGGTTCGTGAATCGTTGCAACTTGGTCGAGGTTGAATGAATGTATGAACATAGTTTAAAATTCTTGCAATTTAACTTAACAAATATTGCTTATCGTATCGGAAACATATATGGATTAAAGTATAAATTTGGTTGAAAATTTCCAGGTTGTCACAGATAGACAGATTACGGGTCCGGAGATAATACAAGAAACTACCGAGAAAATTATCCAAATTCAACAACGATTGAAAACCGCCCAGAGTCGACAAAAGAGCTACGCGGACAGTAAAAGAAAAGATATAGAGTTTGAAATTGGAGAAATGGTCATGCTTAAGGTTTCACCTTGGAAAGGCGTTGTTCGATTTGGTAAACGGGGGAAACTAAATCCAAGGTACATTAGACCATTCAAGATTATAGATCGTGTCGGACCAGTAGCTTACCAACTGGAGCTACCTCAACAACTCGAGGCTGTACATAACACTTTCCACATCTCGAATTTGAAGAAATGTTTTGCTAAAGAAGATCTCACTTTTCCGTTAGACGAAATCCAAATCAATGAAAAACTTCAATTCATTGAAGAACCCGTCGAAATAATGGATCGTGAGGTTAAGAGACTTAAGCAAAACAAGATATCGATTGTTAATGTTCGATGGAATGCTCGTAGAGGACCTGAGTTTACCTGGGAGCTTGAAGATCAGATGAAGAAGAAATACCCGCATCTATTTCCAGAAGATTGGTCAACACCTTCAACAGCTTAAAATTTCGGGACGAAATTTATTTAACGGGTAGGTACTGCAGTGACCCGAACTTTTCCATGTTTATATATATTAATTGAGATTGATATTTACATGACTAAATGTTTCCAACATGTTAAGCAATAAAACTTGTTAAGACTTGATTAAATGAAATAAGTTTCATATAGACAATTGATCACCCAAGTTGACCGGCGATTCACGAACGTTACAAAATTGTAAAAACTACATGTTGTGGTATATATAGACATATATATATGGTTGACATGAGATTATGATGAGTAAGTATCTCACTAAGTATATTAACAATGTGTGATATACATAAGAAATGAGATTACTATGTTAATAAACTCGAAATGATATATATAACGATTATCGTTATGATAACGTCTACTAAATACATATGTATCATATTAAGATATTGATACATTATATTTAACATGATAAAATGATATTTAAATATATCATTAAGTGTTAACAATGAACTACATATGTAAAAACAAGACTACTAACTCAAGAATTACGAAACGAGACTTATATGTAACGATTATCGTTGTAACGATATTTTAATGTATATATCATATTAAGAGATATTCATACATCATAATATCATGATAATATAATAATTTAACATCTCATTTGATATAATAAACATTGGGTTAACAACATTAATTGAGATCGTTAACTTAAAGGTTTCAAAACAACACTTACATGTAACGACTAACGAAGACTTAACGACTCCATTAGAATGTATATACATGTTTTGTTTTGATATGTATTCTTACACTTTTGAAAGACTTTAAGACACATATCAAAGTACTTCTACTTAACAAAAATGCTTACAATTACATCCTCGTTCAGTTTCATCAACAATTCTACTCGTATGCACCCGTATTCGTACTCGTACAATACACAGCTTTTAGATGTATGTACTATTCGTATATACACTCCAATGATCAGCTCTTAACAACCCATGTGAGTCACCTAACATATGTGGGAACCATCATTTGGCAACTAGCATGAAATATCTCATAAAATTACAAAAATATTAGTAATCATTCATGACTTATTTACATGAAAACAAAATTACATATCCTTTATATCTAATCCATATACCAACGACCAAAAACACCTACAAACACTTTCATTCTTCAATTTATTCATCTAATTGATCTCTCTAAAGTTCAATCTTCAAGTTCTAAGTGTTCATCATAAATTCCATAAGTATAGTTTCATAAAAATCAAGAATACTACCAAGTTTGCAAGTTTACTTCCAAGCTTCTAATCCATTCCAAGTAATCATCTAAGATCAAGGAACCTTTGTTATTTATAGTAGGTTATATTTCTAATTCAAGGTAATATTCATATTCAAACTTTGATTCAATTTCTACAACTATAACAATCTTATTTCGAGTGAAAATCTTACTTGAACTGTTTTCGTGTCATGATTCTGCTTCAAGAACTTTCAAGCCATCCAAGGATCCTTTGAAGCTAGATCCATTTTTCTCTTTTCCAGTATTTTTATCCAGAAAACTTGAGGTAGTAATGATGTTCATAACATCATTCGATTCATACATATAAAGCTATCTTATTCGAAGGTTTAAACTTGTAATCACTAGAACATAGTTTAGTTAATTCTAAACTTGTTCGCAAACAAAAGTTAATCCTTCTAACTTGACTTTTAAAATCAACTAAACACATGTTATATATCTATATAATATGCTAACTTAATGATTTAAAACCTGGAAACACGATGAACACCATAAAATCGGATATACGCCGTCGTAGTGAAACCGGGGGCTGTTTTGGTTTGGATAATTAAAAACTATGATAAACTTTGATTTAAAAGTTGTTCTTCTGGGAAAATGATTTTTCATATGAACATGAAACTATATCCAAAAATCTTGGTTAAACTCAAAGTGAAAGTATGTTTTTCAAAATGGTCATCAAGATGTCGTTCTTTCGACGGAAATGACTACCTCTTTAGTAATTGACATGTAACTTAAATATCCGACTATAAACCTATACTTTTTCTATTTGGATTCTTAAATTAGATTTCAATATGAAACCATAGCAATTTGATTCACTCAAAACGGATTTAAAATGAAGAAGTTATGGGTAAAACAAGATTGGATATTTTTGATCTTTTTAGCTACGGAAAATGTTTAACAAATCTATAAAAATCATATCCTAGCTAACTTATATTGTATTATACATGTATTCTAATATATTATGTAATCTTGGGATACCATAGACACGTATGAAAATGTTTTGACATATCGTATCGATCCATGTATATATATTATTTGGAACAACCATAGACACTCTATATGCAGTAATGTTGGAGTTAGCTATACAGGGTTGAGGTTGATTCCAAAAATATATATACTTTGAGTTGTGATCTAGCCTGAGACGTGTATACACTGGGTCGTGGATTGATTCAAGATAATATATATCGATTTATTTCTGTACATCTAACTGTTGACAACTAGTTGTAGGTTATTAACGAGAACAGCTGACTTAATACACTCAAATCTTTAAAACATAATAAAAATGGTTGTAATTATATTTTGATCATACTTTGATATATATGTACATATTTGTATAGGTTCGTGAATCGATTCGTGGCCAAGTCTTATTTCCGAGGAAGGAAATATCTGTGAAAGTGAGTTATAGTCCCACTTTTAAAATCAAATATTTTTGAGATGAGAATACATCCAGGTTTTATAAATGATTTACAAAATAGACACAAGTACGTGAAACTACATTCAGTGGTCGAATTATCAAAATCGAATATAACCCTTTTTATTAAGTCTAGTAATCTAAGAATTAGGGAACAGACACCCTAATTGACGTGAATCCTAAAGATAGATCTATTGGGCCTAACAAACCCCATCCAAAGTACCGGATGCTTTAGTACTTCGAAACTTATATCATATCCGAAGGGTGTCCCGGAATGATGGGGATATTCTTATATATGCATCTTGTTAATGTCGGTTATCAGGTGTTCACCATATGAATGATTTTTATCTCTATGTATGGGATGTGTATTGAAATATGAAATCTTGTGGTCTATTGTTATGATTTGATATATATAGGTTAAACCTATAACTCACCAACATTTTTGTTGATGTTTAAAGCATGTTTATTCTCAGGTGAATATTAAGAGCTTCCGCTGTTGCATACTAAAATAAGGACAAGATTTGGAGTCCATGTTTGTATGATATTGTGTAAAAACTGCATTCAAGAAACATATGTCGATGTAATATATTTCTATTGTAAACCATTATGTAATGGTCGTGTGTAAACATTCTATTTTAGATTATCATTATTTGATAATCCACGTAATGTTTTTAAAAGCTTTATTGATAAAATAAAGGTTATGATTGTTTTAAAAATGAATGCAGTCTTTGAAAAACGTCTCATATAGAGGTCAAAACCTCGCAACGAAATCAATTAATATGGAACGTTTATAATCAATATGAACGGGACATTTTAGGAAGCAACATCGTCTAAGCACCTGAGAAATACACGCTTAAAAGTCAACACGAATGTTGGTGAGCTATAGTTTGTTGTAATCAGTAAAGTAATGTAGACCACGAGATTTCAGTGCTTCAACCAGCAGTTTAAATCAGTATGAAAAGTATATGCTTAACCGTGGGCACCCGGTAACTAAACTTAACGTATGAATATCACCCCCTAAAAGTGCACTTGGCGAGTGCATTTGTCCTCGAAGTATTAAACACCCATTGAATGCTAGCGCGACTAGCCCGAGTGGGGATGTCAAACCCTATGGATCCATATCTAAGATTCGCGTTCACCGATTCATAAACCAATGACTAAACGTTACCGATCTAAAGGGAATCTTTGTGCCGTTATGTCACCCACACATATGTAAAGTTTAAGTACTCATGTCTAGTATGTAAAACATAAAAATCGCATGTATTCTCAGTCCCAAAAATAGTTAAAGTAAAAGGGAAGCTATAATTCACAGTGAATAAGCAGTAAAAGTTGATATGAAACGTATACAAATAGTAAGTCGGTCTAAAAGGTCGTCAACCTAAGTCAAAGGTTACTAGGTCAGTATGTTGTCCCCATAAGATTAAAAGTGAATGAATTAAGTTTAAGTGTCATCATCATTATCATCATTCATCAAAGCTAAGGTAAGTTTAACAAGAATAGAGATCGAAACAAAAGGCTGACTTTGGATAGCTGTTACAACCTCTATACAAATAGAAAAGACACATAGTCAGTGGCCATGGCTCCGTATGTGAGTCCTCTAACCACTGATCAATTTTCAAAACCTAACTCGTCTTTGTTTGACCGTGGCGACGGTTTAAGTGCGAGTAGGTCAGAAATTTCTGCACAACGTTACAAAGGCGTAGTGATTTTCGGAAGGCTATAAATCCTAAACCGTATATCGGATTTAGGTGAGGCTTAAACAAAAAGTCATCTACTCGAAACGAACTGTCTGAAAATTAATTTTCCAGAAGTCCAGGAGTCTGATCAGACCCCGAAAAATAGCAAACAAATGCTCTGATGCGATTCTTGGTGCTTGATGCTCATCACGGTTCTCATCCTTGATGCTTGTAGCTTCAAGTGTACAACTCATTGATGTGTTAGCATCACTTTGACCAAGATTAAACCTTCAACACACAATATGTTAAGACCAAGTAAGAATACAACTCACTTAAGAGTTTTAGAAGGATGATGAACCAAGGTTACATCATATTCTTAGTCTTAACACAAATACAAGTTCTATTTACAACTAAAGCTACAAACTTTCCTTCAATCAAACAAGTATGAACACAAACTTGATCAAATAAGGTAATGAAACCCTAAGCTAGAGAGGTTGTGTGAAGACCCGTCCTAATCCATCCAGACGAAGTCCATATCGATTATAAACGATCCACAACAGTTGATTACATCACGAGGTATTTGACCTCTATATGATACATTTTACAAACATTGCATTCATTTTTGGAAAGACATTCTTTCATTACATCAAATGTTGACGGCATGCATACCATTGCATAATATATCTAACTATAATTGACTTAATAATAATCTTGATGAATGCGACTACTCGAATGCAACGTCTTTTGAAATATGTCATGAATGACTCCAAGTAGTATCTCTAAAATGAGCAAATGCACAGCGGAAGATTTCTTGAATACCTGAGAATAAACATGCTTTCAAGTGTCAACCAAAAGGTTGGTGAGTTTATTAGTTTAACATAAATAATCATTTCATAATTTTAATAGACCACAAGATTTCATATTTCCATTTCTCGTAAACATACGTCCCATGCATAGAGACAAAAATATCATTCATATGGATTGAACACCTGGTAACCGACATTCACAATATGCATTTAAGAATATCCCCATCATTCCGGGATCCTCCTTCGGACATGATATAAATTTCGAAGTACTAAAGCATCCGGTACTTTGGATGGGGTTTGTTGGGCCCGATAGATCTATCTTTAGAGTTCGCGTCAATTAGGGTGTCTGTTCCCTAATTCTTAGATTACCAGACTTAATAAAAAGGGCATATTCGATTAGATAATCCAACCATAGAATGTAGTTTTGATTACTTGTGTCTATTTCGTAAAGCATTTATAAAAGCAGCGCATGTATTCTCAGTCCCAAAAATATATATTGCAAAAGCATTTAAAAAGGGATTAATGAAACTCACCTAATGTATTTTGTAGTAAAAATACATATAAGGACATTAAACAACTGAACAATGCAGGGTTGACCTCGGATTCACGGACCTATATCATTTGTATATTTATTAATATTCATAAATGTAATCAAATAAATATATATTACTATTAATAATATACCTGTTAAATTATTTGTTATATAGATGTAGATATATTTAATTTACATATTTTATTTAACTAGTGTTTATCTTTCATTATAACATATTAATGTTAATAATTTATATTAGGGTTTATATGTGATAAAATATATTAGTATGTATTAATTGATATATTTTATATATATAGCTTAGTTACTATCTTTTTAATAATAAAATTATAGTGATATGTAATATTCATATTCTTGTAATGTATTTTTTATAAAAATATCTTTTTGTAATAATACTAATAATAATAACTATGAATATAACAATTTTACTACTAATGATAATAATGTTAATATTATTAGTCATAATCATAATAATAATCATAATATATATATTAATAGTAAAAATAAAATAAAATTAATAATAACCATAATAATAAGACTAATAATACTTTATGGTATTATGTAGCAATACAATAGTAATAATTATAATATTAATTATGTTAAGGATGATAACAATAACCTATCACTAATAACAATAATTCATATTAATAATAATAATAATAATAATAATAATAATAATAATAATAATAATAATAATAATAATAATAATAATAATAATAATAATAATAATAATAATAATAATAATAATAATAATAATAATAATAATAATAATAATAATAATAATAATAAATGATATAATTTATAATAATCCCAATAACACTTATAAAAATACTAATGATAGTAATAATTATGATAACAATTACAATAATAACAATAATATTAATAATAATCATAATAATTATTAATAATGATAATAATAGAGATAAAAATTAAGAGTGTATACCCCTTAAAAGCATTTTCCAAAAAGAATTGCCCGAGACGAGACTCGAACCCATGACCTCTCGAATACCCGCTAACCACCTTAACCACTCGTCTGTGTTTGTTTTCCCGAATTTAAACCCACTTATATTTTATATAACCCGTTAAGTATTCAGTTTTTCCTTCTCTTCTTCTTCAATTTGTCTAGTCGACCAGGGACTCATGTCCTAGTTACAACAGCGATTTACAATCTTAAATTAAGATTTGAAATTCATTTACAAATAATCTGTAAAAGATGTTTGTTCAATTAAACAAAAAATTATATAAAAAAAAAAAGAAGAACACAGCAGTCGCTGTGTTACACCACGAAGAACAAAAAAAAATTTGATTTTGAAATATAAACGTTTTTAGCCAAAACCTTCTATAGGAAAAGAGTTGTAAAAACCTCCTAAAATCATTTCCAACCCTCAATTGTACTTCAATTGTAACCTATAACTCGAATTCGATCAAAACAAATTCGTTTGACTTTTTGAAATTTATCTTTGACTCAAAAATTCGAAGTCAATTTAACGAATTAAGATTCGAGAATTTGAGGAAACATTCACGAACGGATTTAGAACATTTCTGCATTAATAGATTTTTAAAAAAAAATTTATTTCGAATGTTGACTAAAAAGCTACATAACAGCGAAAGAGAAAAAAAAATAAAAAAAAATAAAACCATGTATGATTCAACAAATTTAAATGCTGTAAATGGTTAATTGTGATTGATAATTGTTGTTTAGATCGATGGTTACACAAAAAAAAACTGAAGTGGTTTGATTTCAAAAGGTGAACTCATCGACAGAAGTTCACAGACACAGAAATATATATATAAAAAAAATATAGATGGGACTGCTAACCAATTCCATTTCCAGTTTGTTTGATTCCCGAATTTAGATTGTGACAAAAGACTGAAAACAAAAATTAGTACAGTTCAATAGCGATATTTCAGGGATTGAATTTATTCAGACTGCATAAATTATTTGTTTTATATTTAATATTGATTGATAGTAATATAAATATATTAGAGATATTATTACTGTTAACTTTAATATAAAAAATATTAATAATAGGATATAATAAGGATATTAATATCATTTATCATTTATAATAATAATAACAAAAACCCTTAGTGATCATGGTAATAAATATTCAATAAGAATACTAACTAATATTTTAACTTTACTAATATTTATAATAAGGTTGTTAACAAAGATAATAATAATAACTATAACAGATTAAATGTATCAAGTTTAATAATACTGATATTATTATAATAATAGGATAATAATAATATTAGTAATTATAATACCCTACATGTACTAACCGTCATATCTATATAATATATATTGAAAAATAATAATTTATCAAACAATAATATTAATATTAATGTTAATAATAAAGGAAGTAATAATATTATATCAATTCTATTTTAACTTGTACCTACTATTATACATTATTATTTTTGTTATATTTACTAATTTTATAATATATTCATTTTATTAGTAACATAATTATTATATATATTACATTAAATTTCCAATTCAAGTTAAATGATTTGTTTGTATTTACATTAAGTTAATATGTAAACTTATAATTATATTTATATATATACACATACATATCTATTTACAATTTTAATTATTCGTGAATCGTCGAGAACAGTCGAAGGTCAATTGAATATAATGAAACAGTTCAAAAGTTTTGAGACTCAACATTACAGACTTTGCTTATCGTGTCGGAAACATATAAAGATTAAGTTTAAATTTGATCGGAAATTCCCGGGTCATCACAGTACCTACCCGTTAAAGAAATTTCGTCCCGAAATTTGAGTGAGGTCGTCATGGCTAACAATAAATATGTTTTCTTGACGAATATGAGCTGATAAATAGAGTTTTCATCATTGCAGAATAATACAGATAAAATAATTCGATTTTCGAAGAGCACGAATGAAACTATCATGAGAGAGGTCCCAACGGGCATCGTCCACCTTCGCCCAAAAACTTGCCCAAATTTTTAGCCGTTAGTAAAATAAAAAAAAAATTCCAACGGCTATCCCAACGGTCACTTTTACACTATATAAACACCAACCATATACTTCATTTTATACACTCAATCATATATTTCTTTTATATTTCCACCTTTCTCAAAATCAAAATCAAACACTCCCAAACTGCAAAATGTTAACACTTCCCCCAATGATTGTTTCATTCGATGTTCATTATGGAGGTGATTTCCGTAATCAAATGAAGGAGTATAAGTGGGGCGACAGTATTTCGTTTGAAGATATCGACATTCGTGATGTTGGTTTACAAGACTTGCTATCCTTTCTGAAGGAAAAAGTTCCGTGTGAATTCACGTCTATGTTCTTTATAAAGACGATTATGATGCGGATTGTAGGGCAAGTTTTCTGTGTACCGATGATCAATGGTACTTTATAAAAGATACCATTGAAGATCGCGGTAAACGCATTTCTTTGTATGCGGTTCTTGAAGATGAAGAGACGTTGGGTTATCGTTACCTCGATGAATCAGTTGAAGCAGTAGTTGAAGCATCAAGAGAAATACCGATGTCTCCAGAGTACCTCACGGATGGTGAAATGACTGGTGAACGCTACTTTGCAGATGATAATTGACGACGACGAGTAGATTGATTGTAATCTTTTAATTTTTTTTAATTGTCGTGATGTTTTAATTTTTAATTATTGTAATTTCAGTGCTATTGTCGAGTTTTATATCTTCCTTTATGTTTCGGAGCTCTTCGTCTTTTTAATCTCCTCTCGATCTCTAGTAAAACGAGTAATGGTCCAGAATTTGTAAGTATGGAGTTTCGAATGAATTTAATGTTATAATCAAGAAAGAACGTAATAGCACAATCTGATCTGTCAAATTACCAGAATCACTGAGAATAGAACTATCAAAAATATAATTTCTTGATATGTTCAGAAGTTAATTTGAATGAAAGAGTTATGTAACATGGCACATGATGATGATATGATCTGTGAATCATCACGTTCTATTAGAAACTCAGCAAGACTTATTGTAATATAATCACGTTGATCAAGTGTCATTATATTATACTAACTCATGCATCAGTTCCTAACATTACTTCAATAGCTTTCATATGTTAAGCTCGAAAGTTTATAGAATATAGAAACTAACAGTTTCTATATGATGTAACACTGATAGTACGAAGAGATTAATGATTTCAGATAAGAATAGTTATAAAAATATCTTCAGAATATGGAGGATATTTATAATGAAAGATACGATAATATCTCGGAATATCTAAGATCAGAGGATGATAGAAAATTATTGTCCGCAAGGATTTAGAGTAAGGAGCAAGATATTCACTAAAGACTTTAGCAGACATTGAGTCATTTTGGATTCTTTGAAGTCAAACTTATTCTTTGTGATTTGTCCATGGCTTTCTTCATAGTTTCGCATAATCTGCTTTTTGGTACTCAATTTTCTATTGAATGTTTCCAATATAATGATACACAGGAAGCACGAAGAGGTATATAATTTCGGACGAGAATATATATGAAAATATCCTCAGAAATATCGAAGATATTGATGATGATATTTTCGAATTTCTAAGTTCGATGGTTGACGAAGAAAGATTTTTCGCAAGATTTTAACATGACTTCGGGGTAAGATATTCTCTAAAGATTTCAATGGATCCAGAATTATCTGGATTCTTTGAATATAGGGTATGGTCCTTGTGTTTGTAATTGGTCTCCTTCATGGTTAACTCTTTCCATTTTCCAGTTCCAACGTTTCTGAGCTTTTCCAACATATTATTCTTTATCATCAAACTTCCGATGACTAAGGTCGTTTACGGTTGTTTACAGTTTCTGCTGCTTCATTCAGCTTTTTCAACATTCAGAGTATCGATTAGTAAACTGGGTGCCTTTTCAAAATTTCAGAATTGAAGGTCGTAATTCTAGGAGATAATTGTTATGTGTATACATATAACTATTGATGTAGAAATGCAACGAGATTCGAAATACTGATTGCTGATTCCCGGTAATAGGTATGGCAATTATTGTTACAGGGTATAGATGAATACAAGATGGGGTTTCAATGAATACAATGATTTTTTGGAAAGTCCAAATTCATTGAAGTTGCTGGTAATTTTACTGCTAATGTGGTGAAATATAAACGGTTCTCCAGTAACGATGACGACGGGCAAACTTATATATCGAGGTTATAATAAGGCTAATTCGAATGAAAATTGAAGTTGATTTGTTGTAGCTGTGACAAAATTGGCTAATTTGGAGAGGTGTTGTAAAATTATTTTTGATAATAACACGCCATAGAAGTTAGCACAGATACGTGTTAAACGTTTACACAAGTTTTGAATGTTTTCAAGTGCATAATTATATACATTAATCTTTTCTTTCGTAGACGAAGTGCGGTTGATTCATCCTCTCGATTGAGGTGTTTTCAAGAATCATGAAAGGTTTGAACGTAAGTTAGAATTGTCAAAGATACAAATGGCGTTTAAGATGAAATCAAGTGGCAAACTTGAAGAATTGTTTAGTTTCATATATTATAATCAATATTTTAATTCATTTTAATTGTCTAATGTTATTAGTCCACAGTCGATAGTCCACAGTTGACAGTCCAATAATTCATATATATAGTTTAATATATAATATTCAAATTAATTAATACGTGTCGTGACCTGTATACGTCTCAGACTCGATCACAACTCAAAGTATATATATTATTATAGAATCAACCTCAACCCTGTATAGAGAACTCGATCATTACTGCATATAGAGTGTCTATGGTGATTCCAAATAATATATATAGATGTGTCGATATGATATGTCAAAACTTTGTATACGTGTCCCGATATTTAAAGTGCGTAAAATAAATAACAGAAATTAAATGACGATAATTAAAGTGCGTAAAGTAAATAACAGAAATTAAATGACAATAAATAAAATTGCGAGAATATAAATTGCGATAATTAAATTGCGATAAATAAAATGTAATACGGAATTAACAGTTAGCTAGGAACAGTTAGCTAGGATTTTGTTAGCGTGGATTCTTAACAAAATTTCATATTGTTAATTAGTCTGTTTCTAATCAATTTTTATTGTGCCCATTTTTTTTCTTCATTATGCCACTTGTTGGATTCTGATATGTCAAAATCCTAATATGAAATTTGAATTTGAATGAAAATAGTTATTCTTTGGTGAACGGATACGTATATCGGTGGATGTAAGTAGGATAGTATATGACTGTTGAAACAGATTCGAAGAACGTACAAGGTAACTTATTAATGTGAAATTTAAATGTTCCTCGGGTATTACCTACCCGTTAAAATATTTTCACCATTAACAGTTTGTACAAAAGAATTTTTAATTACAATCTTTATGAAAACATATATACATATATATTTTCTTCAGATGTATTTATGGATTTAATGAGTTAATATGATATTAAACTCATTTACTTTTCGGTTTAAACTAGAATAAATAATCTCTAAAACTTTAGAGATTACATATTCGTCATGTCGAACGAAGATAATTAAGGTAGAACGATACGTAGAATGAAGATCATACTCAAAGTACAGATGATGATATTGAAGAATGGATTGTTGATGGTATTGGTGTTGTTATTGATGGTACTGTTGGTGCCGGTGATGTTGCTGAAGCTGGTACATTTTGCACCATGTTCTCCAAATTGATTACTCGTGCGCGAAGCTCGTTGACTTCTTCGATTACCCGGGGATGATTGTCGGTCGGAACGAGCGGATGAATAAGGTTTAGAATCTGAGTTATGATATAGCCGTGGCGAGATATTTGGGAAATGAGGGTGAAATGGTGTTACGAACAGGTTCGCCGGTAAGTGCTTCAGGTTCTTTGCCAAAAGGTGAATTCGGTTAGTGGATGGGATCGCCTTCTGCACGTCTCCATTGATTAAGTCGACTATGAATCCATCAGATGAATTGGGGATGGATGATTGGTTGATTCATTCTGGTGTCGTTGCTTCCGGAGCTTAGGTGAATATCTATGTCGGAATAGCTGTCGGAATAACTATCGGAATAGCTATTGGAATCTGAGGGACTCGAACTGGTTGCATGATTCATCTTGTACGATCAGATGAAGGATTTTCGATAAGAAATAAATTATAGGATGTAGATTAGTACCCTGCAATACATAATTTACATATGCATATATAATACTAAAATCTCATAAGTTACGGAGGAATCTACGGAAGCTGTCAGACGAAGGTAACAATAACAGATACGCTAAGATATAAATTAGAAGATACGATAAGATACAAATTTTGTCTATACACTATTCATGCAATCATTGCAGTAAGATGTGTCTAGACTAAGAATGATGAGTAGGAAATTTTCTAAGGATGATAAGCAGATGATTTTCGACAAAAACGATAAGCAAAACTTTTGACATGCAGACACGGTCAAAGTCCAGACTCACTAATGCATCCTAACGACTTATCAGTTAGACACACTAATGGAGACCCGGTTCGCTAAGACCACCGCTCTGATACCAACTGTGAAGACCCGTCCTAATCCTTCCAGACGAAGTCCATATCGATTATAAACGATCCACTACAGTTGATTACATCACGAGGTATTTGACCTCTATATGATACATTTTACAAACATTGCATTCATTTTTGAAAAGACATTCTTTCATTACATCAAAAGTTGACGGCATGCATACCATTGCATAATATATCTAACTATAATTGACTTAATAATAATCTTTATGAACGCGACTACTCGAATGCAACGTCTTTTGAAATATGTCATGAATGACTCCAAGTAGTATCTCTAAAATGAGCAAATGCACAGCGGAAGATTTCTTGAATACCTAAGAATAAACATGCTTTCAAGTGTCAACCAAAAGGTTGGTGAGTTCATTAGTTTAACATAAGTAATCATTTCATAATTTTAATAGACCACAAGATTTCATATTTCCATTTCTCGTAAACATACGTCCCATGCATAGAGACAAAAATATTATTCATATGGATTGAACACCTGGTAACCGACATTCACAATATGCATTTAAGAATATCCCCATCATTCCGAGATCCTCCTTCGGACATGATATAAATTTCGAAGTACTAAAGCATCCGATACTTTGGATGGGGCTTGTTGGGCCCGATAGATCTATCTTTAGAGTTCGCGTCAATTAGGGTGTCTGTTCCCTAATTCTTAGATTACCAGACTTAATAAAAAGGGCATATTCGATTAGATAATCCAACCATAGAATGTAGTTTCGATTACTTGTGTCTATTTCGTAAAGCATTTATAAAAGCAGCGCATGTATTCTCAGTCCCAAAAATATATATTGCAAAAGCATTTAAAAAGGGATTAATGAAACTCACCTAATGTATTTTGTAGTAAAAATATATATAACGACATTAAACAACTGAACAATGCAGGGTTGACCTCGGATTCACGGACCTATATCATTTGTATATTTATTAATATTCATAAATGTAATCAAATAAATATATATTACTATTAATAATATACCTGTTAAATTATTTGTTATATAGATGTAGATATATTTAATTTACATATTTTATTTAACTAGTGTTTATCTTTCATTATAACATATTAATGTTAATAATTTATATTAGGGTTTATATGTGATAAAATATATTAGTATGTATTAATTGATATATTTTATATATATAGCTTAGTTACTATCTTTTTAATAATAAAATTATAGTGATATGTAATATTCATATTCTTGTAATGTATTTTTTATAAAAATATCTTTTTGTAATAATACTAATAATAATAATAATAACTATGAATATAACAATTTTACTACTAATGATAATAATGTTAATATTATTAGTCATAATCATAATAATAATCATTATATATATATATTAATAGTAAAAATAAAATAAAATTAATAATAACCATAATAATAAGACTAATAATACTTTATGGTATTATGTAGCAATACAATAGTAATAATAATAATATTAATTATGTTAAGGATGATAACAATAACTTATCACTAATAACAATAATTCATATTAATATTAATAATAATAATAATAATAATAATAATAATAATAATAATAATAATAATAATAATAATAATAATAATAATAATAATAATAATAATAATAATAATAATAATAATAAATGATACAATTTATAATAATCCCAATAACACTTATAAAAATACTAATGATAGTAATAATTATGGTAACAATTACAATAATAACAATAATATTAATAATAATCATAATAATTATTAATAATGATAATAATAGAGATAAAAATTAAGAGTGTATACCCCTTAAAAGCGTTTTCCAAAAAGAATTGCCCGAGACGAGACTCGAACCCATGACCTCTCGAATACCCGCTAACCACCTTAACCACTCGTCTGTGTTTGTTTTCCTGAATTTAAACCCACTTATATTTTATATAACCCGTTAAGTATTCAGTTTTTCCTTCTCTTCTTCTTCAATTTGTCTAGTCGACCAGGGACTCATGTCCTAGTTACGACAGCGATTTACAATCTTAAATTAAGATTTGAAATTCATTTACAAATAATCTGTAAAAGATGTTTGTTCAATTAAACAAAAAATTATATAAAAAAAAAAAGAAGAACACAGCAGTCGCTGTGTTACACCACGAAGAACAAAAAAAAATATGATTTCGAAATATAAACGTTTTTAGCCAAAACCTTCTATAGGAAAAGAGTTGTAAAAACCTCCTAAAATCATTTCCAACCCTCAATTGTACTTCAATTGTAACCTATAACTCGAATTCGATCAAAACAAATTCGTTTGACTTTTTGAAATTTCTCTTTGACTCAAAAATTCGAAGTCAATTTAACGAATTAAGATTCGAGAATTTGAGGAAACATTCACGAACGGATTTAGAACATTTCTGCATTAATAGATTTTTAAAAAAAAAATTGATTTCGAATCTTGAGTAAAAAGCTACATAACAGCGAAAGAGAAAAAAAATAAAAAAAAATAAAACCATGTATGATTCAACAAATTTAAATGCTGTAAATGGTTAATTGTGATTGATAATTGTTGTTTAGATCGATGGTTACACAAAAAAAAAAAAAAAAAACTGAAGTGGTTTGATTTCAAAAGGTGAACTCATCGACAGAAGTTCACAGACACTGAAATATATATATATAAAAAAATATAGATGGGACTGCTAACCAATTCTATTTCCAGTTTGTTTGATTCTTGAATTTAGATTGTGACAAAAGACTGAAAACAAAAATTAGTACAGTTCAATAGCGATATTTCAGGGATCGAATTTATTCAGACTGCATAAATTATTTGTTTTATATTTAATATTGATTGATAGTAATATAAATATATTAGAGATATTATTACTGTTAACTTTAATATAAAAAATATTAATAATAGGATATAATAAGGATATTAATATCATTTATCATTTATAATAATAATAACAAAAACCCTTAGTGATAATGGTAATAAATATTCAATAAGAATACTAACTAATATTTTAACTTTACTAATATTTATAATAAGGTTGTTAACAAAGATAATAATAATAACTATAACAGATTAAATGTATCAAGTTTAATAATACTGATATTATTATAATAATAGGATAATAATAATATTAGTAATTATAATACCCTACATGTACTAACCGTCATATCTATATAATATATATTGAAAAATAATAATTTATCAAACAATAATATTAATATTAATGTTAATAATAAAGGAAGTAATAATATTATATCAATTCTATTTTAACTTGTACCTACTATTATACATTATTATTTTTGTTATATTTACTAATTATATAATATATTCATTTTATTAGTAACATAATTATTATATATATTACATTAAATTTCCAATTCAAGTTAAATGATTTGTTTGTATTTACATTAAGTTAATATGTAAACTTATAATTATATTTATATATATACACATACATATCTATTTACAATTTTAATTATTCGTGAATCGTCGAGAACAGTCGAAGGTCAATTGAATATAATGAAACAGTTCAAAAGTTTTGAGACTCAACATTACAGACTTTACTTATCGTGTCGGAAACATATAAAGATTAAGTTTAAATTTGATTGGAAATTCCCGGGTCATCATAGGTTGGATCTTTTTCACACAAGTTATGAGATTACAAAGCTAGAAAGCTTGAATCTTTGGTGTTCTTGAAGATCTTGAAACATAGAGCTTAGATCTTCAAGTTACATGAAGATCATAAACACAAGTTTTGATCTTTATAACAAAATAATGAGATCATAAGCTAGAAAACTTAGTTCCAACAAAAGAAATGAAGATTCAAAGCTAGAAAGCTTGAATCTTGATTGTTCTTGAAGATCTTTGAAGCATGAAGCTAGATCTTCAAGTTACATGAAGATCACAAACATAAGTTTGGATCTTTACAACAAAATAAAGAGATTAAAAGCTAAAAGATTTAGATCTAACAAAATAAGGGAAGATTCAAAGCTAGAAAGCTTGAATCTTCCGTATTTTTGAAGGATTCAAATCCAAATTTGAATCTACAAGATATAATAAGATCAAAAGCTAAAAAGCTTGATCCTTTAAATGATGATGATGATGTCGTGGATGTGAAGAGAAGAAGAAGAAGAAGAAGAAGAAGAAGAAGAAGAAGAAGAAGAAGAAGAAGAAGAAGAAGAAGAAGAAGAAGAAGAAGAAGAAGAAGAAGAAGAAGAAGAAAATTTAAAACTTACACTTTTTAGAGTGAGAAAGACTAGAGAGAATTAGAGAGTATGTGTGTGTAATTTGTGAATGAGATCAAGTGTGAAATGGTATGAATAAGCTTGGTATTTATAGAAGGTGAGGGTGTGGGGAGGTGGTGATGGCCGTAGGTATTGGGGGGACAAGGGGGACACCTTTTTGCTTTTTGGTTAGTGGTTGTCTAAAGTTGGTGCTTATGTTAGGATCCCGTGCAACATTAAGGATAATGGTGAGCAAAAATGCTAGTATGTTGGCTCTTATAAATGGGCATTTGTCTCACATATAATTGGGTCATTAACCATTAATAATTGGGCTAATTAAATAGTCCACTAGCTAGAGTTAGGTGGGCTTAAGTCCAACAAGGTAGAAAGTCCAACAAGACTAACTAGTGTGTTCTAGTAAATTACTAAGCGTAATTAATCATCCAAAAACCCAAGTAATTGTTATTATAAAATAACAATTAGTATTTCATAGTCATAATATTCTGATTAAGACCAAAGTTAAACGTGTACCGACAAACATAGCTCGTTCTAAACGTTAAGTGACACTAACGGTCGTAAAGTCTTCCGGGGATCAAGTTAAGTAACCTACGTACTTAATGGCACGTTTTAACATATAAACGAAAGTAATCCACATGTAGTAAGATCCCAGAGTATAATATAGCTTAGTACGTACAAATACGTAGTTTCGTGAAAGTACAAAGCACAAAAGCAAGTCGAAAAAGTTGGGTTGTTACAAGATGATAATCTTGATACGCTTCAAGATACACCCATTCATTCAATTCCAGACATTTTTCCTGAAATTCAATCCAACCCATTAGATGGTGCTACTTCAGTACAAGAGGATCATGGCTCAACGTCAACAACGGTTGATGTTTCAATGGATACCACAGATGCAGGACCTCTTCCACATACAAAACAATGGACTAAAAGTCATCCAATTGATCTTATTATTAGAGATGCTACTGCTCCAGTGTCAACTCGAAGGGCAACTCAAAATATGTGTTTATATACTGCCTTCCTTAGTAAGATTGAACCAACTTCGATGGCTCAAACCTTACTTGATCCAAACTGGGTAATAGCAATGCAAGAAAAGATAGGTCAATTTGAATGTTTGAAGGTATGGAGATTAGTTCCAAGACCAACGGTCAGAAACCAATAGGTGTTAAGTGGATCTTTATGAATAAGAAAGATTCTAATGGGATTGTGGTTCAAAATAAGGCCCGACTAGTGGCTAAGGGTTATAGACAACAAGTGAGTATTGACTATGATGAAATGTTTGCTCCGGTTGCAAGAATTGAGGTTATACGTCTTTTTCTTGCATTTGCTTCTCATATGAAGTTTACGGTGTTCCAAATGGATGTCGAAACAGCTTTTCTTAATGGACATCTTCAAGAAGAGGTTTATGTTGATCAAACTGAGGGCTTTGTCGATCCTATTCATCCGAATCATGTCTACTACTTGGAGAAAGCTTTGTATGGTCTAAAGCAAGCACCGCGTGCATGGTACGATACTTTAACGAAGTATTTGCTGGAAAATGGATTTTCTCGTGGAACGATTGATACAACGCTCTTCATCCGTAAAAACCACGGTCACATCCTATTGGTACAAATTTACGCTGATGATACTATTTTTGGTTCCACGTCCCCGGCCTTATGCAAAGAATTTGGTGACCTAATGGCCAACAAATTCGAAATGAGAATGCTTGACCAGCTTAATTTCTTCTTGGGGTTACAAGTCAAACAATTACCAAATGGGATTTTTATCAGTCAAACCAAGTATTTTAATGATATGCTAAAACGCTTTAAAATGACTAGTTTAAAACCCATAACAACCCCAATGAGGAAATTGCTGGATGCTGATGAAAAAGGGGAACCCTTTGATATAATGCTTTATAGAAGCATGGTTGGTTCTTTAATGTACATAACTGCGAGCAGACCGGAAATCACACTTGTTGTAACGGTCTGTGCTTGTTTTCAATCAAACCCAAAGAAGTCTCACTCCAAAGTAGTGGTTAGAATATTTCAATACCTAAAAGGTACACCTAACCTTGGAATCTGGTATCTTCATGAATCCGATTTCAATCTCACTACTTACACAGATGCTGATCATGACGGTTGCCATGTTGATAGAAAAAGCACATCTGGATCAATTCAGATGTTGGGAAATAGACTAGTCGGTTGGTCATCCAAAAAGCAGAACTGCGTGTCTTTATCAACAGCTGAGTCTGAGTATATTAGTGCAGCTTACTGTTGTTCACAAGTTTTGTGGATGAAAACTCAACTATTGGACTATGGCTTTAAGATTACTAAGACGCCAATTTACTGTGATTCAAAAAGTGCTATTGTAATAACTAGCAACCCAGTCCAGCATTCTAAGACCAAACACATAGATATTCGTTATCATTTCATTAAGGATCATGTAGAACAGGGAGATGTAGAATTATATTTCGTGCCTACCAAAGTGCAATTAGCTGACATGTTCACTAAACCTTTAGATGAAGTTAGGCTAAAGTTCTTAATCAAAGAAATTGGCATGGTGGAGTATACTGATTAAACTTCCTTAGTTCTATGGATTATTATACCTGAGATCTTGTGTTTAAGATGAGTATATACTTTCTAGGGGGAGCAACTGACCTCTAATGCTTTTAAATATTACTTTTCAAGGGGGAGCTGTAATCTTGTTAACTCCCTGGTTTTAAGTATTCAATGGTTACGAAAGGGGGAGGTAACTAATTGATATCATCTTTCAAGGGGGAGTTAATTCATTTTCTTTGGACAAATCAAAATGCTAATTTACTTAATTGTATATCAAATTTTGAGGGGGAGAAAAATGGAGAAAATGAAAAGAAAATTGATTTTTCAAAAAGTGAATTCATAAATTCTTTGTTTTTTTAATCTGAAATTCACTAAGGCTTGTATACTTCTCAGTATGCAACCCGTTTTAACAATTGGTATCACTGAAGATTTGTATTTTCTACATAATTCAAAGTTTTTTTAAGTACAAATCTTAGTTTTAGAAAATTCATAGACATTGGAAAAGTTAAAATCCAAAAAGATTTGAGTTTTTCTTGAATAAATGCTATTTCAGCAGCATACCGAATCTGACACCAAACCGTCCAGATTCGGTAAGTTCAAAATCTTTCAAAATTTACTCAGAAATGTTGTTTAAAGTAAAAAATTTTAAACTTGTGATATTTTGATAAAAAGGTTGTCAAATTTTGAAGTCAAATTGACTTAATCTTGCTAAAGGACTGCATTCGGTATTTTTAGCCCCATTTGGTAAGGCCCAAGTGAGACCTAAATTCGGTATCTATAAATAGGAGAGTCAAAGTTAAAGCTCTCACGCTTTATTAATTGCTTACCGAGTCTGACAAACTTACCGAATCTGCTCTAATCTACCGAATCCGTTCAACTTTTACTTCAAATCTTTGGTAATTCCTGACAACTCCTAAATTATACAGTTTTTTGATAACATTTTGAGGAGTTATCTTAGTATTTTAAAGATATTTTAATCCTAAAACACACTAAAATGGGTAAAATGGGGGGAAAGGTATTTCAAATGATTTTATCAAAGTTATGTATCAAACAGGATCAAAAACAGAGAAAATTGCAGAAAAGGCCGTGAAGCCGCCGGCCTAGAGTAAAGGAAACCGCCGGCTTTGGAGTTGAATATGCCAGAATGTTCTAGAATTTCTGTAAAATTGGATGAACTTGTTGACCAAGTAAAAAGAAAAGGAAGTCGCCGGCTTCATCCTGAAGCCGCCGACCTAATGGACACGGTTTCTCAACTTATCGATCAAGTTCAAGTAAAAATGGAAACAAAATCAGATAGATTTTCCGGATCACTGAGGCCGCCGGCCTTCCACCAAGCCGCCCGCTTAATCATGACGGTTAAAAGATTTGTGCTTATGGATTAAGTTAAACTTGCAGAAGGAGTCACCGACCTAAGGCAAGCCGCCGGCTTCCCACTGACTTCTTGACCACCATTTCTGAATATTATAAATAGAGGTCTCTAGTCTCAGTTTTCATATGTAATTCATATTTCAGTAATTCAATAATTCTGTTAATTCATTTTTCTTTTAGGGTTTTCCCTAAACCCTTAGATTAGATTTATTCATTGTAATTAAGAATCATTCAAGTTTAATTCGAGTTTCTTACATCTACCTTTTTAAGGTATGATTATATCTTTATTTATTGTTTAATCTATTTTATTTACTGTAATTATTTCTGTTCATCTTCTGCTACGAACTAAACGTTCTAGTGGTTACATCGACGAAAACTGAACTTCATCTAGGAATCAGATGAAGCCGCCGAGCTCACCAGCCCAAGCCACTGTAGTGACCCGAACTTTTTCATGTTTATATATATATATATATTAAATGAAATTGTTATTTTACATGATTAAGTGTTTCCAACATGTTAAGCAATCAAACTTGTTAAGACTTGATTAATTGAAATAGGTTTCAGATAGACAATTGACCACCCAAGTTGACCGGTGATTCACGAACGTTAAAACTTGTAAAAACTATATGATGACATATATATGGATATATATAGTTAACATGATATTATGATAAGGAAACATATCATTAAGTATATTAACAATGAACTACATATGTAAAAACAAGACTACTAACTTAATGATTTTGAAACGAGACATATATATAACGATTATCGTTGTAACGACATTTAATGTATATATATCATATTAAGAGATATTTATACATCATAATATCATGATAATATAATAATTTAAAATCTCATTTGATATTATAAACATTGGGTTAACAACACTTAACAAGATCGTTAACCTAAAGGTTTCAAAACAACACTTACATGTAATGACTAACGATGACTTAACGACTCAGTTAAAATGTATATACATGTAGTGTTTTAATATGTATTCATACACTTCTGAAAGACATCAAGACACTTATCAAAATACTTCTACTTAACAAAAATGCTTACAATTACATCCTCGTTCAGTTTCATCAATAATTCTACTCGTATGCACCCGTATTTGTACTCGTACAATACACAGCTTTTAGATGTATGTACTATTGGTATATACACTCCAATGATCAGCTCTTAACAGCCCATGTAAGTCACCTAACACATGTGGGAACCATCATTTGGCAACTAGCATGAAATATCTCATAAAATTACAAAAATATGAGTAATCATTCATGACTTATTTACATGAAAACAAAATTACATATCCTTTATATCTAATCCATACACCAACGACCAAAAACACCTATAAACACTTTCATTCTTCAATTTCCTTCATCTAATTGATCTCTCTCAAGTTCTATCTTCAAGTTCTAGGTGTTCTTCATAAATTCCAAAATTTCTAGTTTCATAAAATCAAGAATACTTCCAAGATTGCAAGTTTACTTCCAAGTTTTCTAAATCCATTCCAAGTAATCATCCAAGATCAAGAAACCTTTGTTACTTATAGTAGGTTATCTTTCTAATACAAGGTAATAATCATATTCAAACTTTAATTCAATTTCTATAACTATAACAATCTTATTTCGAGTGAAAATCTTACTTGAAATTGTTTTCGTGTCTTGATTCTGCTTCAAGAACTTTCACGCCATCCAAGGATCCTTTGAAGCTAGTTGCATTTTTCTCATTTCTAGTAGGTTTATCCAAGGAACTTGAGCTAGTAATGATGTTCATAACATCATTCGATTCATACATAAAAAGATGTCTTATTCAACGTTATAAACTTGTAATCACTAGAACATAGTTTAGTTAATTCTAAACTTGTTCGCAAATAAAGTTAATCCTTCTAACTAGACTTTTAAAATCAACTAAACACATGTTCTATATCTATATGATATGCTAACTTAATGATTTAAAACCCGGAAACACGATAAACACCATAAAACTGGATATACGCCGTCGTAGTAAAACCGAGGGCTGTTTTGGTTGGGATAATTAAAAGCTAAGAAGAACTTTGATTTAAAAGCTATACTTCTGGAAAAATGATTTTTCTTATGAACATGAAACTATATCCAAAAATCATGGTTAAACTCAAAGTGAAAGTATGTTTTTCAAAATGGTCATCAAGATGTCGTTCTTTCGACGGAAATGACTACCTCTTTCAAAAACGACTTGTAACTTGTATTTCCGACTATAAACTTATACATTTTCTGTTTAGATTCATAAAGTTAAGTTCAATACGAACCCGTGGCCACTGGAAACACTCAAAACGGATTAGAAACGAAGAAATGGCGAGTAAAACAAGATTGATAAAAACTACTCATTTTACCTACGTGAAAGTTAGCAATAAATCTATTCCAACCATAACCTAATCAACTTATATTGTATATTATGTAATCTTGAGATACCATAGACACGTATACAATGTTTCGACCTATCATGTCGACCCATCTATATATTTATATATATATTGCGGAACAACCATAGACACTCTATATGTGAATGTTAGAGTTAGCTATACAGGGTTGAGGTTGATTCCAAAATATATATATATAGTTTGAGTTGTGATCAATACTGAGATACGTATACACTGGGTCGTGGATTGATTCAAGATAATATTTATCGATTTATTTCTGTACATCTAACTGTGGACAACTAGTTGTATGTTACTAACGAGGACAGCTGACTTAATAAACTTAAAACATCAAAATGTATTAAAAGTTTTGTAAATATATTTTGAACATACTTTGATATATATGTATATATTGTTATAGGTTTGTGAATCAACCAGTGGCCAAGTCTTACTTCCCGACGAAGTAAAAATCTGTGAAAGTGAGTTATAGTCCCACTTTTAAAATCTAATATTTTTGGGATGAGAATACATGCAGGTTTTATAAATGATTTACAAAATAGACACAAGTACGTGAAACTACATTCTATGGTTGAATTATCGAAATCGAATATGCCCCTTTTTATTAAGTCTGGTAATCTAAGAATTAGGGAACAGACACCCTAATTGACGGGAATCCTAAAGATAGCTCTATTGGGCCTAACAAACCCCATCCAAAGTACCGGATGCTTTAGTACTTCGAAATTTATATCATATCCGAAGGGTGTCCCGGAATGATGGGGATATTCTTATATATACATCTTGTTAATGTCGGTTACCAGGTGTTCACCATATGAATGATTTTTATCTCTATGTATGGGATGTGTATTGAAATATGAAATCTTGTGGTCTATTGTTACGATTTGATATATATAGGTTAAACCTATAACTCACCAACATTTTTGTTGACGTTTAAAGCATGTTTATTCTCAGGTGAATACTAAGAGCTTCCGCTGTTGCATACTAAAATAAGGACAAGATTTGGAGTCCATGTTTGTATGATATTGTGTAAAAACTGCATTCAAGAAACTGATTTCGATGTAACATATTTGTATTGTAAACCATTATGTAATGGTCGTGTGTAAATAGGATATTTTAGATTATCATTATTTGATAATCTAAATAAAGCTTTTTAAACCTTTATTTATGAAATAAAGGTTATGGTTTGTTTTAAAATGAATGCAGTCTTTGAAAAACGTCTCATATAGAGGTCAAAACCTCGCAACGAAATCAATTAATATGGAACGTTTTTAATCAATAAGAACGGGACATTTCAGTTGGTATCTGAGCGTTGGTCTTAGAGAACCAGAATTTTGCATTAGTGTGTCTTATCGAGTTTGTTAGGATGCATTAGTGAGTCTGGACTTCGACCGTGTTTACTTGAAAAATGATTGCTTAACAAATTTTGTTGGAAACTATATATTTTTAACATGTGAATATTATGTGATATATTAATCTCTTAACGTGTTTGATATTATGTGATAGATGTATACCTCTAGAACAAGGCCCATTGACTCACCTAATAATAATGAAGAGTCAAATGTAAATTGGAATGATTCATGGACTGATTCACAAGTTCCCGAAGAGGAACCGAAAGAAGAGTCGGAACCGGAAGAAGAATCGGAACCGGAAGAAGAATCGGAACCAGAAGAAGAAATAGAACCAGTGGGGGAAATAATAAAACGGTTAAGTAGAAGAAAATCCTCAACCAACCGACCAAAGTTAATTATGGTCAATGGTGTTTCCGCCAAGGAAGCAAAATATTGGGAGGATTACCAATTCTCCGATGAATCAGATTCCGACGAGAATTCCAATGATGTTATAGAAATTACCCCAACAGAATTTAAAAAGGCAAAAGAAAATAATAAGGGAAAGGGCATAAAAATAGAGAAATCTAATTCCAACCCCGATGAACTTTATATGTATCGTTAACCCCCTAAGTCCTTAAGTTGTAACAATGACTCGGGAACCTCTAAACCACCAGGTTTTTCTAAATCGTTGTGGAAAACGAAAGCTAGTATTAGGGGAACATCATATATCCCTAGAAATTTGGCAAAACGAACTAAAACCAAAGAAGAAGAAACGAGCGAGTCGGAATAAGATAGTTGTATTCGTGTGGTGTAATATATGTAATATAGTGTGCTTATGCTTTATGATATATGTAAAAATTGCTTGTATTAATAAGTATTTTTTATGAATCTAACTCTTGTCTATTTTACAGTTTAAAAAAAACACAAAATGGATAGACAACCCAATATTTTAAGAGACCTACCCGGAGACATGACTGATGAAATCTTGTCTAGAGTCGGTCAGAATTCCTCGGCACAACTATTTAAGGCGAGATCAGTTTGTAAGACATTCGAAGAACGTTCCAAGAATGCCTTGGTTTATAAAAGGCTTTCGTTCGAAAGATGGGGGATATCACATTGGGAAATCCATAAGTTACGATGTGTTTACTTTGACGCATATATTGCGGGGAACCCAAATGCTATTTTACGCAACGGGTTAAGAAATTATTTTGACTCAATATATCCGAATATAGGACTTCGTGATTTAGAAAAAGCGGCTAACATGCAACATAAAGAAGCATGTTATGCTTATGGGTTAGTAATGTTCGCTTCTCACCAAAGTGAGAACAAGAACATCGGGCTACAACTATTAAACAAAACGTTCCCACAAGTGACGGAGTCGGTAATTGGGGTAAGAAATGAGGTTTTTAGATTGTTACAGGACTGTTGGACATTACGTAACCTTCATCCTTTTGACGACGTTACAACACGTTGTCATACTATCGGTCACAACGGTTACGTTCCACAAGACCAAGGATGGGAAGTAGTATTAGTAAAACCAGAATGCATGACTTGTTTCTGGACGTATGAATTACGTGTCTTTGTTGCCTTTGCTGAACGCCTTATTTATTAACTAGAATTATCTTCTTAACTACTTTGTATCAAAGTTTTATGTGCTATATTTCATGCTATATGTAAAATAGCACTATTGTAAGTTTGCAAGTTATTGTATAAAGGTTTGAATATGATATATATATTTTTTTTGTGATTAGTTTTTCATATAGAATTGTTATAGTTGAAATGGTATGTTAGCTACTAAGTATGAACTGAACGGGTAGGTACTACCCGAATTAAAGAGTATAAAACGCTAATATGAAGAAAAAGCTTTTATAAATGAGTTCATATTATGCTACGAAATACTATTAACTACTCTTAATATTCTGTATGATTAACTTGTTCCATTTGACTATTTTGAAGGAAATGGCACCGACTACTCGACACACCGTGAATATGAATTAAGAGGAATTCCGTACTTTTCTAGCTTCAAACATAGCCGCAGTACAGGCTGCTCTACATACCAACAATAACCTTGGATCTAGTAGTACATGAAATCGTGTAGGATGCACCTACAAAGAATTCACTGCCTGCAAACCTTTGAAATTTGATGGAACCGAAGGACCGATCGGATTGAAACGGTGGACCGAGAAGGTCGAATCAGTGTTTGCCATAAGTAAGTGTACTGAAGAGGACAAAGTGAAGTACGCTACGCATACCTTCACAGGTTCTGCGTTAACATGGTGGAATACCTATCTAGAACAAGTGGGACAAGATGATGCTTACGCACTACCTTGGTCCGCATTCAAGCACTTGATGAACGAGAAGTACCGTCCCAGAACCGAGGTCAATAAGCTCAAGACAGAACTTAGAGGGTTACGAACCCAAGGATTTGATATTACCACGTACGAAAGATGATTCACAGAATTATGCCTATTGTGTCCGGGAGCGTTCGGAGATAAGGAAGATAAGATCGACGCGTTTGTGAAAGGATTACCGGAAAGAATCCAAGAAGATATAATTTCACACGAGCCCTCCTCCATACAACAGGCATGTAGAATGGCTCACAAACTAGTGAACCAGATTGAAGAAAGAATCAAAGAACAGACTGCTGAAGAGGCCAATGTGAAGCAAGTCAAAAGAAAGTGGGAGGAAAACGGTGATAAGAATCACCAATACAAAAACAACAGCAATTACAACAATAATCGCAACAATTATCCCAACATTCGCAACTACAACAAACGGCCCAACGACAACAACAACAACAACAACAACAACAACAACAACAACAACAACAACAACAACAACAGCAGCAACTACAACAATCATCCCAACAACAATAACAACTACAACAACAATAACAATCAGAAGCAGCTATGCCAAAGGTGTGAAAAGTATCACTCGGGGTTCTGCACCATATTTTGCAACAAGTGTAAAAGAAATGGTCATAGCGCGGCGAAGTGTGAGGTCTATGGACCAGGGGTTAACAGAACAAAAAGAACAAGTGGTGTCGGAACGAGTAATGGCGGAGCAAGTAGTGTCGGAGCAAGTTATGCCAATGTAGTTTGTTATAAATGTTGAAAACCGGGCCACATTATTAGAAATTGCCTGAACCAGGAGAACACGAGTGGACAAGGCCACGGAAGAGTTTTCAATATTAATGCGGCAGAGGCACAGGAAGACCCGGAGCTTGTTACGGGTACGCTTCTTATTGACAATAAATCTGCTTACGTTTTATTTGATTCGAGTGCGGATAGAAGCTATATGAGTAGAGATTTTTGTGCTAAATTAAGTTGTCCATTGACGCCGTTGGATAGTAAATTTTTACTCGAATTAGCAAACGGTAAATTAATTTCAGCAGATAATATATGCCAGAATCGAGAAATTAAACTGGGTAGCGAAATATTTAAGATTGACTTGATACCAGTAGAGTTAGGGAGTTTTGATGTGATAATCGGTATGGACTGGTTGAGAGAAGTGAAAGCAGAGATCGTTTGTTACAAAAATGTAATTCGCATTATACGAGAAAAAGGAAAACCCTTAATGGTGTATGGAGAAAAGAGCAACGCAAAGTTAAATCTTATTAGTAACCTGAAGGCACAAAAACTAATAAAAAAAGGTTGCTATGCTGTTCTAGCACACATCAAGAAAGTACAAACTGAATAAAAGAGCATCAATGATGTTCCCGTCGCAAAAGAATTTCCCGATGTATTTCCAAAAGAATTACCGGGATTACCCCCACATTGATCCGTTGAATTTCAAATAGATCTTGTACCAGGAGCTGCACCAATAGCTCGTGCTCCTTACAGACTCGCACCCAGCGAGATGAAAGAACTACAAAGCCAATTAGAAGAACTTTTACAGCGTGGTTTCATTCGACAAAGCACATCACCGTGGGGAGCTCCTGTTTTGTTTGTCAAGAAGAAAGATGGTACATTCAGGTTATGTATCGACTACCGAGAGTTGAACAAACTTACCATCAAGAACCGCTACCCATTACCGAGAATCAACGACTTATTTGATCAACTACAAGGCTCGTCTGTTTATTGAAATATTGACTTACGTTCTGGGTATCATCAAATGCGGGTGAAAGAAGATGATATTCCAAAGACTGCTTTCAGAACACGTTACGGTCATTACGAGTTTATGGTCATGCCGTTTGGTTTAACTAATGCACCAGCTGTGTTCATGGACCTTATGAACAGAGTGTGTGGACCATATAGTGACCCGAACTTTTCCATGTTTATATATATTAATTGAGATTGATATTTACATGATTAAATGTTTCCAACATGTTAAGCAATCAAACTTGTTAAGACTTGATTAATTGAAATATGTTTCATATAGACAATTGACCACCCAAGTTGACCGGTGATTCACGAACGTTAAAACTTGTAAAAACTATATGATGACATATATATGGATATATATATAGTTAACATGATACTATGATAAGTAAACATATCATTAAGTATATTAACAATGAACTACATATGTAAAAACAAGACTACTAACTTAATGATTTTTAAACGAGACATATATGTAACGATTATCGTTGTAAAGACATTTAATGTATATATATCATATTAAGAGATATTCATACATGATAATATCATGATAATATAATAATTTAAAATCTCATTTGATATTATAAACATTGGGTTAACAACATTTAACAAGATCGTTAACCTAAAGGTTTCAAAACAACACTTACATGTAACGACTAACGATGACTTAACGACTCAGTTAAAATGTATATACATGTAGTGTTTTAATATGTATTTATACACTTTTGAAAGACTTAAATACACTTATCAAAATACTTCTACTTAACAAAAATGCTTAAAATTACATCCTCGTTCAGTTTCATCAACGATTCTACTCGTATGCACCCGTATTCGTACTCGTACAATACAAAGCTTTTATATGTATGTACTATTAGTATATACACTCCAATGATCAGCTCTTAGCATCCCATGTGAGTCACCTAACACATGTTGGAACCATCATTTGGCAACTAGCATGAAATATCTCATAAAATTACAAAAATATGAGTAATCATTCATGACTTATTTACATGAAAACAAAATTACATATCCTTTATATCTAATCCATACACCAACGACCAAAAACACCTACAAACACTTTCATTCTTCAATTTTCTTCATCTAATTGATCTCTCTCAAGTTCTATCTTCAATTTCTAAGTGTTCTTCATATATTCTACAAGTTCTAGTTACATAAAATCAAGAATACTTTCAAGTTTGCTAGCTCACTTCCAATCTTGTAAGGTGATCATCCAACCTCAAGAAATCTTTGTTTCTTATAGTAGGTTATCATTCTAATACAAGGTAATAATCATATTCAAACTTTGGTTCAATTTCTATAACTATAACAATCTTATTTCAAGTGATGATCTTACTTGAACTTGTTTTCGTGTCATGATTCTGCTTCAAGAACTTCGAGCCATCCAATTATCCGTTGAAGCTAGATCCATTTTTCCCTTTTCCAGTAGGTTTATCCAAGGAACTTAAGGTAGTAATGATGTTCCTAATATCATTCGATTCATATATATAAAGCTATCTTATTCGAAGGTTTAAACTTGTAATCACTAGAACATTGTTTAGTTAATTCTAAACTTGTTCGCAAACAAAAGTTAATCCTTCTAACTTGACTTTTAAAATCAACTAAACACATGTTCTATATCTATATGATATGCTAACTTAATGATTTAAAACCTGGAAACACGAAAAACACCGTAAAAACCGGATTTACGCCGTCGTAGTAACACCGCGGGCTGTTTTGGGTTAGTTAATTAAAAACTATGATAAACTTTAATTTAAAAGTTGTTATTCTGAGAAAATGATTTTTATTATGAACATGAAACTATATCCAAAAATTATGGTTAAACTCAAAGTGGAAGTATGTTTTCTAAAATGGTCATCTAGACGTCGTTCTTTCGACTGAAATGACTACCTTTACAAAAATGACTTGTAACTTATTTTTCCGACTATAAACCTATACTTTTTATGTTTAGATTCATAAAATAGAGTTCAATATGAAACCATAGCAATTTGATTCACTCAAAACGGATTTAAAATGAAGAAGTTATGGGTAAAACAAGATTGGATAATTTTTCTCATTTTAGCTACGTGAAAATTGGTAACAAATCTATTCCAACCATAACTTAATCAACTTGTATTGTATATTATGTAATCTTGAGATACCATAGACACGTATACAATATTTCGACCTATCATGTCGACACATCTATATATATTTCGGAACAACCATAGACACTCTATATGTGAATGTTGGAGTTAGCTATACAGGGTTGAGGTTGATTCCAAAATATATATAGTTTGAGTTATGATCAATACTGAGATACGTATACACTGGGTCGTGGATTGATTCAAGATAATATTTATCGATTTATTTCTGTACATCTAACTGTTGACAACTAGTTGTAGGTTACTAACGAGGACAGCTGACTTAATAAACTTAAAACATCAAAATATATTAAAAGTGTTGTAAATATATTTTGAACATACTTTGATATATATGTATATATTGTTATAGGTTCGTGAATCAACGAGTGGCCAAGGCTTACTTCCCGACGAAGTAAAAATCTGTGAAAGTGAGTTATAGTCCCACTTTTAAAATCTAATATTTTTGGGATGAGAATACATGCAGGTTTTATAAATGATTTACAAAATAGACACAAGTACGTGAAACTACATTCTATGGTTGAATTATCGAAATCGAATATGCCCCTTTTTATTAAGTCTAGTAATCTAAGAATTAGGGAACAGACACCCTAATTGACGCGAATCCTAAAGATAGATCTATTGGGCCTAACAAACCCCATCCAAAGTACCGGATGCTTTAGTACTTCGAAATTTATATCATATCCGATGGGTGTCCCGGAATGATGGGGATATTCTTATATATGCATCTTGTTAATGTCGGTTACCAGGTTTTCACCATATGAATGATTTTTATCTCTATGTATGGGATGTGTATTGAAATATGAAATCTTGTGGTCTATTGTTACGATTTGATATATATATATATTAAACCTATAACTCACCAAAATTTTTGTTGACGTTTACAGCATGTTTATTCTCAGGTGAATACTAAGAGCTTCTGCTATTGCATACTAAAATAAGGACAAGATTTGGAGTCCATCTTTGTATGATATTGTGTAAAAACTGCATTCAAGAAACTGATTTCTATATAACATATTTGTATTGTAAACCATTATGTAATTGTCGTGTGTAAACAGGATATTTTAGATTATCATTATTTGATAATCTACGTAAAGCTTTTTAAACCTTCATTTATAAAATAAAGGTTATGGTTGTTTTAAAAATGAATGCAGTCTTTGAAAAACGTCTCATATAGAGGTCAAAACCTCGCAACGAAATCAATTAATATGGAACGTTTTTAATCAATAAGAACGGGACATTTCAGACCATACCTTGACAAGTTTGTCATTGTTTTCATTGATGACATACTTATTTACTCAAAGAATGACCAAGAACACGGTGAACATTTGAGAAAGGTGTTAGAAGTATTGAGGAAGGAAGAATTGTACGCTAAATTTTCAAAGTGTGCATTTTGGTTGGAAGAAGTTCAATTCCTCGGTCACATAGTGAACAAAGAAGGTATTAAGGTGGATCCGGCAAAGATAGAAACTGTTGAAAAGTGGGAAATCCCGAAAACTCTGAAACACATACGCCAGTTTTTAGGACTAGCTGGTTACTACATAAGGTTCATCCAAGACTTTTCCAGAATAGCAAAACCCTTGACTGTATTAACGCATAAAGGGAAGAAATTTGAATGGAAGGATGAACAAGAGAAAGCGTTTCAGTTATTGAAGAAAAAGCTAACTACGGCACCTATATTGTCATTGCCTGAAGGGAATGATGATTTTGTGATTTATTGTGATGCATCAAAGCAAGGTCTCGGTTGTGTATTAATGCAACGCACGAAGGTGATTGCTTATGCGTCTAGACAATTGAAGATTCATGAACAAAATTATACGACGCAGGATTTGGAATTAGGCGCGGTTGTTTTTGCATTAAAGACTTGGAGGCACTACTTATATGGGGTCAAAAGTATTATATATACCGACCACAAAAGTCTTCAGCACATATTTAATCAGAAACAACTGAATATGAGGCAGCGTAGGTGGATTGAATTGTTGAATGATTACGACTTTGAGATTCGTTACCACCCAGGGAAGGCAAATGTGGTAGCCGACGCCTTGAGCAGGAAGGACAGAGAAACCATTCGAGTAAAATATATGAATATAATGATTCACAATAACCTTACTACTCAAATAAAGGAGGCGCAACAAGGAGTTTTAAAAGAGGAAAATTTAAAGGATGAAATACCCAAAGGATAGGAGAAGCATCTTAATATTCGGGAAGACGGAACCCGGTATAGGGCTGAAAGGATTTGGGTACCAAAATTTGGAGATATGAGAGAAATGGTACTTAGAGAAGCTCATAAAACCAGATACTCAATACATCCTGGAACGGGGAAGATGTACAAGGATCTCAAGAAACATTTTTGGTGGTCGGGTATGAAAGCCGATGTTGCTAAATACGTAGGAGAATGTTTGACATGTTCTAAGGTCAAAGCTGAGCATCAGAAACCATCAGGTCTACTTCAACAACCCGAAATCCCGGAATGGAAATGGGAAAACATTACCATGGATTTCATCACTAAATTGCCAAGGACTGCAAGTGGTTTTGATACTATTTGGGTAATAGTTGATCATCTCACCAAATCAGCACACTTCCTGCCAATAAGAGAAGATGACAAGATGGAGAAGTTAGCACGACTGTATTTGAAGGAAGTCATCTCCAGATATGGGATACCAATCTCTATTATCTCTGATAGGGATGGCAGATTTATTTCAAGATTCTGGCAGACATTACAGCAAGCATTAGGAAATCGTCTAGACATGAGTACTGCCTATCATCCACAAACTGATGGGCAGAGCGAAAGGACGATACAAACGCTTGAAGACATGCTACGAGCATGTGTTATTGATTTCGGAAATAGTTGGGATCGACATCTACCGTTAGCAGAATTTTCCTACAACAACAGCTACCATTAAAGCATTGAGATGGCGCCGTTTGAAGCACTTTATGGTAAAAAGTGCAGGTCTCTGATTTGTTGGAGTGAAGTTGGGGATAGACAGATTACGGGTCCGGAGATAATACAAGAAACTACCGAGAAGATCATCCAAATTCAACAACGGTTGAAAACCGCCCAAAGTCGACAAAAGAGCTACGCTGACATTAAAATAAAAGATATAGAATTTGAAATTGGAGAGATGGTCATACTTAAAGTTGCACCTTGGAAAGGCGTTGTTCGATTTGGTAAACGAGGGAAATTAAACCAAGGTATATTGGACCATTCAAGATTATTGATCGTGTCGGACCAGCAGCTTACCGACTTGAATTACCTCAACAACTCGCGGCTGTACATAACACTTTCCACATCTCGAATTTGAAGAAATGTTTTGCTAAAGAAGATCTCACTATTCCATTAAATGAAATCCAAATCAACGAAAAACTTCAATTCATCGAAGAACCCGTCGAAATAATGGATCGTGAGGTTAAAAGACTTAAGCAAAACAAGATACCAACTGTTAAGGTTCGAAGGAATGCTCGTAGAGGACCCGAGTTCACCTGGGAACGAGAAGATCAGATGAAGAAGAAATACCCGCATTTATTTCCAGAAGATACGTCAACACCTCCAACTGCTTAAAATTTCGGGACGAAATTTATTTAACGGGTAGGTACTGTAGTGACCCGAACTTTTCCATGTTTATATATATATTAAATGAAATTGTTATTTTACATGATTAAGTGTTTCCAATATGTTAAGCAATCAAACTTGTTAAGACTTGATTAATTGAAATAGGTTTCATATAGACAATTGACCACCCAAGTTGACCGGTGATTCACGAACGTTAAAACTTGTAAAAACTATATGATGACATATATATGGATATATATATATATATATATATATATATATATATATATATATATATATATATATATATATATATAGTTAACATGATATTATGATAAGTAAACATATCATTAAGTATATTAACAATGAACTACATATGTAAAAACAAGACTACTAACTTAATGATTTTGAAACGAGACATATATGTAACGATTATCGTTGTAACGACATTTAATGTATATATATATCATATTAAGAGATATTTATACATCATAATATCATGATAATATAATAATTTAAAATCTCATTTGATATTATAAACATTGGGTTAACAACACTTAACAAGATCGTTAACCTAAAGGTTTCAAAACAACACTTACATGTAATGACTAACGATGACTTAACGACTGAGTTAAAATGTATATACATGTAGTGTTTTAATATGTATTCATACACTTCTGAAAGACTTCAAGATACTTATCAAAATACTTCTACTTAACAAAAATGCTTACAATTACATCCTCGTTCAGTTTCATCAATAATTCTACTCGTATGCACCCGTATTTGTACTCGTACAATACACAGCTTTTAGATGTATGTACTATTGGTATATACACTCCAATGATCAGCTCTTAGCGGCCCATGTGAGTCACCTAACACATGTAGGAACCATCATTTGGCAACTAGCATGAAATATCTCATAAAATTACAAAAATATGAGTAATCATTCATGACTTATTTACATGAAAACAAAATTACATATCCTTTATATCTAATCCATACACCAACGACCAAAAACACCTACAAACACTTTCATTCTTTAATTTTCTTCATCTAATTGATGTCTCTCAAGTTCTATCTTCAAGTTCTAAGTGTTCTTCATAAATTCCAAAAGCTCTAGTTTCATAAAATCAAGAATACTTCCAAGATTTCAAGTTTACTTCCAAGTTTTCTAAATCCATTCCAAGTAATCATCCAAGATCAAGAAACCTTTGTTACTTACAGTAGGTTATCTTTCTAATACAAGGTAATAATCATATTCAAACTTTAATTCAATTTCTATAACTATAACAATCTTATTTCGAGCGAAAATCTTACTTGAAATTGTTTTCGTATCATGATTCTGCTTCAAGAACTTTCAAGCCATCCAAGGATCCTTTGAAGCTAGATACATTTTTCTCATTTCCATTAGGTTTATCCAAGGAACTTGAGGTAGTATTGATGTTCATAACATCATTCGATTCATACATAAAAAGCTGTCTTATTCAACGTTATAAACTTGTAATCACTAGAACATAGTTTAGTTAGTTCTAAACTTGTTTGCAAATAAAGTTAATCCTTCTAAATAGACTTTTAAAATCAACTAAACACATGTTCTATATCTATATGATATGCTAACTTAATGATTTAAAACCCGGAAACACAATAAACACCATAAAACTGGATATACGCCGTCGTAGTAAAATCGAGGGCTGTTTTGGTTGGGATAATTAAAAGTAAGAAGAACTTTGATTTAAAAGCTATACTTTTGGAAAAACAATTTTTCTTATGAACATGAAACTATATCCAAAAATCATGGTTAAACTCAAAGTGAAAGTATCTTTTTCAAAATGGTCATCAAGATGTCGTTCTTTCGAGGGAAATGACTGACTCTTTCAAAAACGGCTTGTAACTTGTATTTCTAACTATAAACTTATACTTTTTCTGTTTAGATTCATAAAGTTAAGTTCAATACAAAACCGTGGCCACTGGAATCACTCAAAACGGATTAGAAACGAAGAAATGGCGAGTAAAACAAGATTGATAAAAACTACTCATTTTACCTACGTGAAAGTTAGTAATAAATCTATTCCAACCATAACCTAATCAACTTATATTGTATATTATGTAATATTGAGATACCATAGACACGTATACAAGGTTTCGACCTATCATGTCGACCCATCTATATATATATTGCGGAACAACCATAGACACTCTATATGTGAATGTTTGAGTTAGCTATACAGGGTTGAGGTTGATTCCAAAATTTATATATAGTTTGAGTTGTGATCAATACTGAGATACGTATACACTGGGTCGTGGATTGATTCAAGATAATATTTATCGATTTATTTCTGTACATCTAACTGTGGACAACTAGTTGTAGGTTACTAACGAGGACAGCTGACTTAATAAACTTAAAACATCAAAATGTATTAAAAGTTGTGCAAATATATTTTGAACATACTTTGATATATATGTATATATTGTTATAGGTTTGTGAATCAACCAGTGGCCAAGTCTTACTTCCCGACGAAGTAAAAATATGTGAAAGTGAGTTATAGTCCCACTTTTAAAATCTAATATTTTTGGGATGAGAATACATGCAGGTTTTATAAATGATTTACAAAATAGACACAAGTACGTGAAACTACATTCTATGGTTGAATTATCGAAATCGAATATGCCCCTTTTTATTAAGTCTAGTAATCTAAGAATTAGGGAACAGACACCCTAATTGACGCGAATCCTAAAGATAGATCTATTGGGCCTAACAAACCCCATCCAAAGTACCGGATGCTTTAGTACTTCAAAATTTATATCATATCCGAAGGGTGTCCCGGAATGATGGGGATATTCTTATATATACATCTTGTTAATGTCGGTTACCAGGTGTTCACCATATGAATGATTTTTATCTCTATGTATGGGATGTGTATTGAAATATGAAATCTTGTGGTCTATTGTTACGATTTGATATATATAGGTTAAACCTATAACTCACCAACATTATTGTTGACGTTTAAAGCATGTTTATTCTCAGGTGAATACTAAGAGCTTCCGCTGTTGCATACTAAAATAAGGACAAGATTTGGAGTCCATGTTTGTATGATATTGTGTAAAAACTGCATTCAAGAAACTGATTTCGATGTAACATATTTGTATTGTAAACCATTATGCAATGGTCGTGTGTAAACAGGATATTTTAGATTATCATTATTTGATAATCTAAATAAAGCTTTTTAAACCTTTATTTATGAAATAAAGGTTATGGTTTGTTTTAAAATGAATGCAGTCTTTGAAAAACGTCTCATATAGAGGTCAAAACCTCGCAACGAAATCAATTAATATGGAACGTTTTTAATCAATAAGAACGGGACATTTCAGCCGCCGGCTTGGTTAGAAGGAACCCGCCGGCTTCGTGTGCTTCATCCGTATAGTTTCTTGTTCTTTTCCAGATCTGTATGGTCGAGTTTCTGTAATAATATTTGAACTGTTTCGAATCTATTTTGCTTAAATACACTTGTTTGCCATGCTTAATGATTAAATAACATGATTTTAGGATTGATTAGTACTTGATCCGATGATCTATCATTCGATTCATGCTACTTGTTTAGATCTAGTCCATCAAACTTGTTAAATTGGATTGCATGCAACTAAGTTAAAAAGCTTAATAGTGATAAACATGTTTAATTAGAATTTCGCTTATATAATAGAGTTTGATATTGTTAGGCTTAATCGAAGAACCTTTGTTTAGATTTGTTTAATTAATGATTGCATGAGTAATTGTCTTTCAGCTACTAACTTTAGTTGATCTACTTGGTGTTTAATAGCTTATATGATTTTTCAGTCTATTTGCATGTTGATCCTCATCATAAGATTAATGTGTATCATGTAATTGAATTAAACATGAAGAATTAAGATTTTAGTTATGCACATCACATATCTAGCATATGCTTTAAGTCCTACTTGTTGAATGATATGCGACACTTAGCTCAACCTAATAAGGGATGATAGTTGGTCTATGATTATTATTCTGCTTTATGTTAATATAAGTTATGAAACTTGCATAATATGATTCATGTATGAGTTAGTTGTTCATGTAACTGCTTTTACTTTTATCTGTTTATTCAATTCTTTATTTTGTTTTATTATTTTGTTTATCTCTTAAAGCATCTCTTTCCTAAGAGATAAGAATCTATCCCATACATAAAAATCTATCTTTAATTCTTTAATAAGAATTAAACTATTTAAATAAAACAACTCTTATCCGCATCTACACTCTCTTGGGACGATAACCTAAAATACTACATCTGATCGGGTTTTGTTGCTCGTTTGGGTGTTAAAGTGTATTAATAAAGGTTTTATAAATTTAAAATTTTGAAAGGCAATTTAAGCACTGCACACTTTTGCACATCAACTTTTTGGCGCCGCTGCCGGGGATTGCGGTAAATACGGAAATTAGATATACTTTGGTTATTGATATTTCTTGAAAACGGGTGATGACTGTCTTCCTTTAAGGGAGGGTTGATGGGGTTCCTATTTAAAGGCTCCTGGTCGAACCTAGACGCTGACGGGTCACTTAAGTATTGAAAGATTCGATAGGGCGTGTATGTTTGATTATTCGTTGTTATGCGATAAAAGTTGTTATTTAATATTTATATTATTAATATTTATTATTATATTTATCAATTTAAAAATTTATTAATATATTAAAATACTTCTTAAATATTAGAAGAAGACTTAGAATAAATTTAAAATTTAATTATATATACCCTTTAAGATCTAAAACATTTTTGCCTAAAACATTTCTTTTTATGATTTTAGATCACATGAATACTCGATCCAAGAAACCAGTCTTACAAGACATGTTACCAAATCCCGATATATTATTTAAACCTTCTAAGGATTCGAATATTGTTAAGAAATTAAATTTCAATGAAGGAACTATTTCTAATGATGATTCATTATCTAGTCCACCGTCTAGTTATGATTCGAATTTGGGATCTCTTTTTGGTTCAGAAATTAAAATGACTACTGATTCAATGTAAGCGTTAATGAAAGCGGGTCAGGAAGGATTAGGTCACGTGTAACAACCCAAACCAAACCACGTTCGAACCCGCTTAAAGTATCACAAAAAAATATATTTTATTTTTGTTGCACAGCTATTGGCGCGGCGCGCCAACCTTCTGTGCGGCGCGCAAAAAGGCCTGGACAGGCTGCTGTCCCAAAAAGTCAAAAACATGAAAATGTTTGACCACTTCCCGACGTATTTAGACAAAACGCTTTTCACAACATATTCATATATGAAAAACTAACACGTTTCATTCATAAAATAAGTTTTACGAGACCGGGCCCACATCGGCAGTTTTACGACTTTCGTACAAAATACAAGTTTTCAACCACGTGATTTTTAATACAAAATAAAGCCGAGCATGGCGATTGGGGATACGCTACCCAATCCTAATCGAATCCAAAAGCGTGCCTCTAAATGTGAACAATGAGAGGGTAAGCTAACGCTTAGTGAGTGAGAATATACTACATACATATACATGCATAAAATGGACACCCCACATAAATAAACAAATACCACATACCGAAGCATCCAAGCATAAAGGCAAGCTAATCTAAGCATACCGTACCATCACTAAGCAACAAGCTAACAACATCAACAATGAGTAAGTTCACCAACGACAATGTGAACAAATGCCAATAAGCTACACCCGGAGAGTTAGCTACATCACGACAATACAACATTATACGTATACAATATTTAACATGCTAAACAATCACAAACACAATATGGTTAACCATAACGCTATGGTGCTACCGGCTCGTGGTTCACACCATAAGTATTTGAGTCATACTCTTTTATAGTGCTACCGGCTCGTGGTTCACACTTCGACGCTACCGGCTCGTGGTTCACGCCTCGTTTTATAGTGCTACCGGCTCGTGGTTCACACTCGATGCTACCGGCTCGTGGTTCACATCTATTTTTATAGTGCTACCGGCTTGTGGTTCACACTCGATGCTACCGGCTCGTGGTTCACATCTATTTTTATAGTGCTACCGGCTCGGGGTTCACACTCGATGCTACCGGCTCGTGGTTCACATCTATTTTTATAGTGCTACCGGCTCGTGGTTCACACTCGATGCTACCATAACATCCACAAACAAATACGCCATAAACAAGTAACACAATTAGGGTGGATATACAAATCAACCCAAATTGACAACTAGTGCAATTTCGACCCAAATGCACTTCAAAGCACCAATCGCGCCCAAATTAACCAATAATCACTAACACAAGTGAGAATGGTCCTAATACGCCAATTAAACCCAATCATAGGTGTTAAACACCTATCTTGCCCATAATGACACTTAAACCCTAATTTTGACCCAAAGTAGTCAACATCGCGCCGTTAGCGAGTTTTGACACCAAAACATATTTAACTCGGTTTTATACTTCAACTTAATCCATTTTAAGTTTATAAACCTTATTAGATCGAAAATTGGGTCATAATCATCACCAAACCCTAATTTTGACTCTAGTCAAAATTAGTCAACCCAAATTCACCTAAAGTGGTTCCAACACTTCCATAATCACTAAACCTAGTGATTAAACTCAAGATTAAAGCCTAATCAAGGCCAAATCGTCAACCAACCCAAAACCCACCAAGTGACAAGAATAACTAGTCACCATAAACCCATTTCATCATCTAAGAGGGTTTCACAACAAATCAAACTCAAACCCTAACTTGAATATCAAATCTAACAAATGTAATTCGGAGTTTGAACTTACCAATACCACCAAAATGATGCCGTTGACGAGTAGAACAACTTTAAAACCCGAGCTTTGGTGAGAATCCAACTCCTTCTTCTCCAATTCAAGCTCTCTCACTCTAGAACCCTTCCTCTCTCTATATATATGGATGAGAGTGTTTGTGTGGGTGAGAAATGAGCTCCAATGGAGTTCTAGATCAGTTTTGGTGACCCTAAACCGACCCTAAATGAAAAGACCAAAGTACCCCTCATTTAATCCTTTTAAAAATGCTAAAAATTGCATCAGACGGGTTCGGAGTGCCGCTCCATAAGGTGGAGCGCCGCTCCAACCTTCAGGTCAGTTTTCAGTTTCTTGTTTTGGCCATAACTTTTTGACCGTATCTCCGTTTTCGATGAATCAAATATCGTTGGAAACGTAATAAGATTTTATTTCCAATGATAAGTCTTTGAAACATCAACTCAAACTTTATTTGGGTTTGAAAAGATACGTACACACCTTGTCACTTCAGACAACGTCCAGTTTCCTTCGACGTTCGAGCAAGCAACACGTACGTGCTTCGTACACTTCATACAAGCATCGTACACCATAAATACATTATGTACAATAAATATTTGGGTCTTACAACTCTCCCTCACTTAAACTCGATCACGTCCTCGTGATCTTCTCCACTTAACCAATCCGGAACTACTCAACGGCCCTCATTCCTATGTTCCAATCTGAACTTTCCTAGACAATTCTTCCCAATGAATCACCTTTAACAACTAAAATCGTCACCTGCGATTTATCAAAACCACTATCCGAGCACTAAAACCTGCTCTTTTCCCCATATCGGGAAAAACTCAACCAATCTCGTACCGAGATATCAAATCCTTAGCGTACATTTACCAAGGACAACGCTAAAAGCGACCATGTCTCAACCTAAAGTCAACAATCCGAACGTTGAGGATCGAACCACATGAATCCTTACGGATTATACTTACCACTAAACATCCTTTGTAGTGCGCAATACAACCAATACGCCACTATCCTAACATCATAAGCAACGGCTAAAACTAAAAGCGCCCAAAACGACTATGGCAACGCTAATCCTAATGTGTACAAAATCGACTATTGTCACACCCGTAACAACATGTGAGCGAAACACGGCTATCATATCACTAATCACACAACACGGTCCTCACGATCCCACCATCGGTGTATAAAACAACCGATAGATCACACCACACGGTCCTTACGACCCCACCATTGGTGTATAAAACAACTGATAGATCACTCAACACCGGATGAAGTCAGCGGACCCCGTCAACGGTCATGCTTCACCGATATATCACTACTCCCATGATGAAGTCATCGGACCCCGAACTGTCATGCTTCACCAATCACATACTCCCATGATGAAGTCAGCGGACCCCGAACGGTCATGCTTCACCAATCACATACTCCCATGATGAAGTCAGCGGACCCCGAACGGTCATGCTTCACCAATCGCATACGCACTTTTGGCCTCGAACAACGAGTAGTGCAACATCGTGCTCTGCTACACTATAGTGAACCCTAACGGATACCACTAACCATCCACATAATCGAGCAAGAACCACCTATATCAAACATAGGTACAAAACAATAATTCTCTAAAAGATAATCCGACACACACATCCCTTAACCGAGGGATTTCACCTTGCTCGCCAAACACATCCATTATCTCTCAACGAGATTTACCACATTACCACCTCGGTGATAATTTCCAAATCCAAAATCATAAGTACAATTTAACCAAAATTGTACTCTACCACAAATCGACCAAAACTAGGTCCGAACACAAGTTTCGGATTTACTAAAAGCGTCATCCGAAATCTCCCACCAAAACCTCCTCTTGCGGGAGTGTAACTCCCCCACTTGGAATTACGTTCCATAACCACAATTTGTACAACCGTACAACGCTACCAAGGGTAGACTTTACTAACAATTGGGTTCACACGACCCATCACCATATCTTGCTCCAACCTTGAGCCTACCAAGGATCTTAACCTATCCTTAAACACTTCGAACGAAAAGTGTACCACAATTTACACAAACTATACTCTCGCAATCATCCAATTGCTTTGGTTTGTCAAATTTCACCTAGTCACTCATGTACCTAAGGGTTTCGCTTCGGTACCCTAAGTACAATGTAACCGTGACACAATCGGAGTCAAACACCACGTTAGTATGTATAAGAGAGGCACCTAATGTCGCGTCATGTAGACTCCATTACCAACATACATCGAGGTCCAAAACACTCGATCTCAAGGGTTCCAACCACCCGACGAACCTCACGGTTCATCAACTTTAACACGAGGGCGAAAACGCTCTAACATCCGAACACCTAAGCCCACCCACATGGCTTGGTAGAAACATTTCCCAATACTAAGGAATGCTTGGTTGCACCAAGTCTTACGCCCTTCGCCCAACAATCAAAACGTCACCATAAGGTACTTCCATTAGGAACGTCACCCATGACGATAACATGCACAACACGATGCATTTAACATACTCCAACTCAACACGGCACATAATAAATAATCAAAGGACATATTTATTAAAACGAAACATACCTTAACGTCTCCTTGCCGCCCCCATCCCCGCTAACTCGGGACATTCTGATTTACTATGTCCTTCTTCTTGGCAATTGAAACATACCGTGCCATCACCCTTTGGCACCGGACATTCCCAAGACTTGTGACCCCTCACGCCATAATTGTAACACCTAGGCGCACTTCAATCCGATATACCCGTCCGTGTACCACCCGTGCTCACGCTCGGACCCTTAGTCCTCTTACTTGGAGCACCATAAGAAATAAATCTTCTCTCCCTTGAAGGTTCACCAACCTTCGATCGCGAATACGACTCGAAACCTCTAGCCGCAGCGAATAACTCCGCAAACGATTTCGCCTGAACTCTGCTAATCTTACTCTTCAAGTCATCATTCAAGGTTCGATAGAATTCTTGCATCAACAAATGATCATTCCCCAAATACTCCGGGCAAAAACGAGCCTTCGCCAAAAAGGTCGTCTTGAGAGTATTCAAGTCCATAGAACCTTGTTGCAAATTTCGCAACTCATTACGCATTTCTGACAAATCTGCTGAAGTTCGAAACTCCTCGAAGAATTCCTTCTTAAACTCGTCCCACGATAACACCATAAACGTTTCACCACCGACAAGGCCAATCTTACCATCCAACTAATTGTAACGACCTAACCCGTTAACCATCCGAAAATGTGCCACAAAAAAAAAAAAATTCTGGAACTGCCCATCTGAACGGCGTCCAAAAGCTTGGACGGCGTCCAGCACTTAATACTGGGACGGCGTCCAACCATCTGGGACGGCGTCCAGATGTACTAAAACATTCTGATCAGTTTACAAACACACACGGGCGAAAAACCCGCTTCCCGACAGTTTTGAACCAAAACACATTCACAATATATTACAATAGTTTAAACTAAGAGTTTTTCATAATAAAAACCGAGTTTTACGACACCGGGCCCACATCGACCCAAAATACCACAAGTAACTATTTCGATCCATTAGTTTATACAAAAACATAGACCGAGCATGGGATTGGGGACACGCTACCCAATCCTAATCAAATCCAAAAGCAAGTCTTCTAAAGCAAACTACGCAAGTCCACTAGTCCCCGCGCTTACCCGAGCCACCGCATCCATGCAATCTATAAAAATGTAAACAACGAGAGGGTTAGCTAACGCTTAGTGAATGATAATATACGACATACATATATATGTATAAAATAGACACGCCACACAAATATCAAATACCGCATACCAAAGCATCCAAGTATAAGGCAAGCTAAGCTAAACATACCGTAGTCACTAAGCAACAAGCTATAGATACATCAACAAATATAAGTTCACCAACGACGATGTGAACAACGCCAAGAAGCTACACCCGGAGGGTTAGCTACATCACGACAATAAAACAATATATATATAACAATATATAAACGAATAAGGTTAACCCCTTAACCCATTACCGAATACCAAACACCACAATGAAGATTGGCCGAACAACCCGAGCCTTAGTGAATTCGCACAAACCGATATTCACTTCTTCACCAATTCAACAACCGAGGTTGGCCGAACTACCCGAGCCTTAGTGAATTCGCACAACCCGAGATTCACTACCTCATCACAAGATGACCGAACAACCCGAGTCATCATGAATCCGCACTACCCGAGATTCACTTCTCAACATCAAACCCACGGTCACGGGATTATAAAATCCACCACATCGGGGTTATCCACATCACAACAATATCAACCCTTCGCCTTTGGGGTTATAACATCCAAATCACAACCACGTGTGATAACGTACACACAACGTGTACCTCGCCAAAGGTAAACAACCAAAACGCACAACCGTGCCAATTGGACCTATACACAAGTCCATCAAATCCACCTATATGTGAAGTGAGCTCTATAACCGAGAACCACTTCACCCGACCCGCACCCATCCTACACATACATATGCACATAGGATATTAACACTCACCTTGTCGCCTTGATGAATGCTTCCAAATAAACCGCCACGCGCCAATGGAAAGTACCTATTCCATTATCACAAATACAACAACACAATTAGGGTTGACTTACAAACCAACCCAATTTACCCTTAGTGCAATTTCGACCCAAATGCACTTCCAAGCACAAACCGTGCCATAGCTAACCAATAATCACTAACACGAGTGAAAATGGTCCTAACACAATAATTAAACCCGAACACAAGTGTTAAACACGGGTCATACCCATTTTGACACCAAAACCCTAATTTTGACCCATTTCAAAATTAGTTAACCAAACTCACCCAAAAAGGGTTCCATCACTTCCATAATCACTAATCCAAGTGATTAAACTCCAAATCAAAGCCTAATCAAGGCTAAAACGTCAACCAACCCAAAACCCGCCTAGTGACAAGATTAACAAGTCACCATGAACCTACTTCATCATCTAAAAGGTTTTCACAACAATCTAGCTCAAAACCCTAACTTGAACATCAAATCAAACAAATGAAATTCGGAGTTTGAGCTTACCAATACCACCACAACGTAGCTAGGAGCGAGATGAACAACTTTAGAACCCGAGCTTTTGCGAGAATCCGACTCCTTCTTCTCCAAATCCACCTCTCTCTCTCTAAAACTCTTACTCTCTCACTAGAACAAGATGAGAGTGTTTGTGTGGGTGTTAGTGGAGCAAATGAGGCTCCTAGAACTGATCTTGTGGCCTTAACTCGTTCCATAAGTGAAAATACCATTTTGCCCCTCTAAAAATCTTAAAATAACCCAGCTGGCCCGACAGACAAACTGGACGGCGTCCCAATTTCTGGACGGCGTCCAGCCTTTAACATCTGGAAGGCGTCCCACCATCCTGGACGGCGTCCAGCCTTTAACATCTGGACGGCGTCCCACCATCCTGGACGGCGTCCCGAACAACTAAGAAGTCAGAAACAGGATTAGGGTCTTACAACTCTCCCCCACTTAGAATCGATCACGTCCTCGTGATCCTCGTCACTTAACCAAACGGACCACACTCCACGGTCCTCAACATAAGTCCCAATCCGACTTTCCTAGGCAACTCTTCCCAATGAATCACCTTTAACAACTAAAATCATCTCCCGCGATTTATCAGACCCACTATCCGAGCACTAAAACCATGCTCACTCCCTATCATCAGGAAAACTCAACCAATCTCGGACCGAGATATCAATCCCCTAGCGTATCCTTACCGAGTACAATGCTAAAAGTAACCAAGTCAACCTAAGGTCAACAACACGAAACGATGGAGACCGAACCAAACGAATCCTTACGGATAACACCAATCACTAAACATCCCTTGTAGTGCGCAATACGACCCATACGCAACTACCGTAACATCATAACAAACGGTTAAAACCGATAATGCCCAAAACGACTATGGAAATGCTAATCCAAAGGTGTACCAAAATCGACAATTCGTCACACCTGTAACAACATGTGAGCGAAGCACGGCTATCGCATCACTAATCCTACAACATGGTCCTTACGATCCCACCATTGGTGCATAAAATAACCAATAGATCAAACCAAACGGTCCTTACGACCCCACCATCGGCGTATAAAACAACCGATAGATCACAACTTAACATGGCCGAAACAACCCGAGCCTGAACACATATGGAGGATGGTCGAAACAACCCCAACCTTAGTGAATTCGCACAACCCAAAATTCACCTACCCAATCCATATATCTCACAACGAAATGACCGCACAACCCGAGTCATCGTGAATACGCACAACCCGATATTCACTACCACCGCCACATAGTATAACCGAGGATGGCCGTACAACCCGAGCCTTAGTGAATCCGAACTACCCGACATTCACTACCTCAAACTATGAGTCCAACCAACAGGGACAATCGTACTACCCGAAATATTGTGAATACGAACAACCCGATATTCACGTCCCACAACACAACTCAGGAATGGTACTCGCATTTCCCACCGGTACTCGCATTTCCCGATAATGTTACACCATACCGACATAACACTACTCCCTTGATGAAGTCAGCGGACCCGAAGATCATGCTTCACCAATCAACAACCATGATGAAGTCAGCGGACCCGAAGATCATGCTTCACCAATCAACAACCATGATGAAGTCAGCGGACCCTAAAGGTCATGCTTCACCAATCTCAATACGGGATGAAGTCAGCGGACTCCGAAAGTCATGCTTCACCGATATAACACCTCGCTCATGATGAAGTCAGCGGACCCGAAAGTCATGCTCCACCAATCACGTACTACCATGATGAAGTCAGCGGACCCCGAAGGTCATGCTTCATCAATCAACGCCCTTTTAGCCTCGAACAACGAGTAGCGTAACATCGCGCTCTGCTACGCCATAGTGAATCCTAACGGATACCACTAACCATTCACACACTCGAGCAAGAACCACCTATATCAAACATAGGCACAAAACAATAATTCTCTAGAAGAGAATCCGACAAACACCTCCCTTAACCGAAGGATTTCACCTTGGTCACCAAACACGTCCATTATCTCTCAACGAGATTTACCACATTACCACCTTGGTGATAATTCAAATCCAAACCATAAGTACAATTTATCCGAAATTGTACTCGACCACAAACCGACCAAATTTCCGGATCTACCAAAAGCATCATCCGAAATCTCACACTACAACTTCCTCGGGCGGAAGTGCAACTCCCCCACTTGGAACTACGTTCCAATGTCACAACCCGTACAACCGTACAATGCTACCAAAGGTAGACTTTACCAACAATTGGGTTCACACGACCCATCACCATTCCTTGCTCCAACCTTGAGCATACGAAGGATTTTAACCTATCCTTAAACACTTCAAACGAAAAGTGTACCACAAATTACACAACTACACTCTCGCAATCATCCAATTGCTATAGCTTATCAACTTCACCTAGTCACTCATGTACTTAAGGGTTTCATCTCGGTACCCTAAGTACAATGTAACCACAACACAATCGGAGTTGAACACCACGCTAGTAGGTATAAAAGAGGCACCTAACGTCGCGTCATATAAACTCCATTACCAACATACATCGAGATTCAAAACACTCGATTTCAAGGGTTCCAACCACCCGACGAACCTCATAGTTCATCAACTTCCACATACAAGCGAACACGCGCTTAACAATCGAACACCAAAACCCATTTCCATGGCTTGGTAGAAACATTTCCCAAATACTAAGGAATGCTTGGTTACACCAAGTCTTACGCCCTTCGTCCAAAAATCAATCATTACCATAGGGTACTTCCATTAGGAACGTCACTGTTAACAATAACATGCACAACACAATGCAATAACAAATCCAAACTTAAACGCCACATAAATAAATATTCAAATGACATATTTATTAAAATGAAACGTACCTCAACGTCTCCTTGCGGCATTCGCCGCCGCCAACTCGGGACAATCCGGCTTACGATGCCCCTCCTTATGACAATAGTAGCACATCCCGTCATCACTTCTCGGCATTGTGCACTCCCATAACTTGTGGCCCCTAACACCACAATTGAAACATCTAGGTGCACGAGAATCCATCGTGCCTTTTTCCACATTACCCGTACTCGCACTTGCACCCTTATTTTTCTTACTCGGGGCGCCGTACGAATCAACCCTTCTCTTACTTGAAGGTTCACACATCTTTGATCGCGTATACGACTCGAAACCTCTAGCCAAGTCGAATAATTCCGAAAACGATTTCGCTTGACCCCGGCTAATTTTACTTTTCAAGTCATCATTCAAGGTCCGATAGAAATCTCCCATCAACAAACGATCATTCCCCAAATACTCCGGACAAAAACGAGCCTTCGCCATAAAGGTCGTCTTGAGAGTACTCAAATCCATAGATCCTTGTCGCAAATTTCGCAACTCATTACGCAATTCCCACAAATCGGCCGAAGTCCGGAACTCCTTGAAGAATTCCTCCTTAAAGTCGTCCCACGATAAATCCATAAACGTCTCGCCACCAACAAGATCAATCTTACCATCCAACCAATCCCTTGCCCTACCCCGCAACAAACTCGTAGCGAGTCTCGTCTTTCTCTCGGGAGGGCAATTAATAGTACGGAAACACCCTTCGACGTCCGAAATCCAAGTTGTGCTTACCAAAGGATCCGGCTTTCCGTCATACATCGAGGGTGTAGTCCTCATGAAGCTCTTAAGATAACGCTCCATTTCACCACTACTTTGAAGTTTGGAATACCTCCTCTCCATTCTTTCTTCTAACGCACCCATTTGCTCAGCAACGGCGGCCGCAACCCTAGCGTTAAACTCCACGTCATTCTCCTCGGTCTCGTTTCGCGTCGTCATTCTAAAGAATGCAAAACGATTAGTCCACGAACGTCTAAAACCGTACGCACGACACAGCCCCATCTTGGTAAACACTCATCGTACATCACTTGTTAGACATGATTTGCACCCGTAATAAGATTTGCAAGTTCTTATTACACACACATGCCGCATCGACTCGTTAGTACAACGACCATCTCGCTCGATGATATACACAAACACAACCAAAATTCTACGCGGTACAAACACACGCGAGAATTATTATCACAACACAACAACATATTAATAATATCCGCATTACTAATATAAACGTTAGTCAACCTATAGCCAAGGCACTAACAAAACCCATTCCGACCCGTAATCCTACAAGTCCCGCAACAAATAAGCACACACAAATGTCTAAGTCTAGGCACCTATCTCAAGTCACCTAAATCCCTTAGACCATGTTCTGATACCACTTGTAACGACCCAACCCGTTAACCATTCGAAAACGTGCCACAAAAAAAAAATTTCTGGAACTGCCCATCTGTACGGCGTCCAAAAGCTTGGGCGGCATCCAGCACTTAATACTGGGACGGCGTCCAACCTTCTGGGACGGCGTCCAGATGTACTAAAACATTCTAATTAGTTTACAAGCACACACGGGCGAAAAACCCGCTTCCCGACAGTTTTGAACCAAAACACATTCACAATATATTACAATAGTTTAAACTAAGAGTTTTTCATAATAAAAACCGAGTTTTACGACACCGGGACCACATCGACCCAAAATACCACAAGTGACTATTTCGACCCATTAGTTTATACAAAAACATAGACCGAGCATGGGATTGGGGACACGCTACCCAATCCTAATCAAATCCAAAAGCAAGTCTTCTAAAGCAAACTACGCAAGTCCACTAGTCCCCGCGCTTACCCGAGCCACCGCATCCATGCAATCTATAAAAATGTAAACAACGAGAGGGTAAGCTAACGCTTAGTGAATGATAATATACTACATACATATATATGTATAAAATAGACACGCCACACAAATATCAAATACCGCATACCAAAGCATCCAAGTATAAGGCAAGCTAAGCTAAGCATACCGTAGTCACTAAGCAACAAGCTATAGATACATCAACAAATATAAGTTCACCAACGACGATGTGAACAACACCAAGAAGCTACACCCGGAGGGTTAGCTACATCACGACAATAAAACAATATATATATAACAATATATAAACGAATAAGGTTAACCCCTTAACCCATTACCGAATACCAAACACCACAATGAAGATTGGCCGAACAACCCGAGCCTTAGTGAATTCGCACAACCCGATATTCACTTCTTCACCAATTCAACAACCGAGGTTGGCCGAACTACCCGAGCCTTAGTGAATTCGCACAACCCGAGATTCACTACCTCATCACAAGATGACCGAACAACCCGAGTCATCATGAATCCGCACTACCCGAGATTCACTTCTCAACATCAAACCCACGGTCACGGGATTATAAAATCTACCACATCGGGGTTATCCACATCACAACAATATCAACCCTTCGCCTTTGGGGTTATAACATCCAAATCACAACCACGTGTGATAACGTACACACAACGTGTACCTCGCCAAAGGTAAACAACTAAAACGCACAACCGTGCCAATTGGACCTATACACAAGTCCATCAAATCCACCTATATGTGAAGTGAGCTCTATAACCGAGAACCACTTCACCCGACCCGCACCCATCCTACACTTACATATGCACATAGGATATTAACACTCACCTTGTCGCCTTGATGAATACTTCCAAATAAACCGCCACGCACCAATGGAAAGTACCTATTCCATTATCACAAATACAACAACACAATTAGGGTTGACTTACAAACCAACCCAATTTACCCTTAGTGCAATTTCGACCCAAATGCACTTCCAAGCACAAACCGCGCCATAACTAACCAATAATCACTAACACGAGTGAAAATGGTCCTAACACACCAATTAAACCCGAACACAAGTGTTAAACACGGGTCATACCCATTTTGACACCAAAACTCTAATTTTGACCCATTTCAAAATTAGTTAACCAAACTCACCCAAAAAGGGTTCCATCACTTCCATAATCACTAATCCAAGTGATTAAACTCCAAATCAAAGCCTAATCAAGGCTAAAACGTCAACCAACCCAAAACCCGCCAAGTGACAAGATTAACAAGTCACCATGAACCTACTTCATCATCTAAAAGGGTTTCACAATAATCTAGCTCAAAACCCTAACTTGAACATCAAATCAAACAAATGAAATTCGGAGTTTGAGCTTACCAATACCACCACAACGTAGCTAGGAGCGAGATGAACAACTTTAGAACCCGAGCTTTTGCGAGAATCCGACTCCTTCTTCTCCAAATCCACCTCTCTCTCTCTAAAACTCTTACTCTCTCACTAGAACAAGATGGGAGTGTTTGTGTGGGTGTTAGTGGAGCAAATGAGGCTCCTAGAACTGATCTTGTGGCCTTAACTCGTTCCATAAGTGAAAATACCATTTTGCCCCTCTAAAAATCTTAAAATAACCCAGCTGGCCCGACAGACAAACTGGACGGCGTCCCAATTTCTGGACGGCGTCCAGCCTTTAACATCTGGACGGCGTCCCACCATCCTGGACGGCGTCCAGCCTTTAACATCTGGACGGCGTCCCACCATCCTGGACGGCGTCCCGAACAACTAAGAAGTCAGAAACAGGATTAGGGTCTTACACTAATCCTTCGCCCTACCCCGCAACAAGCTAGTAGCGAGTCTCGTCTTCTTCTCAGGAGGGCATTCAATATTGCGAAAACACCCTTCGACATTCGAGATCCAAGTTGTGCTCACTAAAGGATCCGGTTTCCCATCATACATCGGGGGTTTAGTCCTCATGAAGCTCTTAAGACAACGTTCCATTTCACCACTACTCCGAGATTCGGAATACTTCCTATCCATTTCTTCCCGAAACGCCCTCATTTGCTCCGCAACGGCGGCCGCAACTCTGGCGTTAAACTCTGCATTGTTCGTCTCGATCCCGTTTCCCGTCGCCATTCTAAGGAATGCAAAAGCGATTAGATCACGAACGTATAAAGCACACACACAACACCACCCCATCTTGCTAAACACTCACCGTACATCACTTGCTAGACACAATTTGCACCCGTAATAAGGTTTGCAAGTTCTTATTACGCATACACGCGGTATCGGCTCGTTAGTACAACGACCGCCTCGCTCGATGATATATGCAAACGCAAACATAAACAAAACACAACGCAATCACATATTAATAATATCCACATATTAATATAAACGTTAGTCCTCCTACAAACAAGGCACTAACTATAACCCATTCCGACCCGTAATCCTACAAGTCCCGCAACAAATTAAGCACACACAAAATTCTAAGTCTAGGCACCTATCTCAAGTCACCTAAATCCCTTAGAGCATGCTCTGATACCACTTGTAACAACCCAAACCAAACCACGTTCGAACCCGCTTAAAGTATCACAAAAAAAAAATTATTTTTGTTGCACAGCTATTGTCGCGGCGCACCAACCTTCTGCGCGGCGCGCAAAAAGGCCTGGACAAGCTGCTGTCCCAAAAAGTCAAAAACATGAAAATGTTTGACCACTTCCCGACGTATTTAGACAAAATGCTTTTCACAACATATTCATATCTGAAAAACTAACACGTTCCATTCATAAAATAAGTTTTACGATATCGGGCCCACATCGGCCATTTTACGACTTTCTTACAAAATACAAGTTTTCAACCACATGATTTTTAATACAAAATAAAGTCGAGCATGGCGATTGGGGATACGCTACCCAATCCTAATCGAATCCAAAAGCATGCCTCTAAAGCAACTACGCAAGTCCACTAGTCCCCACACTTACCCGAGCCGCCGCGTCCATGCAATCTATGAAAATGTCAACAACGAGAGGGTAAGCTAACGCTTAGTGAGTGAGAATATACTACATATATATATATATATGCATAAAATGAACACGCCACATAAATAAACAAATACCGCATACCGAAGCATCCAAGCATAATGGCAAGCTAATCTAAGCGTACCGTACGATCACTAAGCAACAAGCTAACAACATCAACAATGAGTAAGTTCACCAACGACAATGTGAACAAATTCCAATAAGCTACACCCGGAGAGTTAGCTACATCACGACAATACAACATTATACGTATACAATATTTAACATGCTAAACAATCACAAACACAGTATGGTTAACCATAACGCTATGGTGCTACCGGCTCGTGGTTCACACCATACGTATTTGAGTCATACTCTTTTATAGTGCTACCGGCTCGTGGTTCACACTTCGATGCTACCGGCTCGTGGTTCACACTCGATGCTACCAGCTCGTGGTTCACATCTATTTTTATAGTGCTACCGGCTCGTGGTTCACACTCGATGCTACCGGCTCGTGGTTCACATCTATTTTTATAGTGCTACCGGCTCGTGGTTCACACTCGATGCTACCATAACATCCACAAACAAATACGCCATAAACATGAAGGCATAGTTATTCCACTCACAACATTAACCCTTCGCCATTGGGGTTATATAATCCACATCACCCGCCCATGTGATAACGTACACACAAAGTGTGCACCTCGTCAAAGGTGGTCAACCAAAACGCACAACCATGCCAATTGGACCTATACACAAGTCCATCAATCCACCTATATGTGAAGTGAGCTCTATGACCGAGAACCAATTCACCCGACCCGCACCCATCCTACACATAACAAGTAGCACAATTAGGGTGGATATACAAATCAACCCAAATTGACAACTAGTGCAATTTCGACCCAAATGCACTTCCAAGCACCAATCGCGCCCAAATTAACCAATAATCACTAACACAAGTGAGAATGGTCCTAATACGCCAATTAAACCCAATCATAGGTGTTAAACACCTATCTTGCCCATAATGACACTTAAACCCTAATTTTGACCCAAAGGAGTCAACATCGCGCCGTTAGTGAGTTTTGACACCAAAACATATTTAACTCGGTTTTATACTTCAACTTAATCCATTTTAAGTTTATAAACCTTATTAGATCGACAATTGGGTCATAATCATCACCAAACCCTAATTTTGACTCTAGTCAAAATTAGTCAACCCAAATTCACCTAAAATGGTTCCAACACTTCCATAATCACTAAACCTAGTGATTAAACTCAAGATTAAAGCCTAATCAAGGCCAAATCTTCAACCAACCCAAAACTCACCAAGTGACAAGAATAACTAGTCACTATAAATCCATTTCATCATCTAAGAGGGTTTCACAACAAATTAAACTCAAACCCTAACTTGAATATCAAATCTAACAAATGTAATTCGAAGTTTGAACTTACCAATACCACCAAAATGATGCCGTTGACGAGTAGAACAACTTTAAAACCCGAGCTTTGGTGAGAATCCAACTCCTTCTTCTCCAATTCAAGCTCTCTCACTCTAGAACCCTTCCTCTCTCTCTAGATATGGATGAGAGTGTTTGTGTGAGTGAGAAATGAGCTCCAATTGAGTTCTAGATCAGTTTTGGTGACCCTAAACCGACCCTAAATGAAAAGACCAAAGTACCCCTCATTTAAACCTTTAAAAAAAGCTGAACATTGCATCAGATGGGATCGGAGCGCCGCTCCATATGGTTGAACGCCGCTCCAACCTTCAGGTCAGTTTTCAGTTTCTTGTTTTGGCCATAACTTTTTGACCGTAGCTCCGTTTTCGATGAATTAAATATCGTTGGAAACGTAATAAGATTTTCTTTCCAATGGTTAGGCTTTGAAACATCAACTCAAACTTTATTTAGGGTTGAAAAGATACGTACACACCTTGTCACTTCAGACAACGTCCAGTTTCCTTCGACATTCGAGCAAGCAACACGTACGTGCTTCGTACACTTCATACATGCATCGTACACCATAAATACATTATGTACAATAAATATTTGGGTCTTACATCACGCTATTACTCAGCCTATTATAAAAGAAAATTTTGATATTAAAGGTCCTATATTTCATTTGCTTAAGGATAACCAATTTAGGGGTACTGAAAAGGAAGATGCTAATGCTCACATTCGGAATTTTAAAGATATTTCTAATTTGTTTAACATTATTAATGTGGAAAGTAATGTCATCTATCTTCGCCTCTTTCCATGGTCACTAAAAGATGAAGCTAGGGAATGGTTAAACTCGTTACCTGAAGGAGATATTACTAGTTGGGATATGATGGTTGAAAAATTTCTAACTCGATTCTTTCCCGCATCAAAAATGTCACCCTTCAAACTGAAATTGCTAATTTTTGTCAGAAAACTAACGAGTCTCTTTATGCTGCTTGGGTACGATTTGGTCAAATGCTTAGAGGTTGTCCACAACATGGTTTGGATAAGTTTAAAAAGGTAACTACTTTCTATAAAGGTTGTGATATTGCTACAAGAAGAGAGATTTATACATCTGCTGGAGGAAACATTATGAGTAAAACTGCCGAAGAAGCTGAAACATTAATCAATAAGTTAGCTGCTCATTCCCACGAATGGCATCAAGACTTAGACATTTCTCGTTCGGTAAAATCTTTTAACTATGATTCTGAAGATATGGTTAAGGCTATGACTGTGCAATTGGGTAATCTAGGAAGGCAAATTGAAAAGCTTACTAAAGAAATGCATATGATTAAGGTAGGTTGTGAAAAATGCCAAGGTCCTCATGCTACTCTAGATTGTGTTGCTAGTCTTACTATGTAGAAATTTGAGAATGTTTCTTATGTGAATCAATATCAAGGAAACCCAAACTATCGTAATAATTATAATACACCTTATCCTGCTAATAATAAAAATCCACCTGGTTTCTTTCCTGTTAGAGCACCATTCATTCCAAATTCTTCTAACGCTCAAACACATAAGAAGTCTAATCTTGAAGAAAGCATCCTAACTTTCATCAAGAATCAAAATGAAGCTAATGATAGCATAAAGGCTCAACTTTACCAAGTGCAAAATAATCATCAAGCGTCCATTCAAAACTTAGAATGTAATGTTACTAAGTTATTCAAACTTGTCGAGGGTAACTGCTGATTCTGAAGTTTCTAAAGAAGTTCGTTTTGAAAAGGTGAATGTGATTAGAGAATTGAATAAGGTTGATATTTATGACCTTGGTTTAAGGTATTTAAGGGAGTTTGAAATGGTAGAGGAGGAGTATGATCAAGAAATTTAAAAGTTGACTTCTGATGAAGAAGATAAGTCACAAGATGCTAAGGTTCGAAGTCTTGATCGTGATGAGGTAATTTTCATGCATGAGTTGTTTGATGAGAAGGAAGAAGAGGTTGATAAAAAGTTTCATGAAAGTGATGAAGTTACTAGTGAAAAATCAAAATGTGAAAATAAAGAGGATTGGTTAGCTGATACTATGAAACAGTTGGAAGAAAGAATAAAAGAAGGTTTCCGCCCTCTTCATTCATTCAAAATTAAAATGATAGATCCATATGCATCACCTGAAATTCCTGTTGTTATGTGCACTGATCCAGGGGAATTCCAAATCCCTTGCTTAATTCGTGGTCCAGTTCTGTTATTGGATTAGCTGATACTGGTTCTAGCATTAATGTTATGCCATTCTCCGTTTATAATCGCTTAGGATTGCCATCGTTAGAACCAATAAAAGGGAATGTGTGCTTTGCTGATAGTTGTTTACATGAACCATTGGGGATGGTTAAACAAGTTGAAGTTATCATCGGTTATGCTTTCTATAAAACTGATTTCGTGGTTATGGACATGAAAAAAGATCCGATAACTCCTTTAATCCTAGGATCTCCATTTCTAGCTACTGCTCGTGCCACCATTAACTATGCTGATAATTCTTTAACTATTCGTTACGGTGCCATATTTGAATCTATTTCGCTAGTCCCGAGATCTGAAGTTCCTCGATCAAATGTGAAAATGGTTAAAACTGATAAAGAGGATGATGATGACTTTACCGTTGATAAAATAATGACCGAATTCATAAAAGAGCAATACAAGCTTAGCGCCGAAGTGAGAAATCAAATTCATGAGTTAAATGTTAAATTTGAAATGTCGTTTCGTAGGTGTCTTGACACCACATTGAATTTCTTGCAACAAATTAAGATGTTGAATGAGTATGAAAAGAATAAGTGTGGGGAAAATAAGCCTAAGGAGTAATCCCGTTAGAAGAATGAGTCGCGTAACCGACTCTATAGTCAAAACTACCTATCCCTATATATGTTTATTAGGAATATGTCGTTTCTAAGCATTTTCTTATTTTGATAATTGTTTAATTATGAATGTAAGAGCAATATAGCTCCTAAGTGTTAAATTGTTTAAGTGATGAAAGTTATTAATAAAATGTTGTGTTATACTTTGCATTATTTAATATTTTGTCAAGTTATTTAAATTCAATTCAAAAGAAGTCCGCAAAAGTGCTCCGCAATCATTCTATGATCCTACAATCAAGTAACATCACTCTTTCCCTTATTCTCAATTATGTCCTTTATTTATTACTTTCTTTTATTATAAATGCAATGAGGACATTGCATAATCTAAGTGTGGGAAGGGAAGTAATTACTCACTTAAAAAGATTAAAAGATACTACAATTTTCCCGAAAAAGTTAAAAAATGGGTACAATTTTAAAATTTTCAAAAGTATAATATTCTTAGTCAAACTTATGTCTTTTTACTAACTTAATCTTAATAATAATAATAATAGAACTACTCTCAATTTCGAGATAGGATTACTTGTTTAAGATAAAAATTTAAAAGCTAAAAATTGTGAAACGAGTGCAAACTTATAGCCACTACCATATTGCATAATAAGCATGGACCACTGAGGTAGCAAAAGAGTCCAAATAAGGGCCAATTTAGAAAAAATTGCCAAGTGTAAAGCTAAAAGCTAAGCATGGAAGCAAAAGAAATGAAAAAGGTAAAAAAGAGTCCAATGAAGGCCAACAAAAGAAAAGAGTCTAATGAGAACCATACACTTTTAAAGATCTAGTTAGAAAACAAAAGAGTCTAAAGATGACCAACTTTTATAAATTTGACTTAATAAACATAGGACTACTTGTAATCCTTGGTCTGGTTCAGACTAGTTCTTTCGAATAATAAAAAAACTAACTTCTTATTAAGACATATTTTTGACTTTGCATTTTACTTTAAAATCTATGCCCATTTAAAGTGATATAATTTATAAGGTTTACTTGAGGACAAGTAAAGGTTTAAGAGTGGGGAATTTGATAACTCCTAAGTTATACAGTTTTTTGATAACATTTTGAGGAGTTATCTTAGTATTTTAAAGACATTTTAATCCTCAAACACACTAAAATGGGTAAAATGGGTAAAAAGGTATTTCTAATGATTTTATCAAAGTTATGTATCAAACAGGATCAAAAACAGAGAAAATTGCAGAAAAGGCTGTGAAGCTGCCGGCCTAGAGTAAAGGAAGCCGCCGGCTTTGGAGTTGAATACGCCAGAATGTTCCAGAATTTCTGTAAAATTGGATGAACTTGTTGACCAAGTAAAAAGCAAAGGAAGCCACCGGCTTCATCCTGAAGCCGCCGGCCTAATGGACACGGTTTCTCAACTTATCGACCAAGTTCAAGTAAAAATGGAAACAAAATCAGAAATATTTTCCAGATCACTGAGGCCGTCGGCCTTCCACCAAGCCCATGGCTTAATTATGGCGGTTAAAAAATTTGTGCTTGCGGATTAAGTTAAACTTACAAAAGAAGTCACCGACCTAAGGCAAGCCGCCCACTTCCCACTGAAGCCGCCGGCTTGGCCACCATTTCTGAATATTATAAATAGAGGTCTCTGGTCACAGTTTTCATATGCAATTCATAGTTCAGTAATTCAATAATTCTATCAGTTCTTTTTTCTTTTTGGATTTTCCCTAAACCCTTAGATTAGATTTATTCATTGTAATAAAGAATCATTCACGTTTAATCCAAGTTTCTTGCATATACCTTTTTAAGGTATGATTCTATCTTTATTTATTGTTTAATCCATTTTATTTACTGTAATTGTTTATGTTCGTCTTCTGCTATGAACTAAAAGTTCATAGTGGTTACGTGGACGAAAACTGAACTTCATCTGGGAATCTGATGAAGTCGCCGGCCTCACCAACCCAAGCTGCCGGCTTGGTTGGAAGGAAGCCGCCTGCTTCGTGTGCTTCATCCGTACAGTTTATGGTTCTTTTCCAGATCTCTATGGTCGAGTTTCTTTAATAATATTTGAACTGTTTTGAATCTGTTTTGCTTAAATACACTTGTTTGCCATGCTTAATGATTAAATAACATGATTTTAGGATTAATTAGTACTTGATCCGATGATCTATTATTCGATTCATGCTACTTGTTTAGATCTAGTCCATCAAACTTGTTAAATTGGATTGCATGCAACTAAGTTAAAAAGCTTAATAGTGATAACTTGTTTAATTAGAATTTCGCTTTTATAATAGAGTTTGATATTTTTAGACTTAATCGAAGAACCTTTGTTTAGATTTTTTTAATTAATGATTGCATGAGAACTTAGTAGTAATTGACCTTCAGCTAGTAACTTGAGTTGATCTACTTAGTGTTTAATAGCTTATATGATTTGTCAGTCTATTTGCATGTTGATCCTCATCACAAGATTAATGTGTATCATGTAATTGAATTAAACATGAAGAATTAAGATGTTAGTTATGCACATCACATATCTAGCATATGCTTTAAGTCCTACTTGTTGAATGATATGCGACACTTAGCTTAACCTAATAAGGGATGATAGCTGGTCTATGATTATTATTCTGCTTTGTGATAATATAAGTTATGAAACTAGCCTAATATGATTCCCGTATGAGTTAGTTGTTCATGTAACTTCTTTTACTTTTATCTGTTTATTCAATTCCTTATTTTGTTTTATTATTTTGTTTATCTCTTAAAGCATCTCTTTCCTAGTAGATAAGAATGTATCCCATAAAAGACATAAAAATCTATCTTTAATTCTTTAATAAGAATTAAACTATTTAAATAAAACAACTCTTATCCGCATCTACGCTCTCTTGGGACGATAACCTAAAATACTACATCTGATCGGGTTTTGTTGCTCATTAGGGTGTTAAAGTGTATTAATAAAGGTTTTATAAATTTAAAAGTTTGAAAGGCAATTTAAGCACTGCACACTTTTGCACATCAATTCCTATTTTTAATCAAGTTTATGATAAGATGTTATAGATCTGAGTTATATGAAAGAATTCAAACCTGAAAAGATCAAAAAGAACAGGAATTTGATACTTAATTTTGAAAAATGTTGAGAAACCGAATCTGGGTTTGAAACCTTAATTCCTTGATTAAATCATATTGATTTGGGTAATTAACATGAAATCAAGTTCGTTCTGATATAAATTAGTTGATCTATCAATAGACTGAGTCTGATTGCATGATTAATTGAAGTTATGATAGATTCTGTAGATACCGAGTGTGTTCTTGCTACAATACCGAGTCTGTTCATTCAATTAACATGTTTATCTGATCTCTTGTGCTTTACATTGATACTGGTTTATGTTCTAAAGATTATGTGACTGAATATGCATGTTGAAGTGATAATATGTGAATTTTAAAGATACTGAATCTGGTTTTTGACTTGATACCGAGTCTGGCTTTTGGTATTTTGAAAATTATTTGATTCTATTCTGAAAAACTTGTATGCTTATTCTAGTTCATTAATATGACAAGTAATGCTGATTTGGTTACCGAATCTATGATTTTTCAAGGTTACCGAATGTGATCAAATGTTTTGGAAAATTGCCTAAGTGTTGATTAGATTCAATATGTTTTCATATTTGATTATTCATGATTGTGTTGCATATTATAAAAATTTTATTTGTTAATCATGATTATCAAGTATTTGTACATAAAATGGAATAAATGATTTTTATAACTTAGAAAATCCATAAAAAGTATACAATTTGAAAAATACAAAAGACTTCAAAGATATAAGGATAAAGATATGTGCTTTTTGATAACATATTTTGGTCTTCTATTTCTTATTTCAAACAGACAAATGGCAAACAATTATTTCATCAACACAGAGACAAACATTCCTGGAAATTACTGGCTAGCAATTATGGAGAGGCATACTTTATGACCTGCTTTAAGCTTAACTGTTAGTGTACCTGATACAGACTTGAGACTTCTTAACAGAACTATCAAGTTTGTTGAAGCTACACAACCCAATGCTGCTAATCTACAAGGAGAACCTGCTCGGTTTGAATGTGAGCTCAGAGGGGTACAGGGATTAAGGAGAATAACAAAAGCTGATTTCAGGAGGATCTTTCAACTTCATCTTGTACAAAATGCTCATGCTCTTCCTGCTACTCAACAAATGTTGAATTCTATATTTCAAATGGGATATAATGGAGATACTCGGGTTACACCTGCTAAGTTCCAAAAGAAGTTATTACACTTCCTGTGGTATGTGATCTTCTTGATCATCAACCGATGTTTCCTAATGACACAGAGTGGATCTAATAGCATGACGGTCCCAATGCTAAAGCTCTTCTACTCTTTTACAAGAGTAGAGCATCCAGATTATGCTGAGTTATTGTGGGATCTGGTACAGGCTCAAGTGGATAAGTCAAGGAGTGCTTATGTTCCTTGCATGAGGTTTTTCTGTCTATTTATACATGATGCTATAACCACTTGCAGAAATGCAAATATTTTTATGCCAGGTACACAGGGAATGACAATGGTGAGATTTGGGGAAGTAAAGATGAATACCCCGGTGATTTCTGATAATCAATTCACTGCACCAATTCCAAATTGGTTGGTGAATTTAGCTAATCCCTTAGACGCACGAATGCGTACTTATTTTCAAGCAATAGAGATAACTATTCCGAACTCAGTACAACAACAACAACAACAAGTTGATCCAGCTGAGGTTCCAGCCCCAGAGGTTGAAGAGGAACCAGTAGTTCAACCACCCGGACCAGCCAATCCTCCACTTAGGATTAACCTGAAACGTCCTAGGGAAACTCAATAAGCTCAACCTGTGAGGAACAGAGAGCCTAGTCCACTTAGGATTGAACCTACCCTATACACCACATCTGATAGCAGTGAAACGGATTCATCAGCAACTGCATCATCTCCAGAACATTCTCCAAAGAGAACACGATATATGCCTGATGAGATGATTCAGACTCTGCCAACCCAATGAGTAACTAGATCTAGGACTTCGACTACTATCGTCTGCCAAACAATTACTCCAACCATTGGTGATACGGACCAAGACTTAGAGCCAACAAGGTCACCCTCACCCATCTCCGTATCACATCCAATAATAACCGTAAGCCCTACACTAAATGAAGCGCAAGCTTCGGTAGGAAAGAGAGCTGAAAGCATGGATGATAAAAAGATCAATCAGCATATCCAACCTAATCAGGACTTAACAATAAATCCTACGATGAAAGATGCTTCGACATCTCAAAAGGAAGTAAAGTCTTCCTCTGCAGTAAAGTCTGCGATGACTCAATCGATTGAGGAATCTCAGTCATTGAAGTCCAGAATGGCCGAAGGGGAGCCGAAAAACCTTGAAAAGGCACCCTGCATATCGGCTGGAAATCCTCTTGATATACTTCATCTCCGTGATGATGTATTACCTCAACGTACAACAAGGCCTGGAGGTCCGGCTTATCTTGATGAGGGAGATCTGCCGCGTCCCATGGAAATGAATCAACCTGAGAATCCTTCGGGATCTTTATCAGACTTCCAGCATACTGTTCCTTTGGTTCAAGAAATTGATCCATTGGTTCAAACCACTTCTCTTCCGAATCTTGAAACTCAGGGTCTGGAGGATGAGTCTTTAACTGAAAGAGATGTGCCACCTCATGGTATGTCAATGATTTCAGGAGTCGGGGATATAATCTCCGCGAGAGCTAAACCGACGGGTAGTTCTACTACTCTGTCAGAGTCCCATGAGACTAAAGTCATGGAGGCGGGTGATTCAATCGAATCTTCGCCGGTGACAACTCCGGTTGTTACCCAACCTCCATCAGAAGGAGATATCACGAATCTAACTAGTAGTATGTACAGCCCTACATATAAGAATAATACCGCACATATATCCTTACCTGCCCTCACGGCAAATCAAACACTTCCACCGACATCACCTCCAACAGATGCTGCTGCTGCTGTTCAACCTAGTTTCACTATTGTTTCACCATCTGGGTCACCTTCTCGGACTTCTAATAGATATGGATTTAGATATCTCTATGATAATGAGGTCGAGGAACTCTACCTTTCTGAATTTGCACGTAGAACTGATCTTGATGAAATTCGTGATACAATGATGATTTATCTTGAACAAGCAAGAGTAGTGTATCCTCTGTCTCCATGCAAATCACCTGGACCAATTTATATGCCTGAACATGTTGATTTCGATCCCGACAGTCTTCATGAGGGGGAGAATAGACATGTTCCAAGGTCAGGTGCTTTTCAACGATCAACGTATGAAGCTGATTCGTCTAGTCAACATTTTGGAAAAGACGATGTAGTTGATATTTCTAATTTTGAAAGTGATGAAATAGAGCAGATTCAACACGGAAGCTTTCTAGATGAATAGGTTAATCAGAGAGAAGGTGACTCAGAAATGTTAATGATTATGGGTGTGGTTACACAGACTGAGGATAAGTCAGCACCAGAGGATAATCGTAATTTTGATAACATCGAAGAGATTCTGAAGGGAACAAGTGTTGTGAATGAATTTAACGATCATCAATTTGTCAACATTACTACTCCAACCGAGGAATTTGGGATTCATTTTAAAAAAGAGATTTTCTCGAATGGTAAATTTGACAATACAACACCTCCTAATCCTGATGTTTCTTTATCAGAAATTGTTCTTAAACGTGGTGCTGATTATCAACTCAGTGTTGAAGAAGAGAAACTGATTCTTCGTTCTCCATTCATCGAACAACAAGCTTACAAGATTTATGGAGACTCTGATCTCATCCTTGCAGCTTCTATCTCTGTTCTCGTTGCATGGAAATATCATAAAAAAAACTAGAATACCTTAAAGCTTATCTGAGGGTTCGTGATAAATTCAAGTTGAAGAATGAAGAGAGACTTCAAGAACAACGAATCTCGAAGATTAAAATGTAGAGACCCGAACTTTTCCATGTTTATATATATTAATTGAGATTGATATTTACATGACTAAATGTTTCAAACGTGTTAAGCAATAAAACTTGTTAAGACTTGATTAAATGAAAAAAGTTTCATATAGACAATTGATCACCCAAGTTGACCGGCGATTCACGAACGTTACAAAATTGTAAAAACTACATGTTGTGGTATATATAGACATATATATATGGTTGACATGAGATTATGATGAGTAAGTATCTCACTAAGTATATTAACAATATGTGATATACATAAGAAATGAGATTACTAAGTTAAGAAACTCGAAATGATATATATAACGATTATCGTTATGATAACGTCTACTAAATACATATGTATCATATTAAGATATTGATACACTATATTTAACATGATAAAATGATATTTAAATATATCATTAAGTGTGTTAACAATGAACTACATATGTAAAAACAAGACTACTAACTCAAGAATTAAGAAACGAGATTTATATGTAACGATTATCGTTGTAACGATATTTTAATGTATATATCATATTAAGAGATATTCATACATCATAATATCATGATAATATATTAATTTAACATCTCATTTGATATAATAAACATTAGGTTAACAACATTAATTGAGATCGTTAACTTAAAGGTTTAAAAACAACACTTACATGTAACGGCTAACGAAGACTTAACGACTCTATTAGAATGTATATACATCATGTGTTTTGATATGTATTCTTACACTTTTGAAAGACTTCAAGACACATATGAAAGTACTTCTACTTAACAAAAATTCTTACAATTACATCCTCGTTCAGTTTCATCAACAATTCTACTCGTATGCACTCGTATTCGTACTCGTACAATACACAGCTTTTAGATGTATGTACTATTGGTATATACACTCCAATGATCAGCTCTTAGTATCCCATGTAAGTCACCTAACACATGTAGGAACCATCATTTGCCAACTAGCATGAAATATCTCATAAAATTACAAAAATATTAGTAATCATTCATGACTTATTTACATGAAAATAAAATTACATATCCTTTATATCTAATCCATATACCAACGACCAAAAACACCTACAAACACTTTCATTATTCAATTTTCTTCATCTAATTGATCTCTCTCAAGTTCCATCTTCAAGTTCTAAGTGTTCTTCATAAATTCCATAAGTATAGTTTCATAAAAATCAAGAATACTTCCAAGTTTGCAAGTCTACTTCCAAGCTTTCTAATCCATTCCAAGTAATCATATAAGATCAAGGAACCTTTGTTATTTACAGTAGGTTATCTTTCTAATTCAAGGTAATATTCATATTCAAACTTTGATTCAATTTCTACAACTATAACAATATTATTTCGAGTGAAAATCTTACTTGAACTATTTTCGTGTCATGATTCTGCTTCAAGAACTTTCAAGCCATCCAAGGATCCTTTGAAGCTAGATCCATTTTTCTCATTTCTAGTGGTTTTATCCAGAAAACTTGAGGTAGTAATGATGTTAATAACATCATTCGATTCATACATATAAAGCTATCTTATTCGGAGGTTTAAACTTGTAATCACTAGAACATAGTTTAGTTCATTCTAAACTTGTTCGCAAAAAAAAGTTAATCCTTCTAACTTGACTTTTAAAATCATCTAAACACATGTTCTATATCTATATGATATGCTAACTTAATGATTTAAAACCTGAAAACACGATGAACACCATAAAATCGGATATACGCCGTCGTAGTAAAATCGGGGGTTGTTTTGGTTTGGATAATTAAAAACTATGATAAACTTTGATTTAAAAGTTGTTCTTCTGGGAAAATGATTTTTCATATGATCATGAAACTATATCCAAAAATCTTGGTTAAACTCAAAGTGAAAGTATGTTTTTCAAAATGGTCATCAAGATGTCATTTTTTCGACGGAAATGACTACCTCTTTAGTAATTGACATGTAACCTAAATTTCCGACAATAAACCTATACTTTCTGTTTGGATTCTTAAAGTAGAGTTCAATATGAAACCATAGCAATTTGATTCACTCAAAACGGATTTAAAATTAAGAAGTTATGGGTAAAACAAGATTGGATATTTTTGATCTTTTTAGCTACGGGAAATGTTTACCAAATCTATACAAATCATATCCTAGCTAACTTATATTGTATTATACATGTATTCTAATATATTATGTAATCTTGGGATACCATAGACACGTATGCAAATGTTTTGACATATCATATCGACCCATGTATATATATTATTTGGAACAACCATAGACACTCTATATGCAGTAATGTCGGAGTTAGCTATACAGGGTTGAGGTTGATTCCAAAAATATATATACTTTGAGTTGTGATCTAGCCTGAGACGTGTATACACTGGGTCGTGGATTGATTCAAGATATATATATCGATTTATTTATGTACATCTTACTGTGGACAACTAGTTGTAGGTTACTAACGAGGACATCTGACTTAATACACTCAAATCTTTAAAACATAATAAAAATGGTTGTAATTATATTTTGATCATACTTTGATATATATGTAAATATTTGTATAGGTTCGTGAATCGATCCTTGGCCAAGTCTTATTTCCGAGGAAGGAAATATCTGTGAAAGTGAGTTATAGTCCCACTTTTAAAATCTAATATTTTTGGGATGAGAATACATGCAGGTTTTATAAATGATTTACAAAATAGACACAAGTACGTGAAACTACATTCTATGGTTGAATTATCGAAATCGAATATGCCCCTGTTTATTAAGTCTGGTAATCTAAGAATTAGGGAACAGACACCCTAATTGACGCGAATCCTAAAGATAGATCTGTTGGGCCTAACAAACCCCATCCAAAGTACCGGATGCTTTAGTACTTTGAAATTTATATCATATCCGAAGGGTGTCCCGGAATGATGGGGATATTCTTATATATGCATCTTGTTAATGTCGGTTACCAGGTGTTCACCATATGAATGATTTTTATCTCTATGTATGGGATGTGTATTGAAATATGAAATCTTGTGGGCTATTGTTACGATTTGATATATATAGGTTAAACCTATAACTCACCAACATTTTTGTTGACGTTTAAAGCATGTTTATTCTCAGATGAATACTAAGAGCTTCCGCTGTTGCATATTAAAATAAGGACAAGATTTAGAGTCCATGTTTGAATGATATTGTGTAAAAACTGCATTCAAGAAACATATGTCGATGTAATACATTTCTATTGTAAACCATTATGTAATGGTCGTGTGTAAACAGTATATTTTAGATTATCATTATTTGATAATCTACGTAATGTTTTTAAAACCTTTATTGATAAAATAAAGGTTATGGTTGTTTTAAAAATGAATGCAGTCTTTGAAAATGTCTCATATAGAGGTCAAAACCTCGCAACGAAATCAATTAATATGGAACGTTTATAATCAATATGAACGGGACATGTCATAAAAGCATTAACAAAATATTAATGATCAACAAGGATGGAATGAAGATGCCACTATTCTACGTAACAAGAATGGATGATGAGGAATATCAGTTCTCAGAGGCAGATTTTGATAGTTTAAAGATGGACGACATCATCTTCATCTATAACTACTTGATTGATCTGAATGAATCTGCAACAATATATCATGCTACTGCAATGAAGTCAGTCTACAGATTTATTCTTGACTCAATGAGATGGATGTCGGTTCATGATTTTCAAATGGGATTGGAGTCTGGACACAAAAAGATTGGAATCGAACCACCAAATCAAGTGGTTGATGATTTAAGATACATGTCCTTACTTGAAGTAAGTGACTGTCCATATGGGTTTGTGTTTGTCAACTCTCACTACACAAAGGTCTTCATCAGAGTTTCAGATTTCAGAAGATATTCGAATGGAAATTTAATGTATGGTTTCAAATATTTAAGATGGAGACTAATTAACAAATGCTACTCAACAGAAGATAGTGAGATAGTCAAATACATTCTTACAAGATTAAAGAGTCGTCTCAAAACAAGAGTAAACATAAGAAGATATGAGGGACTCAAAGGATTCAAATCGAAGATTTATTTCTGAGGAACAAAGTTCCTTTAGATGTTTCAAGTAGGATTACATTGTAATTTTCACATTTAACACTAACGGAGGGATTGATAGGACCCCGAAAGTAGTATAGTGTTAATGTGAAATAAGCATAAATGAAGGTTCCTTAGAAGAGGGCTATATAAGGAACCTAAGTAGTCCTAATTAGATAGCCATTGCATTGTAAACTAGTTTAAGAAGCTGTGGAATGTAATTTTACCGAATCTCTCTAATACCGAATCTGTTCTTACATACCGCGTCTCACTCAATCTTATCATTTCTTCTATTCTCACCATGATCTGACCTATCAACCTGAAATCTTCAACCCAAATTTAGTTTTGCTAAACCGTGCGGATGAGCTCACTCGTGAGCTCAAGTGTGCGAGTGAATGTTCTTCTGCTGACCCAATCGTTTGACAGGTGTTAACCCTTAAATCACCCAAAAATGCTAGAAAATGATGTAAATTACCAATTTCTTCATCCATAAGCTGGATTAGCACTAACCTAACATAAACACGGTCTTAAATCACTATTACATACGTAAAAATGATAACTTTTTGAACCAAAATCTCTCTAAAATATAAAACCTAAAATAATTAGCTCAAAATCAATTACAAATCACCTGGATGATGTTGTTTACTCAACCAATGCTCTGATACCACTGATGAAACATGATTAGAATCTTCGAATTCGACAGAGTTGACACACACAAAGGTGGAATAGTGAATCAAACCTCTAGTGCTAGGGTGTGCTTTTTGGGATTGATTTAGTCAAACCACAATAAGGATTGTGTGATTAGATCAACACCTTGAGCTATTATTCACCTTTTGCAAGGATTTAGGCTTGAAGCACAGAGAGAGAGAGAGAGAGTCGGGCAGGTTACCAGATCTGAGTGATTAAAATAAAATGAGAGGCTTAACCTAAAATGAAGAACATAAAACAATATATACCCCTGCTGTTAAGTCAATCGTTCGGTTCATGTCTGACTCGTACGAGTGAACTGTCTCAGACGTGCGGTTATTCACTCACTCGTGTAGGTGACATCAGATTAGGTTTTGGAGTCAACTCAGCACAACCATGCGTATGAGCTTGTAATCCGTATGAGTGAGGCTTCACTCGTACGTCTGACTGAGTCTAATACAGTCAAACTTCCATATATTGTTCCTGCAATGCCTGTAAATGCATGTAAACATAGATATGTTAATAACGAGCAATCATGGTAACTCAATAACTGAAATACTGATCACAGGTGTGCAGTAGATGTCTAGGGACTCATGCAAAATGCACTAACAAGCACTAACAAACAAGAGTTAGGTTTTAAAGAAATTATTTCCAAAATTAAATCATTAAAACAACAACCTAAAGTGTTTGTTAAAGTCTCAAGATAAACCAAAAATCATAGATGACTTACAGTCAAAGTACGACAAAGTCGTAGGGTCAACCTGAAATGTCCCATTCATATCGATTATAAACGTTCCATATTAATTGATTTCGTTGCAAGGTTTTGACCTCTATATGAGACGTTTTTCAAAGACTGCATTCGATTTTTAAAACAAACCATAACCTTTAAAATATTACGACGATTATCAAATAATGATAATCTAAAATATAGAGTTTTCACACGATTATTACATAATGATATACAATAATATTACACATCAATTTAAGTCTTCGAATGCAGTTTTTAAACAATATGATACAAGCATGTTGACTCCAACTCTTGTCCATAAATTAGCATGCAATAGCGGAAGCTCTTAATAATCACCTGAGAATAAACATGCTTTAAACGTCAACAAAAATGTTGGTGAGTTATAGGTTTAACCTATATATTTATCAAACGTAATAATATACCACAAGATTTCATATTTCCATTTTTCATAAACATCATCCCATACATAGAGATAAAAAATCATTCATATGGTGAACACCTGGTAACCAACATTAACAAGATGCATATAGAATATCCCCATCATTCCGGGACTCCCATCGGACACGATAAAATCGACGTACTAAAGCAGTTCAAATACTCTGACTAGGGCTTGTTAGTGCCCATAGATCTATCTTTAGGATTCGCGTCAATTAGGGTGTCTGTTCCCTAATTCTTAGATTACCAGACTAAAAAGGGGCATATTCGGTTTAATAAATTCAACCATAGAATGTAGTTTGGCTTACTTGTGTCTATTTTGTAAAACATTTATAAAACTGCATGTATTCTCATCCCAAAAATATTAGATTTTAAAAGTGGGACTATAACTCACTTTCACAGATTATCAATTCGTCGAGAATTAGACTTGTCTACGGGTTGATTCACGAACCTATAACAAATATATACATATATATCAAAGTATGATCGAAATATATTCACAACATTTTTTTATTACGTTTTAACGATTTAAGTTTGTTAAGTTAGCAATCCAATGTTAGTAATCTACAACTAGTTGTCCACAGTTAGATGTACAGAAATAAATCAATATATATTATCTCGAATCAATCCACGACCCAGTGTATACAAGTCTCAGGCTAGATCACAACTCAAAGTATATATATTATTTTAGAATCAACCTCAACCAGTATAGCTAACTCAAGCATTACTGCATATAGAGTGTCTATGGTTGTTCTCAAATAATATATAGATGGGTCGATATGATATGTCAAAATATTGTATACGTGTCTATGGTATCCCAATATTACATAATATATGTTAGAATACATGTATAATACAATATAAGTAAGTTAAGTTATGATTTGTATAGATTTGTTACAAATTTCACGTAGCTACAACAAGCAAAATTATCCAATCTTGTTTTACCCATAACTTCTTCGTTTTAAATCCGTTTTGAGTGATTCAAGTTGCTATGATTTCATAATGAACTGAAATTTATGAACCTAGACATAAAAAGTATAAGTTTATAGTCATAAATACAGGTTACAAGTCAATATTGTAAGAGGTAGTCATTTCAGTCGAAAGAACGACGTCTTGATGACTGTTTTGAAAAACATATTTCCACTTTGAGTTTAACCACGATTTTTGGATATAGTTATATGTTCATAAGAAAAATCATTTTCCCAAAAGAACAACTTTTAAATCAAAGTTTATCATAGTTTTTAATTATCTATCCCAAATCAGCCCCCTGTTTACTTCGACGACATATGTCCGGTTTTACAGTGTTCTTCGTGTTTCAAGGTTTTAAATCATTAAGTTAGCATATCATATAGATATAGAACATGTGTTTAGTTGATTTTAAAAGTCAATTTAGAAGGATTAACTTTGTTTGCGAATAAGTTTAGAATTAACTAAACTATGTTCTAGTGATTACAAGTTTAAATCTTCGAATATGATAGTTATATATATATATGAATCGAATGATGTTATGAACATCATTACTACCTTAAGTTTAGTAGGTAAAACTACTGGAAGTGACAAAAATTGATCTAGCTTCAAAGGATTCTTGAATGGCTTGAAAGTTCTTGAAGTAGAATCATGACACGAAACAAGTTCAAGTAAGATTTCCACTCGAAATAAGATTGTTATAGTTATAGAAATTGAATCAAAGTTTGAATATGAGTATTACCTTGAATTAGAAAGATATCTTACTGTAAATAAGAAATATTTCTTGAGATTGGATGATCACTTGAAATGGATTTTCAAGATTGGAAGTAAGCTAGTAAACTTGAAAGTATTTGTGAAGTGTTCTTGATGTGTTCTTGAATGATGATGTTTCTTGATTGTAATTGAAGCTAGATTGACCTAGATGATCAATATTACTGAAGTATAGATGTTCTTAAGCTTAGAGAGAGTTAAGATGGAGAGAATTTAGATTAAAAAATCAAAGAAATGTGATGTGTGTGTTGTTTGAAAAAAATGCCTAATGCTTAGTCAATATAAGGTTACTAATTTTTGTTTTCATGCTCATAAGTCATGCTAGTTGTTAAATGATGGTTTCCACATATCTTGGTGACTCACAAGGGCTGCTAAGAGCTGATCATTGGAGTGTATATACCAATAGTAAATACATCTAGAAGCTGTGTATTGTACGAGTACGAATACGGGTGTATACTAGTAGAATTGTTGATGAAAATGAATGAGAATGCAATTGTAAGCATTTTTGATAAGTAGAAGTACTTTGATATGTGTCTTGAAGTATTTTAAAAGTGTATGAATTTATGTTAAAATACAACATGTATATACATTTTAACTGAGTCGTTAAGTCATCGTTAGTCGTTACATGTAAGTGTTATTTTGAAACCTTTAAGTTAGCGATCTCATTTAATGTAGTTAATCCATTGTTTATTATATCTAATGAGATGTTAAATTATTACATTATCATGATATTATGATGTATGAATATATCTTAATATGATATATATACATTAAAATGTCGTTACAACGATAATCGTTACATATATGTCTCGTTTCGAAATTCTTAAGTTAGTAGTCTTGTTTTACATATGTAGTTCATTGTTAACATACATAATGATATATATAATTATCATTTTATCATGTTAAATATAGTGTAACAATACCTTAATATGATACATATGTTTTAGTTAAGGCGTTGTTATAACGATAATCGTTATATATATCATTTCGAGTTTCTTAACTTAGTAATCTCATTTTTTATGTATATAACTCATTATTAATATACCTAGTGAGATACTTACTTATCATAATATCATGTTAACTATATATATATCCATATATATATATATCATCATATAGTTTTTACAAGTTTTAACGTTCGTGAATCGCCGGTCAACTCGGGTGGTCAATTGTCTAGATGAAACTCATTTCAAATAATCAAGTCTTAACAAGTTTGATTGCTTAACATGTTGGAAACATTTAATCTTGTAAATATAGTTTTCATTTAATATATGTAAATATGGAAAAGTTCGGGTCACTACAGTACCTACCAGTTAAATAAATTTCGTCCGGAAATTTTAAGCGGTTGAAGGTGTTGACGCATCTTCAGGAAATAAGTGCGGGTATTTCAGCTTCATCTGATGTTCACGCTCCCAGGTGAACTCGGGTCCTCTACGAGCATTCCATCGAACCTTAACAATCGGTATTTTATTTTGCTTTAGTCTTTTAACCTTACGATCCATTATTTCGACGGGTTCTTCGATGAATTGAAGTTTTTCATTGATTTGAATCTTCTTTAGCAAAACATTTCTTCAGATTCGAGACATGAAAGGTATTATGTACCCCGGCGAGTTATTGAGGTAAGTCAAGTCGGTAAGCTACTGATCCGACACGATCTATTATCTTGAATGGTCCAATGTACCTTGGATTTAGTTTCCCCCGTTTACCAAATCGAACAACACCTTTCCAAGGTGAAACTTTAAGCATGACCATCTCTCAAATTTCAAATTCTATATCTTTCCTTTTAATGTCCGCGTAGCTCTTTCGTCGACTTTGGGCGGTTTTCAACCGTTGTTGAATTTGGATGATTTTCTCTATAGTTTCTTGAATTATCTCCGGATCCGTGATCTGTCTATTCTGTAGTGACCCGAACTTTTCCATGTTTATATATATTAAATGAAATTGATATTTACATGATTAAGTGTTTCCAACATGTTAAGCAATCAAACTTATTAAGACTTGATTAATTGGAATAGGTTTCATATAGACAAATGACCACCCAAGTTGACCGGTGATTCACGAACTTTAAAACTTGTAAAAACTATACGATGACATATATATGGTTATATATATAGTTAACATGATTTTATTATAAGTATGTATCTCATTAGGTATTTTAACAATGAGTTATATACATAAAAATGAGACTATTAAATTAAGAAACTCGAAAACAATATATATAACGATTATCGTTATAACGTCTTACTAGGTACATATGAATCATATTAAGATATTGATACACTTGGTTAATTATGTTAAATGATAAGTAAATATATCATTAAGTGTATTAACAATGAACTACATATGTAAAAATAAGACTGCTAACTTAATGATTTCGAAATGAGACATATATGTAACGATTATCGTTGTAACGACATTTAACTGTATATATATCATACTAAGATATATTATATATCATAATATCATGATAATATAACAATTTAACATCTCATTTGATATAATAAACAATGGGTTAGCAACATTTAACAAGATCGTTAATCTAAAGGTTTCAAAACAACATTTACATGTAACGACTAACGATGACTTAACGACTCAGTTAAAATGTATATACATGTAGTGTTTTAATATGTATTCATACACTTTTGAAAGACTTCAAGACACTTATAAAAATACTTCTACTTAACAAAAATGCTTACAATTACATCCTCGTTCAGTTTCATCAACAATTCTACTCGTATGCACCCGTATTCGTACTCGTACAATACACAGCTTTTAGATATATGTACTATTAGTATATACACTCCAATGATCAGCTCTTAGCTGTGGGAACCATTATTTGGCAACTAGCATGAAATATCTCATAAAATTACAAAAATATGAGTAATCATTCAAGACTTATTTACATGAAAACAAAATTACATATCCTTTATATCTAATCCATACACCAACGACCAAAAACACCTACAAACACTTTCATTCTTCAATTTTCTTCATCTAATTGATCTCTCTCAAGTTCTATCTTCAAGTTCTATCTTCAAGTTCTAAGTGTTCTTCATAAATTCTACAAGTTCTAGTTTCATAAAATCAAGAATACTTTCAAGTTTGCTAGCTTACTTCCAATCTTGTAGAGTGATCATCCAACCTCAAGAAATCTTTCTTATTTATAGTAAGATATCTTTCTAATATAAGGTAATACTCATATTCAAACTTCGATTCAATTTCTATAACTATAACAATCTTATTTCGAGTGAAAATCTTACTTGAACTGTTTTCGTGTCATGATTCTGCTTCAAGAACTTTCAAGCCATCCAAGGATCCTTTGAAGCTAGATCTATTTTTCTCATTTCCATTAGCTTTATGCAGAAAACTTGAGGTAGTAATGATGTTCATAACATCATTCGATTCATACATATAAAGCTATCTTATTCGAAGGTTTAAACTTGTAATTACTAGAACATAGTTTAGTTAATTCTAAACTTGTTCGCAAAAAAAAGTTAATCATTCTAACTTGACTTTTAAAATCAACTAAACACATGTTCTATATCTATATGATATGCTAACTTAATGATTTAAAACCTGGAAACACGAAAAACACCGTAAAATCGGATTTACGCCGTCGTAGTAATACCGCGGGCTCTTTTGGGTTAGTTAATTAAAAACTATGATAAACTTTGATTTAAAAGTTGTTATTATGGGAAAATTATTTTTCTTATGAACATGAAACTATATCCAAAAATCATGGTTAAACTCAAAGTGGAAGTATGTTTTCTAAAATGGTCATCTAGACGTCGTTCTTTCGACTGAAATGACTACCTTTACAAAAATGACTTGTAACTTATATTTCTGGCAATAAACCTATACTTTTTCTGTTTAGATTCATAAAATAGAGTTCAATATGAAACCATAGCAATTTGATTCACTCAAAACGGATTTAAAATGAAGAAGTTATGGCTAAAACAAGATTGGATAATTTTTCTTGTTGTAGCAACGTGAAAATTGGTAACAATTCTATATTAATCATATCCTAGCTAACTTATATTGTATTATACATGTATTCTAATATATTATGTAATCTTGGGATACCATTGACACGTATGCAAATGTTTTGACATATCATATCGACCCATGTGTATATATTATTTGGAACAACCATAGACACTCTATATGCAGTAATGTGGGATTAAGCTATACAGGGTTGAGGTTGATTCCAAAAATATATATACTTTGAGTTGTGATCTAGCCTGAGACGTGTATACACTGGGTCGTGGATTGATTCAAGATAATATATATCAATTTTATTCTGTACATCTAACGTTGGACAACTAGTTGTAGGTTACTAACGAGGACAGCTGACTTAATAAACTTAAAACATAAAAATGTATTAAAAGTGTTGTAAATATATTTTGAATATACTTTGATATATAGGTACATATTTGTTATAGGTTCGTGAATCGACCAGTGGCCAAGTCTTACTTCCCAACGAAGTAAAAATCTGTGAAAGTGAGTTATAGTCCCACTTTTAAAATCTAATATTTTTGGGATGAGAATACATGCAGGTTTTATAAATGATTTACAAAATAGACACAAGTACGTGAAACTACATTCTATGGTTGAATTATCGAAATCGAATATGCCCCTTTTTATTAAGTCTGGTAATCTAAGAATTAAGGAACATACACCCTAATTGACGCGAATCCTAAAGATAGATCTATTGGGCCTAACAAACCCCATCCAAAGTAACTGATGCTTTAGTACTTCAAAATTTAAATCATATCCGATGGGTGTCCCGGAATGATGGGGATATTCTTATATATGCATCTTGTTAATGTCGGTTACCAGGTGTTCACCATATGAATGATTTTTATCTCTATGTATGGGATGTGTATTGAAATATGAAATCTTGTGGTCTATTGTTACGATTTGATATATATATATATTAAACCTATAACTCACCAACATTTTTGTTGACGTTTACAGCATGTTTATTCTCAGGTGAATACTAAGAGCTTCTGCTGTTGCATACTAAAATAAGGAAAAGATTTGAAGTCCATGTTTGTATGATATTGTGTAAAAACTGCATTCAAGAAACTTATTTCGTTGTAACATATTTGTATTGTAAACCATTATGTAATGGTCGCGTGTAAACAGGATATTTTAGATTATCATTATTTGATGATCTACGTAAAGCTTTTTAAACCTTTATTGATGAAATAAAGGTTATGGTTTGTTTTAAAAATGAATGCAGTCTTTGAAAAAAACGTCTCATATAGAGGTCAAAACCTCGCAACGAAATCAATTAATATGGAACGTTTTTAATCAATAAGAACGGGACATTTCATATCCCCCACTTCACTCTAACAAATCAGAGACCTGCACTTTCTACCATAAAGTGCCTCAAACGGTGCCATCTCAATACTCGAGTGGTAATTGTTATTGTAGGAAAACTCTGGTAATGGTAGATGTCGATCCCAACTATTTCTAAAATCAATAACACATGATTGTAGCATGTTTTCAAGCATCTGTATCGTCCTTTCATTCTGCCCATCAGTTTGTGGATGATAGGCAGTACTCATGTCTATACGAGTTCCCAATGCTTGTTGTAATTGTAGTGACCCGAACTTCTCCATGTTTATATATGTTAAATGAAATTGATATTTACATGATTAAGTGTTTCCAACATGTTAAGCAATCAAACTTGTTAAGACTTGATTAATTAAAATAGGTTTCATATAGACAATTGACCACCCAAGTTCACCAGCGATTCACGAACGTTAAAACTTGTAAAAACTATATGATGACATATATATGGATATATATAGTTAACATGATATTATGATAAGTAAGTATCTCTTTAGGTATTTTAACAATGAGTTATATGTATAAAAATGAGACTATTGAATTAAGAAACTCGAAAACGATATATATAACGATTATCGTTATAACAACGTCTTATTAAATTCTTATGAATCATATTAAGATATTGATACACTATATTTAAACATGATAAATGATAAGTAAACATATCATTAAGTGTATTAACAATGAACTACATATATAAAAACAAGACTACTAACGTAAGGATTTCGAAACAAGACATATATGTAACGATTATCGTTGTAACGACATTTAAATGTATATATATCATATTAAGATATATTAATACATCATAATATCATGATAATGTAATAATTTAACATCTCATTAGATATAATAAACAATGGGTTAACAACATTTAACAAGATCGTTAACTTAAAGGTTTCAAAACAACACTTACATGTAATGACTAACGATGACTTAACGACTCAGTTAAAATGTATATACATGTAGTGTTGTAATATGTATTCATACACTTTTGAAAGACTTCAAGACACTTATCAAAATACTTCTACTTAACAAAAATGTTTAAAATTACCTCCTCGTTCATTTTCATCAACAATTCTACTCGTATGCACCCGTATTCGTACTCGTACAATACCTAGCTTCTAAATGTATGTATTATTGGTATATACACTCCAATGATCAGCTCTTAGCAGCCCATGTGAGTCACCTAACCATGTGGGAACCATCATTTATTAACTAGCATGAATGATTACACAAAATTACAAACTAATGTGACCTTATATGGAGTACCTACATCACTTTTTCAATCATCACCATAAACACTTTCATTTTTCAATTTTTATGCATCAAACTAAACTCTCTCAAGTGTTCTTCCATTGTTCTATATGTTCTTCATCATCTTCATCAAAATCTAGCTCAATCTAGTTCATAAATCCATACATAAACCAAGTTACAAAACAACTACTCAAGAACACACCAACAACATTTCCAAGTTTGCTAGCTTACTTTCAATCTTGCAAATCCATTTCAAGTGATCATCCAATCTCAAGAAATCTTTCTTATTTATAGTAAGATATCTTTCTAATTCAAGGTAATACTCATACTCAAACTTTGATTCAATTTCTATAAATATAACAATCTTATTTCGAGTGGAAATCTTATTTGAACTTGTTTTTGTGTCATGATTTTGCTTCAAGAACTTTCAAGCCATCCAAGGATCCTTTGAAGCTAGATCTATTTTTCTCATTTTCAGTAGGTTTATCCACAAAACTTGAGGTAGTAATGATGTTCATAACATCATTCGAATCATATATATAAAACTATCTTATTCGAAGGTTTAAAGTTGTAATCACTAGAACATAGTTCAGTTAATTCTAAACTTGTTCGCAAAAAAAAGTTAATTCTTTTAACTTGACTTTTAAAATCAACTAGACACATGTTCTATATCTATATGATATGCTAACTTAATGATTTAAAACCTGAAAACACGAAAAACACCGTAAAATCGGATATACGCCGTCGTAGTAACACCGCGGGCTATTTTGGGTTAGTTAATTAAAAACTATGATAAACTTTGATTTAAAAGTTGTTCTTATGGGAAAATGATTTTTCTTATGAACATGAAACTATATCCAAAAATCATGATTAAACTCAAAGTGGAAGTATGTTTTTCAAAGTGGTCATCAAGACGTCATTCTTTCGACTAAAATGACTACCTCTTATAATATTGAATTGTAACCTGTATTTCCGACTATAAACTTATACTTTTTCTGTTTAGATTCATAAACTTAAGTTCAATATGAAACCATAGCAACTTGAATCACTCAAAACGGATTTAAAACGAAGAAGTTATGGGTAAAACAAGATTGGATAATTTTGCTTGTTGTAGCTACGTGAAAATTGGTAACAAATCTATATTAATCATATCCTAGCTAACTTATATTTAAAATGAATATGCCCCTTTTGCTTGGTAGCCTAAGAATTAGTAAACCGATCTACTAATTGACGCGAATCCTAAAAATAGATCTATTGGGCCTAACGAACGCCATCCAAAGTACCGAATGTTTTAGTACTTCAAATTCGTTTTTTATCATGTCCGATGGATTTCCCGGAATGATAGAGAATATTCTTACATGCATCTTGTTAATGTCGGTTACCAGGTGTTCACCATATGAATGATTTTTATCTCTATGTATGGGATGTATATTGAAATATGAAATCTTGTGGTCTATTATTACGATTTGATAAATATATAGGTTAAACCTATAACTCAACAACATTTTTGTTGACGTTTAAAGCATGTTTATTCTCAGATGATTATTAAGTGCTTCCGTTGTTGCATGCTAAAATATGGACAAGATTCGGTGTCAGCATGATTGTATAATATTATTTAAAACTGCATTCGAGATTTACTTTGTTGTAACATATTAAAACTACAACAAAAGTGGGAATATAGGACCTTTTTTCTGGGACCTAGTAAAATAATGTCGTAAAAGCAACTTAGATAGGACCAGACGATATTTAGGGTCCTATTATGATATACTCTTTTAGAGTGGGGTCCTAAAGAGCTCTTTTCTGGGACACATTACTTTTTCTTTTCTGGGACACATTACTTTTTTGTGTCTTATTATCAAATATTTTCATAGGACACTTAGAATGTGGATCCTAATAGAGGAGCTTATAAGCCTTTATTCGTTAGTGTCTCATTATGTGTTTATGTAATAGGACACTTGTTATGAAAGTCATATAAAATATACGTTTAGGGGCCATTTATTTTCGAGAGTCTTATTATATTGTAGCATAATAGGACATTTTGTACATATGTCCTATAAATGTATGTTATTATGACGAATTAGTTATTAGGGTCTTAATTATCATAATAGTTAATATGATATAATAGGACATGTAAATTGTGTACCATATAAAAGGACTTTATAAGACATTTAAATGTGTGTGTCTTATTATTTGGTACAGTAATAGGACACATGATATGACGATCATATGAAAGATACTCTTTATAAGACATTTATTTATGTGAGTCGTATTATAGTAGATATAATAGGACACTTAAATTCTCTAATAGGCATTTTTAGTTTTTGAGGTCATAATTATCATATAATTTGATAGGACACTTTAATTGTGAATCATCAAATGTTTCGTTATAAGACATTTAACGGTTTAGTGTCGCATTATGTGTTAATTCAATATGACACTTTATATAAAAGTCATATGAAATAAACTATCATAGGACATTTATTTGTCCTAGTCGTATTATATATTTAGCTAATAGGACATGTAATACTTATGTCGTATCATTGTCAATTTTTAGGACACTTTTAGTTTTTGGGGTCTTAATTATCATATGATTTCATAGGATACTTTAATTGTGAATCATGAAAATGGTACTTTATAAGACATCTAACCGTTTAGTGTTATATTATGTGTTAGTTTAATACGACACTTTATATAAAAGTTATATGAAATAAACTATCATTAGGCATTTATTTGTCCTAGTCGTATTATATCTTAAACTAATATGATATGTAATACTTATGTCGTATTATTGTAAATTTTTAGGACACTTTTATTATTTAATACAAAGGAGGAGTTTTTAGGGTCTTAATTATTATATGATTTAATAGGACACTTTAATTGTGAATCATTAAATGGGACTATATAAAACATTTAACGGTTTGATGTCACATCATGTGTTAATTTAATAGCACACTTTATATTACAGTCATAGGAAATAAACTATCATAGAACGTTTATTTGTCCTAGTCGTATTATATCAGAAGCTAATTGGACATGTAATACTTATGTCCTATCATTGTAAATTTCTAGGACACTTGGATTCTTTAATAAAACAGAGGAGTTTTTGGGGTCTTAACTATAATATGAATTCATAGGACACTTTAATTGTGAATTATTAAATGAAACTTTATAAGATATTTAACGGTTTGATGTCGCAATATGTGTTAATTTAATATGACACCTTATATAAATATCATATTAAATATACTATCGTAGGACATTTAATTTACTAGTCGTATTCCTATAGTCTCAGTGAATTATTTAACTAGTTAGTAGCCCGTGATTCACAGGTTCAACATAAAATATTTCATAAGATTAATTGACATATATGTTAATTATAATTTTTCTATAATAATTGAGATATATTAATACGGCTTATAAACTGTTTATTGATAGTATTCATATTCATATTTACCAATAAAAGATATAGATATGAGACAACATTTAACAAATAGATTCACAATGATATGTTTCTTTACAAATTTAAATACAATATTAACATGATCATTTTTAACGGAGAATATTAACACATTCATATTTACAAACTTTAAACTCGATATACCTTAAGCTCGATACGGCTTTCAAGAGTATTATCTTGAGTAAGATTCAAAAGCAATTCATTATCAACCAAGAGTTTTCTAAAGGCCATCTTGAGTGCAATTTCAATTGTTGTAGAACCGTTGTCTGAAAAGTATACTCGAGAAGCCCATCCTACCAAAAATAATTTTAACATAATTTGTAACTATGACACGAGTAGATAATGTCATGACATATGTAAGATTATAAAAATAAATAAAACCAACCTTTTCCTACACTTTGAAGCAAAAGCTCAGCACATTCGAGGGCTGGCTCGTAAACATTCTCAGGGAACATTACACGCCCAAACCTCGCAGCAGTATAACCCATATCTTGTGCCAGCTAATCTGAACCCACCTAAACAAGTAAGCACCATTGAGAAAAACTTTAAAGTTTCCCTTCAACCAACTAAATATATTTGAAGATTCAAGTTGAATTATAAACATTGATATAAAAATTTAGCAAGTGAAAGATCTTAATACAACAAATTTCACACTGATCCTTCTAATTACATTACTGATGTGATATATCTAACAATATTTCATGAAGAAACGATTAAATGATACACAAAAATCATAAAATGAGCTGAAAAGCAGCATTAGGTCCATGTGTCCACCAGCTTGCACAAGCGTCAAACATTTGAGTAGTACAGTCCTCATCCTTTACCTGTAAAGAAAAAGGAGCTCAAATTTGACCACACCAACTAACGAGTGTCAAACGTATTCTCATAACAATTCAACCAGAAAGGTGGCAAAATGGGCAAGTTAAGTGACAAAACAAAATGGAACAAAAAAATCTGGTAGAATTTGGCGACATTTAACCCCTTTTACTTTTTCCTCTTCCAGCTAATTTATTGTTTAAGATAACCCAACTCACTTCCATTAGTAAATGAACTAGAATTCCCAACTTTACTAATAAGTAAGAACAACATTTTAAAGAAAACGTAACTTGTACAATAACTAAGTAAGTAACCTTGTGAACTGCAAAGTTTGTAAATATGAACTGCAAATTTAAATAGTAAGTAATGTTGAATGTGTTTTCAACGGAGAATTCAGGGGGTGTTTTTTTGGACGTGTTGTACTTAAATTAGAGGATGCATCTATTGTTTTAAATTGGAGGATGCTTCTATTCAGGGCGTGTTTGTGACCTATTTAATCTATGACTGTTTCACAGGTAGTATCAACAAAATGGTTTCCTACTAGAAAAATGTGAAGTGCCAGTGGGCGGTGTCGTCATGTGCAGTTGCTGTGCACATAAAGTGAGTAACTGAATCAGAGATAACAATATTGCAAAGTAAATGAGTAACTGAATTAGAGATAACAATATTAGCTACAAATTTTAGTCACTAGTTTCTTGTACTAAACTTAAAGGCAAAGCAGGTTAGTACTGAAATACCGCGTTACATTAAAAGCTAGCAGCAAAGGAATAATTACATAGAGATTGATAGTAGGAACAAACCTGATTGTTCACCAGAGAACCCACGTAGAATTGCAGCTGAAGAGAGTGCCGTTCAGCAATCATCTAAGGACAAAATAATGTGTATCAAGCAGGCTGCACGACGGAACAGTATAGACCACGTGAGACCCAAAAGGTGGTAAAATAGATGGGTCAACGGGTATAACAGATTCTGAAATAACATTGGTAAAACCACCACGAAGCAACTGGTCTAGACAATTACGATCCCTCAAGTAGTTACGCCTGTTAGCCTACCTTTGTGAGGCGTTACCAGAAACACAATCTCCAACATTACCAGTTCGTTTAACCCGAGTAGAAAACTCCCCAATCTCAAAGTTTTTGGACCTCTTTAAACACTCATGCTAGGCAACACTTCATCAACACTACATAGATGCATATTCAGGCCTCGCGACCCGGAAGTTTGGCTGCCACAAAATGGTCATCTTTGCAAGAACATATACTCGGTGATGAGAAAATTCGAGCAGACCATGCACATACCTGTCAAGTCAAACGGAAGGAAATAAATTACGAAGGAGTGTAAGGAGGAGTGTAAGAGTTTTCACATATCACTAATTGTGCGCACTAGGTATAAATTTGATGTAAGAGATAGGCTTAAAACACACCGATACACAATGAGTCCAAAATCTAAAGTATCATCCATTCAGGTACTGATATGTCAATTTAGGCTGTGTTTATAGGCTGAAAGTATTCAAGGTATATTTTAATTGCATACAATCTTTCAAATGAAAATTTTAACATATACAGAATATAAAGTAAAAAAAATATAACTTTTCTATTTTGAAACTTCTGAACATTTATATTAAAAAGTATACAATCTGTCAAGAAGAAAGTGTACTGAGTCACTCATTTTACCACGTTATCTAAACTGAAAGACCCACCCATTTTGCCATGTACCCAAACCAACTGGCCCATCAATTTATCCACATCTACTAACACTATACTCAATATTCGGCAATTCTATTATCACATACTATAGACATATGGAAAGGCATAGTTACACCAGGTCCACACTATTGTTTTTTCTGAAGTTAGTGATTGATAATATTTATATTTCTAGTAGCTAAAACCATAATCAAGGGCTTAAAGATTAAGTTTTAAAAAATAACACGTTAAAAATCTCCAAAAGTCCAAAAGAGATTTCAGAAACCTTTTGAAGGTGGGAATAAAATTTGAGAAAGAACCGGGAAGCTTGGTGGCTAATTTTTCAGAGACTGAAATACTTTTTAGTTTTCCATTGTTTATCTACAGATCAATATTTTTATTTATTAAATATATTGCTGTAAATATCAATATTTAAATATTCTATATTTATGGAGTAATATTTACTTAAATTTTATATTTTAAAATAACACAAGTTTAAGTTATCATCTTTAATCTTTATTCGTGGTTTACTCAGGATCGAACAGATATATTATATAAACATATCAATAATCATTGTATAAATATTTATTCACTATCTTTGACTATCAAATTATTCATTCTTTCACCAATTATAAACACATATTCTTGCAAAAAACAATATTTAAAATTAAAATAGGTCCAGGAAAACAAAGTAAATGCATAGGAGAATTTAAACGAAAGATTGTCTGAAAACAAAATAGTAAATTTAAGGCTTTTGAAAGCCATAGCTATAATAGCAGAATTATATCACATAATTAGAATAGCAGCAATAACTAACAACAGAACACCTACTTGACAAAACATAAAATGGTTGATTTGGTGAGGGTCTATTTGGTGGTGGTTCGATCATGGTTCATTGGTCTAGGGGTCTGGTGGTCCGGTGATGGCCTGGTGGTGGTCTCGTGGTGGTTCAGTGGCCCAATGGTGTTTGGGTGATAGTTCATTGGTTCGATGATGGTTTGACAGTTTGGTGGTGATCCATGGTCGGTCTGATGTTCCGGTGGTGGTTGGGTGATCGTCGGTAGTCTTATTGTCCGGTGGTTTAGTGATCCAGTTATGGTTTGTTGGTCCGGTGGTGCTCATTGCTCCCACCGCCACCGCGACCATCACCACTCACCACCACTACGCCACCGCGACCATCACCACTCACCACCACTACGCCACCACGACCATCACTACTCACACTCTTCATTCATTATTTCTTTATTCTCTTACTCACGAGTTACTCAACTTATATATACTCCTTACTCACTAACGTGTAGTTTATTTTTTGTCCGTTTTCTAAAACTGAGATTATCATTGGTTTAGTTATATAATCGATTTTTTATAGATGGTGTCATATTCAAAAATGTTTTGGTTTATGAAGTAATTGTTAATCTAGGGTTATGATTATCTCATGTAACTTAGATCGATCAAGTTATATTCTATGTCTAAAAAATATAACATTAAAATAAATTAATATAATACATAATTGCTACCCCATTAGGATCGTGCATAGTTCATACTCGGACCAAACCATACAATACTCGGACCCGACTGAAACTCAAATTTTTTCAGAAACAAGAACTAAGAATCAGACCATTTATATATGGTTCGGTTCGGTCCGATTCTAGTTTCAGTCCAAGTTGTTCAGGTAAATACCGACTCATATATAATTAGGGGAGAGTTATAGATATATATACAAAAGTTACAATCTATGGTTATCCTTTAATGCACTATCGGGTATCTGTTATAGCCGATGGTTATCCTTTAATGTTATTGATTTTCATTTAATTTTATCGGTTATCCTTAATATGCCCCCACAAGATAAACGTCATGAAAGAGAGATCGATCTTGAACATGAGATAATGAAATATAGTTTTAGAAACAGTCTTGTCATAGATTACTGATCCATGTAAGAAAAAGTGTACGCCGTTTTTAGTGACGACGGTGAATGACCATTTGAAACAGATGGAGACTGTTTTTAGTGGCATGAATAACAACGGTAATAGAGGCAGCATTAGTCTGTTTGCAGTGGCAGCGATGGAAAACTGATAGCAGAGGCAGTAGTAGTCCGTTTGCAATAGCAGTGACGGATAGCTGATAGGAGAGGCAGTAATAGTCTGTTTGTAGTGCCAGTGATGTAAAACTGATGATGGTTGCAAACTGTGTGCAGCGACAGTGACGGTAGCGAACTGATTTGTGGAAGAAATGGGAGTCCATTTATAATTCATTGACGGAGGTGAATCGGTTAAGGCGAAAACACGCTTACAGATGGCAATGGATGTTCCATCCATGGATATCCACCCGATCTGATCCATTTATAATGGATATGGATGATGTAAATGGAAGAGTAATGGATATGGATGTGAAATTTTGTGGATCGGATATGGATGAAAATATATCATCTATGTATATATCCGTTATCACCTGAAATAAATTTAAAATACATACATATGCATCTACATATCAATATACATATACATTTAGCCTACAAAGTTTTAAACTATTAACGATAATAAGGGTTATGAAAGTTATAATAATCGTTAATAATAATATTAAACGTTACACATTTAGATTAGTTTTAACAAAAAGTCTTAATCGGCGACAAATTACAATCAAAACATGTGTAATAATCTAAAAACTTAAAGATTATGCATTTATATTTCTTATAATCTATATTTAAGTGACAAAACAGTTGCTAGATTAATATTTAATTGAATATATAAAAGATATCTATTAACTCTCTTAATTCAACGGATATAGGTATGGATAGATAAACTGAAATTAAATGTATATGAATATGGATATAAATGAATATGTATCAAATAAATATGGATGTGAATATGACATAGATTAATATCGGATCCATCTATATAGTCATATAAAGCTCTAAAATGATGATGTCATGAATAAGTTAATTACTCTTTAATTTTCATAATAATGATGTCATAATTATATATTAATTTTAATTTTAATTTTATAAAAGAAAATACTTATATTCAAATACTAATTTCTCCTAATTTGTAATTTTAATTTTCTACAGAAATTTAAAAGAAATTTATTATTACTAATATAATTATTATTATTATTAAAAATATAAATACTCAACTTTGAGCGAACTTTATTATTATTATTTACTTTTAATATAATAATTATAGTTATAATTATTAAATTATTTATATTCAAATATGGATTCTTTTTACGAAATTATTTACGTTACATATGTATGCGAATATACATGTCTCTATATATTTGTAAAAACAATGACAAGTTTCTTAGTCAAACGGGTCATTAAAATAAATGATATCAGCATTTACATTCACTTAATACCTAAAACATGTCATAAAATTGTTTCATTTAAACAAACCCGTAATTTCACGGGTCATTTTACTGGTCGTTATTCCTAAGCACCTAAGTCACACGGTTTGTAGTGGGATTGACTTTGTTAAACCGATTCCATGCAATATACTCCGTAATTATTTTTCCTTTATTAAAAACTACCGCATGAATTTGGGGGTATTCATTTGAAACCCTTACGCAACTCAAATCGATATCACGCAGAAATGTAGGGGTTTTTCGTTCAAACCCTATTCGATTCAGATTGATTTCATGAGCGTACCTTATGATTTCCTTGATGAATGCGGAATTGCGATATGTTCCTATCTAAGTCGTTTCGTCGCCTTCACATGTATTTTATTTTCTTCTTTTAAGATTTCTATGGAAATTATGTGATTTTGATCGGATGAAGCAATCGACGTGATATTGATCGGATAAAGTAGTTCATTGCTATCATCGGTTAAGACGTATCTACCAATAGAAAAAATATCGATTGTTCATCTTTCAGATTCAAGATTGAAGATTAAAGGTATTATGTCTGTTTTAATCTCTGATTTCTGTATAGTTAGTTGTTATTTTTATTTTAAGTTAACTGTTAATAATCATTATCATTATCATTATATCAATATATAATCCACATTTCTAATTTATTATCTTCTTAAATTATACATTAACAAACGAAAACTGTTTCTAAAATAATTAAATAATTCATTTATCATCCTTAAAAACTGTACATCAGTTTTTTTAAAAATTTTAAAAGATTAATACATCTTAACTTTTTTGGAAAAGAAATGGAGGATGGATTACAAGGGCTTTCGAGTGGCAGAAGTACTTCCACTTCATATAGCAATCGATTTGAATCAATGAAGCTTATGGAAGAAGATGAACTTAAATAATGAGTTGTTCAACGCGAACGTTGAATCAAGGGTTCTGCTCCCGGTTCATTCAATTACCTACCGAAAGGTAAGAATGATTTAAAACGTATTCATTTCAGGTATTGGTAAAAATTATTGTAGTTCTGGTTTTGATATGTTCGTATTTATGTTTTTGTCTGTTAGCTGTTGTTATGCTGATTTGATGTTGGCTTATTCCGTTACCTCACGGTAGTGTTTGGGTTAGCTTATTGTTCGAGCTCTCGAACTTATTGATAATTGGATCAATGGATGGGCTCTATGTAATACGAGGTTTAAATTGTATAAGCTTATTTCTTATTCAAGCTTACAAGCTCAGGTAGGTAGGCTTCTATGTTGTCAAATGCTTATTTTTTACAAATTTGCTTATTGTTGACTTTCTTTCTTGTTAGATAGTTGGCTACAAATGCTTTTTAATGATTAAATTTTTTTTTATATGTAGGTGTATAATGTGCAGATAATATTCATGAGAAAATTGTAGAAGGTGAATTTGATCCGTTAACTTGGTTTGTTTAGTTATTTCGTAAGTATCGAATCACATTCCCAAGCCAACCTTTATTGTCATTTATTTGAATTTCCATGGCACCTTTTGTATGTGATTAACTATCGCTTTATTTGTAGTGACTTTTTATTGTAGGTTCATCATTTACTAATAGTAATTGGCCTTGTTCTACTGAATGAAAAAGGCAACAATATTTATTTAACCATTATTTATTTATGCTTACAGTTTTACAAATATGTTATACTTTGAGGATTCATAAATTAAGTTAGGATATGATTTTGTTTTCTTAGTTGTGTTACTCGTTTGTCCGATTTGCAATTATGATGTGTGTCTTGTTTGCTTATAAAATGATCAGTTTATGCGCATTTATAAAGGCTTGACTAAGCTAGTTGATGTATGCACCATTAGTGTAAATTAGTATCCTATATCTATTATCCCACTATTTTGTTGTCATTTTCTTTGTTATTTTGGTGTCGTTTTAGGAGGATATAACCCACTGCTTTTTTTGGCTGGTTTCTTTGTTATTTTGATGTGATTTTAGGAGGCCTTCATATCATTAGAAATGCCTTTTTTCGTCATTTAACTTTACATGTGTTGTCTCTGGAATTTGTATGCTTTAACACCTCACATTCTGAATCCATACTATCTTATAATATTCAGGGGGAAAATTGCACTATCATTGTTTTCGGTTTCGATTTCATCGGTGTTCGTTGTTCAAGGTTTGATTTTCAACTTTCTTTCAGGTTAATTTTTTTTGCTTTTCTTATCGCCGTTTATCTATTTTCTAAACCTCTTAAACTTTTGCGTTTTTTTCATATTGTTATCCGTTGCCTCGTGTTTGTCAACAGATTTTTAGCTTCGTTTCATTCTCAGGTAACTGTTCTATATATTTACATCGTGGTTACTGTTTGCGTAATGTTTAAATTAGTTTTTAAACTGTCTTACGATCAATTTTGAGCTATTCATGTTTTGCATGCGTTCCTAAAGCCTGTATTTGTTGTTGGTTCTGCTGGCGGTGGTTGTTTGTCATCTTTAACCAAAGTTTGTGATGATTCTCTGAATGAGGGTGCTGGTAGCAGCTACTCATGTGGTTGTTCTTTATGAGGTTAGAAACTATATGGTAAGAAAACTCATGTGGTTGTTCTACATAAATAGTTACTCACATAACGTGCACCTTTATGCTTATACATGGATGGTTTATTTGTAGGTGACATGTTTAGGTTAATAAGGATACATGCTGATCCAAGACGTTATGTGTTGCTTTTCATTGTCTTCACTTTCTTTGTCAAATGTTATTCGAAGTCATATGTTGGATTATCTATAAAAAAATTTGTTTAGTGTTTTTCATGTAATGAGAATAATTTATTGAAATATAATTATGTTTTATTTCATATTTTCGTTTTCAGTATAAATTATTACTTTGGTGTCCAAAATAATATTAAATAAAAACTGGATCCGATAAAACTGCCCAAAATTCGTAAACCAAACCGGATTCGAATATTAGAACTGGACCCGATTATCCGAACCGCGATCTTGATACGATTATTCGAACCGGATTCTAATATTCGAACCGGATCCGAATATCCAAACCGGATCCGAATATCTATACCGGATCCGAAACTGCAATGACTTGATAGGACGTATAATTATGTCATAATAAACTTATATTAGGATTCATTTTCATGGTACTAAGATAAATATCATTATATATTAGGACCCATTTTGTGGTTTTAAAGTTTAAAATATTTATATAAGGACTTTTTTTAGTGATACTAACCTTAAAAATAATTATATTAGAACCATTTATGTGGTATTAAAGTAAAAATTGTGTATATTAGGACCTTTTTTCTTGGTATTAATCTACTATATCGTTTCATTAGGACCCTTTTTATTGGTACTAATGTAGTATTTTTTTTATAATAGGACTCTTAATTGGGTACTAAGATACTAAATACTTATAATGGGACCATTTTTGTTAGTCCTTAAGAAATATAAAATTTTATTAGGACCCTTTTGTTGGTACCAACGTAATCCATTTTTTCTTTTTGTGACCCTTTTGTATGTCTCAATATAAAAAAATTGCTCCTAATATATACTTGTAAGGACTTTTCTGTGTGGTCGTTAATTATATTATAGGACCCGATAATTGGTTTCATAATCTTATTATCTTTTAGGACACTTTTTTGCTTCTATACATTATACGACCGCCTTAGTTTCTACACATCTCATGTTGGTCCTATCAGGCCAAAAAATCCTATAAAATGACATTATAGGACCAATTTGGGTGTCCTATATGTGTACTTTTGTTGTAGTGTAATATTGTAAACCAATATGTGTCCTATATGTGTACTTTTGTTGTAGTGTAATATTTTAAACCAATATGTATTGGTAGTGTGTAAGTGTGATATTTTTAGATTATCATTTCTTGATAATCTAGATGGTGTCTTTTTAACCTTGTCGATAAAATAAAGGTTATGGTTTATTTTAAAAACGAATGCAGTCTTTGAAAAACATCTCATGTAGAGGTCAAAACCTCGCAAAGAGATTAATTAATATGAAACGTTTATAATCGATATGAACGGGACATTTCAGTAATGTCTGCCAAAATCTTGAAACAAATCTGCCATCCCTATCAGAGATAATAAAGACTGGTATTCCATGTCTGGAGACAACTTTCTTCAAGTATAATCGCGCCAACTTCTCCATTTTATCATCTTCTCTCATTGGCAGAAAGTGTGCTGACTTGGTGAGACGATCAACTACTACCCAAATAGTATCATAACCACATACAGTCCTTGGCAATTTAGTAATAAAATCCATGGTAATGTTTTCCCATTTCCATTCTGGGATTTCGGGTTGTTGAAGTGGACCTGATGATTTCTGATGTTTAGCTTTGACCTTAGAACACGTCAAACATTCTCCTACATATCTAACAATATTGGCTTTCATACCCGGCCACCAAAAGTGTTTCTTGAGATCTTTGTACATCTTTCCCGCTCCAGAATGTATTGAGTATCTAGTTTTATGTGCTTCCTTAAGTACCATTTCTCTCACATCTCCAAACTTTGGTACCCAAATTCTTTCAGCCCTATATCGAGTTTCGTCTTCCCTAATATTAAGATGTTTCTCCGAACCTTTGGATATTTCATTCTTCAAATTTCCCTCTTTTAAAACTCCTTGTTGCGCCTCCTTTATTTGAGTAGTAAGGTTAGTACGAATAATTATATTCATAGCTTTTACCGGCATAGGTTCTCTGTCCTTTCTACTCAAAGCGTCGGCTATCACATTTGCCTTCCCCGGGTGATAACGAATCTCAAAATCGTAATCATTTAACAATTCAATCCACCTACGCTGCCTCATGTTCAGTTGTTTCTGATTAAATATATGTTGGAGACTTTTGTGGTCGGTATATATAATACTTTTGACCCCATATAAGTAGTGCCTCAAAGTCTTTAATTCAAAAACAACAGCACCTAATTCCAAATTGTGAGTCGTATAATTTTGCTCATGAATCTTCAATTGTCTGGACGCATAAGCAATTACCTTCATTCGTTGCATTAATACGTAACCGAGACCTTGCTTTGAGGCGTCACAATATATCACAAAATCATCATTCCCTTCAGGCAATGACAATATAGGTGCCGTAGTTAACTTTTTCTTCAACAATTGAAACGCTTTCTCATGTTCATCCTTCCATTCAAATTTCTTCCCTTTATGCGTTAATGCAGTCAAGGGTTTTGCCATTTTGGAAAAATCTTGGATGAAACTTCTGTTGTAACCAGTCAGTCATAAAAATTGGCGTATATGCTTCGGAGTTTTCGGGGTTTCCCACTTTTCAACGGTTTCAATCTTTGCCGGATCTACTTGAATACCTTCTTTGTTCACTATGTGACCGAGGAATTGAACTTCTTCCAACCAAAATGCACACTTTGAAAATTTTGCGTACAGTTGTTCCTTCCTCAATAATTCTAGCACTTTTCTCAAATGTTCTTCGTGCTCTTGATCATTCTTTGAGTAAATGAGTATGTCATCGATAAAAACAAGGACAAACTTGTCAAGATATGGCCCACACACTCAGTTCATGAGGTCCATGAACACAGCTGGTGTGTTAGTCAATCCAAACGGCATAACCATAAACTCATAATGACCGTAACGCGTTCTGAAAGCAGTCTTTGGAATATCATCCTCCTTCACCCGCATTTGATGATACCCGAAACGTAAATCGATCTTCGAATAAACCGACGAGCCTTGTAGTTGATCAAATAAGTCATCGATTCTCGGTAGTGAATAACGGTTCTTGATGGTAAGTTTGTTCAACTCTCGGTAGTCGATACACAATCTGAATGTACCATCCTTCTTTTTGACAAACAAAACAGGAGCTCCCCACGGTGATGTGCTTGGTCGAATGAAACCACGCTCTAAAAGTTCTTGTAATTGGCTTTGGAGTTTCTTTATTTTGCTGGGTGCGAGTCTGTATGGAGCACAAGCTATTGGTGCACCTCCTGGTACAAAATCTATTTGAAATTCAACGGATCGGTGTGGAGGTAGTCCCGGTAATTCTTTCAGAAATACATCGGGAAATTCTTTTGCGATGGGAACATCATTGATGTTCTTTTCTTCGGTTTGTACTTTCTCAACATGTGCTAAAATAGCATAGCAACCTTTTCTTATTAGCTTTTGCGCCTTCAAATTACTAATAAGATTTAGCTTCGCGTTGCTCTTTTCTTCGTACTCCATTAAGGGTTTTCCTTCTTCTTGTTATAACAACCCTCATTTTTCCAATCTGAATTTACCAAATTGCCCTTAGGGTTTCAATGTCATACTCTGTGTATTAGCATTAGGGTTGTTCTCCGAATATAATAAATAAAGTAATTATACTAAAACCCTAATATTATTTAAAATCCTAAACCTAACCCTATACATTAAATGCTAAACCCTAATACCATTTAATATTAAATATTAAACCCTAACCCTAATATTAAATTAATAATATAAACTATATGTAATAAATTAAAAGTAACATTTAAATATATATATATATATATATATATATATATATATATATATATATATATATATATATATATATATATATATATATATATATATATATATATATATATATAGAAGTATTAATGCCGAAAAAAATATATAAATATATATAAAAAAACGGCTAAGTAATATGATAAAGAAAAAAAGAAATAGAAGTATTATTTTCTAGGACTAATTCAAATACACTCTCCTAATCTAATTCTAATTCCATTTATCGTAGTCTTTATCTCCAAGTTTAACCTTATCATTTAGTAATCATATTATAGTTAGGAATCTAAATGTCAAGTATAAAAAGTAGGATCCATCTTATGCATTCATAAATCATCTAGCAAAATCCTTTCATCCCTCCTTGTTGCTTGCTCACGTAAACAAGCACCACCACCCCCACTTTCGGTTTTAATCATCGAAGACCAACACCCATCAAACTGTCACCCAAACCATCGACTTCAACCCCTCAAAACAGCCCTCTTTTAGTCGACATCCATCACCTCAAAATAACCTCCTAATCGCCACAAAAAATAGTCCCAAAATCACCACCTACATCGACATTAATCATCACCAAAAACCACCTTCAAAGTCGCTTTCCTGCTGCTGTTTTCCTGCTGTATTTTCGTGACCCAAACAGCCCATAAAAGTCGACTGGGTTGCTCTTGTGTCTGCTTTATTTTTCGACCACCAAAATAGCCTTTTTCTTGCTACAGTTCGTCACTTATTCCAGCCTTCAAATCGCCATAACTTTTTCCTGTGTCTGCTGTGTTTTCGAGCCACAACAGGCTATTAATCGCAGATGCAAGTCGCCATCTTTTTAAAGCCTTTTACTGCTGTATTCGACAACTAAACCAGCCCAAAGAGTGCCCATTGTTGCTGCTTCTGCGTGTTGAAAACAGTCCAAGAAACGTCTTAATTGGGTCGTCATTGTTGCTGAGTTTTTTGCTGTTTCTGTCGAGCAAAAGAGACTCAATAAACCCCTTGTTTGGATCGTATTTTGCTACTGGTTCCTTTTTCTGTTTCAGCCTACAATCACCATCTTGTTCTTGATCTTCACCTTCTAAAGGTAGCCCTAAAACCCTAGTTAAATCATGCTTTTAATCTATTATTTTCATGTTGTTTATAAGTGTCAATAAGTATAAAAGTATCTTAAGAGATTATGATGTTGATTAATAAAATTGTTAAGCTAAAAGTAATAAGGTTAGTATGATTAAAAAGATATAATGGAAGTTATGATAGTGATTAATAAAGATTGTAAACTTGAAAGTATATGGGATTATGATCATGATAAAAGATGTATAATTATGGTTATTGAATAATAAACTAGTTAATATAATAAATAGTTATGAATTATGAATTGATCATGAGGTATTAAGGTTAAGGTTAAAGATTATGATTTTATGTGTTTTAGATAATGAGTTAGAACATGGTTAATAAGTTACTAGGAGATAAATATAATTAGATAATGATTAAGAATTTATGGATTAAAGAATATTATTAAAAGTTTAGGTTATGAATATGATATAGGGTATGAACTAGTAATGAATGTCATGTATTGATTATGATTAATATGATTAGGGTTAGGATAATTGAAATATGATTATGGTTATACATGAAGTATTGAATAAGGGTTACAAGTTTAGTATGAAGGTTGTAATTAAAAACTTATGATTTTATGTTAAAGATATTAGTTTAAGGTTATGATAATTAGGTTATGAATTTATGTTTAGTAAAGATTAATGATAATGGTAATAATACATGTGCATGCATGCATGTATACGTACGTATATGCATGAATACATTGTAGGTATATGTGTGTGTATATATGTAAATATATACATACCTGTATATGTATGTGTATTTATGTATGTATATGTACGTGTGTAGGTATGCAAGGATGTGCATTATGTAAGTTATATAAGTTAGTAAACATAATAATAATAAGTGATAAGTGTATATATATGTATCATCTCACACTTATATATGTATATGTAACACCTACACGTAATATATATATTACCATATAGTTATGAACACATACATGTTTAATAATAAAGAATGTATATATATATGTATGTATCACATAGGTATAATTATATATGTAGCATATAATGATAACTATACATAATAGTTGATTAATTAAATAATAATACTATTATTAGTATAACCTATACACTTATCTATATAGTAACACTTAAGTACACTAAGTATATTATAACTTATATAAATATAACTTTTCTCGAAAACGGTCCATGTTAATATAGTTTGCTATATTAATAAACAAACTTTATGTCTATTAGACATTAACTAATTGAACATCAAATCTCTAGGTTGAGATCTCCGATTACATACTCCGTTCTTACTATTTGCGAGGGATATCTACTTGCTACTAAGGTGAACTTCATAGCCCCACTTTTTAACTATCTTTATATACTTTTTTTGAACTTTGGGGTGAGACACATGCTTGCTTTTAAACTGTTTTACGCTTAGACATGAGTACATGAAAACTTTACCTTGATTAGTTCAAACTGTGCTAACATGCTTTGATTCATGCTAAATCCCTACCATGATATCGTTAATTGCTACGTATAAAGGCAAGCTTAGTTATTGTGAGTAGCGCTATTGAGAGTGACGTCTCTATCTGGATGACCGCTGGTCAATGGATACATAATAATGATTCACGACACGAACGTGATGTATTTAGGGTAACTTATGGTTAGTATCGATATCATATACACCAGCACTACTACCGAACTGATTAAACTTTATAATTAAATCTTGTAGTCTAAAAACTTGGTTATTATTGATAAACCTATGTTGTTCACTCAACCATTTTTGGTTGACACTTTAAGCATGTTTTGTCTCAGGTGAAGATTGCTATAGATTATTTGCTATTTGGACTTTGCTGCTTTTGGAGTCCGCATATCATCATTCATATTATTTCATTAGAACATTTTAGATTACATTTAAATTTTAAGGAGTCATTTGTAATGACTTAATACTTTCCGCTGCTTATAATACATTGGTTTTAATTAAAACGTCTCATATAGAGTCGTTCTCGTTTATACATACTTGTGTTGTGATATTGTGAAGTCATATTTTTCTCCGGCCCTATTTGGGGCTATGACAGAGTGGTATCAGAGCCAGGTTTGTTATAGAGAACCAGGATTGTATTTTATGTGTGGCTTATGTGTTAGTTAGGTGCCTTAGCAATCTATAGGACTATAACCTTTCTGCCTTAGTTTTAAGTGCTTTCTTTATACTGCCAATTCATATTACTACCTGCTTTTACCTCTATTGATATTTTATATCCTTTCCTAAGGATGTGATAGTGCTCCAAATGAACATATATTTAGGCACAATAACCTTCCAATATGTAAAGCTTTTAGTTGTAATTGTTCTATTTTTATGTAATATTCGTTTAAATAAATAAGTGCGAAGACAAAAGAAGAAAACAACGATTTGAAGACGTAAACGACCATAACGCTAAAAAGTACAAAGTACAATCCAAGTAGGTCAATTTATTGATAAGAAACGTCTCAAAATTACAAAAGTACGAGCCGCAAAACGCAAAATACAAGATATTAAATTGTACGCAAGGACGTTCGAAAATCCGAAATTGGGACATGAACCAACTATCAACGCGCGACGCAATGGAGCTAGAATTACAAGTCAACTATGCACATAAATATATTATAATATATAAATAATTCTTAAAATTATATATATTATATTATATATTAAAAACCGTCGGCAAACTAGAAAACAAAATCATGTGAGCTAGATCAGAGGGCCATGCAATCGCATGGCCAGAAGGCACAAAATCCATGTGATCGTATGGGCATCAAAATCTGGCCAAGTGCTATAAAAGGCGACGAATTCTGCACGAAATATACATACCTTTTTCAATCTCTCTTTCTCTCTATGTAATATATATTTATAATTATAATTTTAATTATAATTAAGATTAATAATAAATTATGGTTTAGTTGGGTTAATGTAAGAAATGTTTTACGGGTTTTAAAGTCGGAACTCTGTCCGTGTAACGCTACACGATAAATAACCACTGTAAGCTATGTTCTTCCTTTTTAAATTAATGTCTCGTAACTAAGTTATTATTATGCTTATTTAAGCCAAAGTAATCGTGATGTTGGACTAAAAATTAAGATTGGGTTATTAGATTTTGTACCATAATTAAGGTTTGGACAAAAGACTGACACTTGTGGACATTGGACTATTGACTATTAATAGATAGAGGGTATTGTCTAATGACAACTCATTAGAACCTGTCGAACCTATCTTCAAATTAGTTAATCTAATAATTATTAACATGATTATGTATGTTCTATTTAGTGACGTTTATACGACATCTTTTACGATCATTTAATTAATTATTCGGATTGGGTAATTGATTATTCATTCTGATCAAGTGGGTAAATTAATATTCATATCTCATTAAAACAGGGGTGGATTACATACAAGGATAATTGGTGTAATTGTTAACAAAGTATTAAAACCACTAATTACGCGCAGTCGATAACCTGGTGTAATTATTAACAAAGTATTAAAATCTTGTTACAGTTCGAATTCCTAATTAGTTGGAATATTTGACTTCGGGAATAAGGTTAATTTGACAAGCATTTTATAATTATGACCGATGGACTATTATGGACAAAAACCAGATAGGTATCAAATAAATCAGGACAAAGGACAATTAACCCGGGTACCAATTAATTAAAATCAAAACGTCAAACATCATGATTACGGAAGTTTAAATAAGCATAATACTTTTATTTCATATTTCATCGTACCTTTATTTACTGTCATTTTAATTACTGTAATTTACTTTATCGCAATTTAAATTCTGTCATTTATATTATCGTCATTTATATTTACGCTTTATTTAAAATCGACAAACCAGTCATTAAACGGTAAAAACCCCCTTTTATAATAATATTACTATATATAATTATATATATTTTATACAAATATAGTTTTTAAAATATAGCACTAAACTTAGACAGCTCCCTGTGGAACGAACCGGACTTACTAAAAACTACACTACTCTACGATTTGGTACACTGCCTATAAGTGTTGTAGCAAGGTTTACGTATATCCATTCTATAAATAAATAAATAACTTGTGTAAAATTGTATCGTATTTGTATCGTATTTCGTAGTAAAAATATAGTATATTTCGTATACACCTCGCATAACATCAAGTTTTTTGGCGCCGCTGCCGGGGAACGCCGAAGCGAAACGCTATTTTCTAAAAAAAAAATATTAAGTTTTAATTTATTGTCATAAAAATACGTTTTAAATATTAAAAATAAAAATTTAAAACATAAAAAAGAGTAAAACGAAAATATATATTTTATAAAGTATAAAATTATATTTTTAGATCTTAAAAATATAAGTGTATTTTAATTACTTATTTTGTAAAATTATAAAGTAAAAAGTAAAAAAAAAAGTAAAAAAAAAAAATATAAATCTGAGCCTGCACGATTTTGACCTGCATGTGAACTGAGCCTGAACCTCATGCGACCGCATGAGATTGGCCCCTTAACTCCATGCGACCGCATGGACTAGACTGACAGGTCTGATCATTAGCTGGTACGATTAGGGTTAAGGATTTTAATTATTATTATTATTAATTAATTAGAATTAGGGTTTAATTTAATAATAATTAGTTTTAGTTTTTAATTAAATTGTATTTTTAAGTTCTAATTAGTTTTATTAATTTATTAATTAATACTTTTATAAAATAATAATATAAATATAATATTTTTTTTTAAAATAAGTAATTTTATCACTTTTTATATCTTTTTATATTTCGTATCTTTTTAATCATTTATTCGTAAATTGTATATTTATCGTTCGTAACTAGTTTTAAGATATAGTTTTTGCCGTAGTTATTTATATTTCTAGATTTTTAGGCTTTGCCGTAAAATCCTTTAAGTGCTTTTTCTTTAGACTAAGATTTAGGTGCTTTAGAATTTTGCGACACCGTTTTAAGATTTTAGTACTTTTTAAGTTATTGCCGTTTTGGATATAGAATTTCTTTTAAGCTTTAATACCTTTAGACGCAACTTTTTAGATTTAGTTTTTAGACTTTTAAGTTTCGACGTTTTTCTTTCTTATTTTTATTTTTCGACCTTTTATTTTTCGACGCACTCTTTTTCTTTCTTATTTCTCGACGCTCTAGTTTTTAGGACATAGATTTTTATCTCTAAATTTTCAAAACGAAAAATTACTTTAAGTGGTTAAATTGATAGACATCCAAAATTTTCTGGTTCGTAGTAATAGTTGGATTTGTTATTGGCGAGTTGTGGACTTTCGATTTAAAGGGTCCTGGCTACCTGCTGCATCTATTGGCTATTCGAAACGTGGGCAAAATTAGAAAAGTCTATTAATTTGATAACTTATATAATTTTTATATTTTATAACTAATAGGATATTCTGTGAATGCACCGAGCAAAACGTTCACCACCTTTCATACGTTCACCACCTGTAACTCGATCAAGACATCTAGCCAATATTGTCGCCGTTGATTTTTCTTTAGAATCGTCATCTAGTCGACCAAGTACTCCAATTCATATTTCCGATAATCCATTTTTTGAAACCGACCTCACAATTGAGAATCCGGAAGATATTCAGGGACAATTCAGAGATCCTGAACCACTAATCATTCCCCCGGAACCATAAATTACTCATCCAGAGATTGTCAATGAAGAAACCATTAAGTCAGAATCCTCTTGTGATTCAGATTCAACAAATTCAATCATGGAAATAACATAACCTCTAAGTATGGAAGATCGAATGAGAGCTACACGCACTGGCCAAGGTCACGCCATTATTAAGCCAGACATTAATGTGCCAGATTATGAAATCAAAGGACAAATCCTACACATGGTAACTAATCAATGCCAATATAGTGGCACGACAAAAGAAGATCCAAAAGAACATCTTCGAACCTTTAATAGGATCTGTACTCTATTAAAAATTAGAGAAGTTGAGGATGAACAGATCTATCTCATATTATTTTCCTGGACTTTAAAGGGAGAAGCCAAAGATTGGTTAGAATCGTTACCTGAAGGGGCGATTGACACATGGGATGTCTTAGTTGAAAATTTTCTTAAACAATTCTTTTCGGCATCTAAAGCCGTAAGACTTCAAGGAGAAATTGTTATGTTCGCACAAAAGCCAAATGAAACATTATATGAGGCGTGGACAAGATTCGGAAAGTTGTTAAGAGGATGTCCTCAACACGGTTTAGATACTTATCAAATAGTACAAATATTCTACCAAGGATGCGACATTGCTACACGAAAAGACATCGACATAACAGCTAGTGGTTCCATTATTAAAAAAACCGCAACCGAAGCTCACAAAATCATTGATAACACAGCCTCCCACTCACATGAGTGGCACCAAGAAAAAGATATCTTTCGATCATCTAAAGCGGCTAGAGCCGATTCTAGCCATGACTTTGATTCCGTTTCCGCAAAAATAGATGCTTTCGAGAGACGAATGGAAAAGATGAATAAAGATATTCACGCAATACGAATCAGTTGTGAGCAATGCGGTGGACCACACTTAATGAAGGATTTTCACATTGAACAAACCATGGAACAACGAGAGAATGTTTCCTACATGAAACAAAGGCCGGGAAATAATTATCAAAATAATTATCAACCGCCAAGGCCAAACTTCAATCGAAATCAAAACATTCTTTACAATCCAAATGGACCCAACAATAACTCATATAACCAACAAGGTCCGAATAACCAACCAACTCAAAACAACACTTTCAATCAACAAAGACCTACCTTGTATAAACCACCACAACAAACCGAAGAGAAAAAACCAAATCTGGAAGAAATGATGGCAAAGTTAATGGAATCTCAATCACAATTTATTACGTCTCAAACCCAAATGAATGAGAGGTTTGATCGGTCATTAAGAACTCAACAAGCTTCCATTTTGAATCTAGAAAAACACGTAGGTACTCTTGCTAGCATGATGAATGAGAGGGAACAAGGAAAGCTACCGAGTAATACTGAAGTAAATCCTAAAAATGAGAATGTTAACATGGTGTCAACGAATTCTGAAAAACCAACACCAGAAGATGGGAAGGTTTTAGATGTAAGTAACAATGAAGAAGTTACAACACCAACACCACCCGAGTATGTAAAGCCAGTGGTGGCACCATACAGACCACCCATCCCATTTCCAAGAAAAGGAGTTGAGTATGAGTAATTAATAGGTAATAAAGTTTGTGATACCTCTGGAAAGAAGAAGAAGAATAAGAAAGTTCAAGAAACAAAAACCGTAAAAATAAATCCGGTGAAGACAGTTCCACCAAAAGTTCCACCCAGGTTGGGTGATCCGGGTGAATTTATTGTTCCTTGTCTACTTAGTGATTGTGTCATGTATGATGCACTAGCAGATTTAGGTGCGAGTGTGAGTGTTATGACTCTTTCATTATATAAGAGATTAGGAGTAGGTGAGTTAAGTCCAACAGAGATGAGTGTCCGACTCTTTGATCAAACCATTAGGAACCCAGTTGGAATCGCTGACAACCTACCCGTTCAAGTGGGTAATTTAACCTTTTTAGTCGAATTTATTGTCATTGACATAGAAGAGGACTCAAACATTCCTCTAATTTTAGGTCGACCATTCTTAGCGTCCACCGGGGCATTATTTGATGTAAGAAAAGGTAGAATGACACTTAGTGATGGTGACAAATCGGTCACCTTTGTGATTCGAAAGTCTAAATCTCCACCAACCAAAACCGTTGAACCAACAAAAACTATTGGTAAAAACCATATTGTTTTACCAACTCCCACGGTAGTGCTTAACAATAATAAAACGCCTAAGTGTGGGGAAAATGAAGTAACACCTAATGATGACATGATAACAAAGAACCCCGTTGTTGATACAAAACTAAATGACCCCGTTATTAATAGTTCAATGAAGAAACTTATCAAACGGATTCGCGATGCTAGAACCATGGGGAACTTTAAGTTATGTAACCGGTTAGTATCCAATCTATCGCCTAAAGAAAAGGCGAAACTAGTTGAATTTGTGGATATTACACAGGAATCTGACCAATGGCTTAAAGCAAAAGTCACAGATATGCAAGTTGATTATGGTCCAAGAGAAATTGACGATGAGGTTAATCAAAATTTCGACACCACAGCTACCTAAGTGTGGGGAGATTCAAATGTTCTAAAAAGAAAATACTGTATAGAGTTAGTTGTTCTGTTCTCGTGTAGTTCCCAGAATAGAATCCGGTTGGTCTTTTCCGCTAGCAGACACTAAAGAACTAGTTTTCTCCCCCCATTCTGAATTTTTGTTTTGTAGGTTTTGTATGAAATTTATATGCATTTTTAAATTTAATTTTTGTGTGATTTAAAAAAAAAACAAAAATTACTTTATTTCATTAAGTTTAAAAAAATGATTTCTAAAATTCATCGTAAGTTGAATACTAGGTCATGGAACCGAAATTGCTTTACCCGAGGACGGGGCGAAAAATTTTGTTATCATTATTTTTAATTTTATTAATCTAAAGTATATCGAAAAAATTAAAAAAACCCAAAAATCTTTGCTTTTAAAACAATCGCTTTAAAAACGATAAATTTTAAATTTTGTCGCGGGACGGACTAAGTAAACATACCGAAACTACCTAAAGTAAAAGGAAACAAAAATTTTAAAAAATTATTCATTTAAATTAATTTAATAAATAAAGGTTTTATAACATATATATATATATATATATATATATATATATATATATATATATATATATATATATATATATATATATATATATATATATATATATATATATATATATATATATATATATATATATATATATATATATATATATATGTTTGTAGTTTAACTTATATACAAAACAGGGTAAAACAGCGCATTTTCAAAGACTGACATTAAAGTTCAGCAAAAGCTACTAATTTTGACGACAAGACGCAAAATCAAAAAACTTGATGTTATGCGAGGTGTATACGAAATATACTATATTTTTACTACGAAATACGATACAAATACGATACAATTTTACACAAGTTATTTATTTATTTATAGAATGGATATACGTAAACCTTGCTACAACACTTATAGGTAGTGTACCTAATCGTAGAGTAGTGCAGTTTTTAGTAAGTCCGGTTCGTTCCACAGGGAGCTAGCTAAGTTTAACGCTATATTTTAAAAACTATATTTGTATAAAATATATATAATTATATATAGTAATATTATTATAAAAGGGGGTTTTTATCGTTTAATGACCGGTTTGTCGATTTTAAATAAAGCGTAAAGATAAATGACGATAATATAAATGACAGAATTTAAATTGTAATAAAGTAAATTGCAGTAATTAAAATGACAGTAAATAAAGGTACGATGAAATATGAAATAAAAGTATTATGCTTATTTAAACTTTCGTAATCATGATGTTTGACGTTTTGACTTTAATTAATTGTTATCCGGGTTAATTGTCCTTTGTCCTGGTTTATTTGATACCTATCTTGTTTTTGTCGATAATAGTCCATCGGTCATAATTATAAAATGCTCTTCAAATTAACCTTATTCCCAAAGTCAAATATTCCAACTAATTAGGGATTCGAACTGTAACAAGGTTTTAATACTTTGTTAATAATTACACCAGGTTATCGACTGCGCGTAATTCAAGGTTTTAATACTTTGTTAACAATTACAACAGTTATCCTTGTATGTAATCCACCCCTGTTTTAATGAGATATGAATATTAATTTACCCACTTGATCAGAATGAATAATCAATTACCCAATCCGAATAATTAATTAAATGATCGTAAAAGATGTCGTATAAACGTCACTAAATAGAACATACATAATCATTTTAATAATTATTAGATTAACTAATTTGAAGATAGGTTTGACAGGTTCTAATGAGTTGTCATTAGATAATACCCCCTATCTATTAATAGTCCAATGTCCACAAGTGTCGGTCTTTTGTCCAAACCTTAATTATGGTACAAAATCTAATAACCCACTATTAATTTTTAGTCCAACATCAAGATTACTTTGGCTTAAATAAGCATAATAATAACTTAGAAATTTAAAAAGGAAGAACATAGCTTACAGTGGTTATTTATCGCGCAGCGTTACACAGACAGAGTTCCGACTTTAAAACCCGTAAAACATTTCTTACATTAACCCAACTAAACTATAATTTATTATTAATCTTAATTATAATTAAAATTATAATTATAATTATATATTACATAGAGAGAAAGAGAGATTGAAAAAGGTATGTATATTTAGTGCAGAATTCGTCGCCTTTTATAGCACTTGGCCAGATTCTGATGCCCATGTGATCGCATGGATTTTGTGCCTTCTGGTCATGCGATCGCTTGGCCCTCTGATCCAGCTCACATGCTTTTGTTTTCTAGTTTACCGACGGTTTTTAAAATATATATATATATATATATATATATATATATATATATATATATATATATATATATATATATATATATATATATATAATTTTAAGAATTATTTATATATTATATTATATTTATGTGCATAGTTGACTTGTAATTTTAGCTCCGTTGCGCCGCGCGTTGATAGTTGGTTCATGTCCCGGTTCCGGATTTTCGAATGTCCTTGCGTACAATTTAATATCTTGTATTTTGCATTTTGCGGCTCGTGCTCTTGTAATTTTAAGACGTTTCTTATCAATAAATTGACCCACTTGGATTGTACTTTGTACTTTTTAGCGTTTTGGTCGTTTACGTCTTCAAATCGTCGTTTTCTTCTTTTATCTTCACACTTATTTATTTAAACGAATATTACATAAAAATAGAACAATTACAACTAAAAGCTTTACATATTGGAAGGATATTGTGCCTAAATATATGTTCATTTGGAGCACTATCAAATATCCCCACACTTGAACGTTGCTTATCCTCAAGCAATACAGAACTTAAAATAAAATCACACTTCACTCGAATCACTTTTTTTTATTCTCACACTTTATACATCAGTGATTTTGATACGACGGTATGAATAATGATAATAACGATATGGTTTACAGTCCCACATGACTATAAAAATTTAGATCCTTTAAGAAAATTGGATCTTTATGAAAATATTTGATCTTTTGAAAATTCATTCTAGATTTTATCCTAGATAAGTTTTCCGGAATAACCCTTCATCGGTGTTTGCAAATTATTTTTGTGGGTTTGGTGGGTTTCAGATTTGAAAATTTTAGCTCAAAACTTATTGTTTTGTGTCACCCACTTGCTAACCTTGTAATGAGAAAGCAACACGTCCAGTATACTTGCTCCCTATATTACCTTTTGGTAAACTATCATCCGGTTGTAAAGGAAAGCGTTGAATAAGCAACTGTTAAGGCAATGTCTAATGAAATGCAGATGTTCATGGTCCACAACGTGTCGGATGCAATTACTATCCTTTGTAGGAGCAATAGTAAAGATCACCTTATAATTTTTCAGTCTGGCACAAGGTCATGTCTTCGACCATGCTATGCAACCACCGTTCTTACGGTTGACGCCCGATTTGGTTCAGGTGACCTAATGAATTCCAGGTGAATTCCTAGGATTTTACGTTCAATGGTAATGAACGCATTGAAAATGGGTTTTCAGAAAACAAATCGGTTTTAATTTTGATCAAAATATTTTCTCGTTCAAGCTCTAGTTTAGATATCATTGAATTCTATGAGTTTTTAATTCTCAATCTTTAAAGTCAATCTCAAGGATTGAGTAATATCAGGCTTAAAAGCTGATTTTTAATCTTTAAGGAGATTATCCTTTCTGGGGGTCTGATTCATTAGTCTTATCAAGCTAATTTGCACGGCACCCTCTCCATTTTACGAGACAGATCCTCTCATGGTTAGGATAAGTTTGACCACTTGACGACCCTGTTTGATGCCGAGGTCCGTGGATTTCCTTCTGATTTTAGAGATGACTTTTCTAGATTTTTCGTCAACCTACAGCTGGTCTGGACGACAGCTTCCTAACCTAAATCAAGAAGCGTGTGTCTTTTTCGGAAGACTTTACTTCCTTTTAATGATGGAATTGATTCATCGTGCAGATCCATCTTTCTTTCAAATATATATTACAGTAAATTAGGTAAAACTGATTAAAATCGTACAAAACAAATCAATTTAGGTCAGGAAATCCATCATTAAAAGGAAGTAAAGTCTTCCGAAAAAGACACGCTCTTCTTGATTTAGGTCAGGAAGTTGTCATCCAGACCAGCTATAGATTGACGAAAAATCTAGAAAAGTCATCTCTAAAATCAGCAGGAAATCCACGGACCTCAGCATCAAACAGGGTCGCCAAGTGGTCAAACTTATCCTAACCAAGAGAGAGGATCTGTTTCGTAAAATGGGGAGGGCACTGTGCAAATTAGCTTGATAAGACTAATGAATCAGAACCCCAGAAAGGATAATCTCCTTAAAGATTAAAAATCAGCTTTTAAGCCTGATATTACTCAATCCTTGAGATTGTCTTTAAAGATTGAGAATTACAAACTCATGGAATTCAATGATATCTAAACTCGAGCTTGAACGAGAAAATATTTTGATCAAAATTAAAACCGATTTGTTTCTGAAAACCCATTTTTAATGCGTTCATTACCATTGAACGTAAAATCCTAGGAATTCACCTGGAATTCATTAGGTCACCTGAACCAAATCGGGTGTCAACCGTAAAAACGGTGGTTGAATAGCATGGTCGAAGACATGACCTTGTGCCAGACCAAAAAATTATAGGGTGATCTTTACTATTGCTCCTACAAAGGATAGTAATTGCATCCGACATGTTGTGGACCATGAACATCTGCATGTCATTAGACATTGCCTTAACAGTTGCTTGTTCAATGCTTTCCTTTACAACCGGACGGTAGTTTACCGAAAGGTAATATAGGGAGCAAGTATACTGGACGTGTTGCTTTCCCAATACAAGGTTAGCAAGTGGATGACACAAAACCATAAGTTTTGAGTTAAAATTTTCAAATCAGAAACCCACCAAACCCACAAAAACAATTTGCAAACACCGATGAAGGGTTATTCCGGAAAACTTATCTAGGATAAAATCTAGAATGAATTTTCAAAAGATCAAATGTTTTCATAAAGACCCAATTTTCTTAAAGGATCTAAATTTTTATAGTCATGTGGGATTGTAAACCACATCGTTACTATCATTGTTCATACCGCCGTATCAAAATCACTGATGTACAAAGTGTGAGAATAAAAAAAAGTGATTCGAGTGAAGTGTGATTTTATTATAAGTTCTGTATTGCTTGAGGACAAGCAACGTTCAAGTGTTGGGATATTTGATAGTGCTCCAAATGAACATATATTTAGGCACAATATCCTTCCAATATGTAAAGCTTTTAGTTGTAATTGTTCTATTTTTATGTAATATTCGTTTAAATAAATAAGTGCGAAGACAAAAGAAGAAAACGACGATTTGAAGACGTAAACGACCAAAACGCTAAAAAGTACAAAGTACAATCCAAGTGGGTCAATTTGTTGATAAGAAACTCAAAATTACAAGAGTACGAGCCGCAAAATGCAAAATATAAGATATTAAATTGTACGCAAGGATGTTCGAAAATCCGGAAGTGGGACATGAACCAACTATCAACGCGCGACGCAACTGAGCTAAAATTACAAGTCAACTATGCACATAAATATAATATAATATATAAATATTCTTAAAATTATATATATATATATATTATATTATATATTAAAAACCATCGGCAAACTAGAAAACAAAAGCATGTGAGCTGGATCAGAGGGCCATGCGATCGCATGGCCAGAAGGCACAAAATCCATGCGATCTCATGGGCATCATAATCTGGCCAAGTGCTATAAAAGGCGACGAATTATGCACGAAATATACATACCTTTTTCAATCTCTCTCTCTATGTAATATATATTTATAATTATTAATTATAATTAAGATTAATAATAAATTATAGTTTCGTTGGGTTAATGTAAGAAATGTTTTACGGGTTTTAAAGTCGGAACTCTGTCCGTGTAACGCTACGCGATAAATAACCACTGTAAGCTATGTTCTTCCTTTTTAAATTAATGTCTCGTAACTAAGTTATTATTATGCTTATTTAAGCCAAAGTAATCGTGATGTTGGACTAAAAATTAAGATTGGGTTATTAGATTTTGTACCATAATTAAGGTTTGGACAAAAGACCGACACTTGTGGACATTGGACTATTGACTATTAATAGATAGGGGGTATTGTCTAATGATAACTCATTAGAACCTGTCGAACCTATCTTCAGATTAGTTAATCTAATATTTATTAAAATGATTATGTATGTTCTATTTAGTGACGTTTATACGACATCTTTTACGATCATTTAATTAATTATTCGGATTGGGTAATTGATTATTCATTCTAATCAAGTGGGTAAATTAATATTCATATCTCATTAAAACAGGGGTGGATTACATACAAGGATAATTGGTGTAATTGTTAACAAAGTATTAAAACCTTGAATTACGCGCAGTTGATAACCTGGTGTAATTATTAACAAAGTATTAAAACCTTGTTACAGTTCGAATCCCTAATTAGTTGGAATATTTGACTTCGGGAATAAGGTTAATTTGACAAGCATTTTATAATTATGACCGATGGACTATTATGGACAAAAACCAGATAGGTATCAAATAATCCAGGACAAAGGACAATTAACCCGGGTAACAATTAATTAAAATCAAAACGTCAAACATCATGATTACGGAAGTTTAAATAAGCATAATACATATATATATATATATATATATATATATATATATATATATATATATATATATATATACACTTTTATTTCATATTTCATCGTACCTTTATTTACTGTCATTTTAATTACTGCAATTTACTTTATCGCAATTTAAATTCTGTCATTTATATTATCGTCATTTATCTTTACGCTTTATTTAAAAACGACAAACCGGTCATTAAACGGTAAAAACCCCCTTTTATAATAATATTACTATATATAATTATATATGTTTTAAACAAATATAGTTTTTAAAATATAGCATTAAACTTAGCCAGCTCCCTGTGGAATGAACCAGACTTACTAAAAACTACACTACTCTACGATTAGGTACACTGCCTATAAGTGTTGTAGCAAAGTTTACGTATATCCATTCTATAAATAAATAAATAAATTGTGTAAAATTGTATCGTATTTGTATCGTATTTTGTAGTAAAAATATAGTATATTTCGTATACACCTCGCATAACATCAGGATGTCAAGCCAAAACCCTATCATCTTGCATGATCCTGACTCTGAAGGATCAGCCAATATGTGATTGTTATCATATCCATACATATCTTTATGATCTGACTCAGCCATTGTGATTCAAAGTATTCTTTGACTCACGCGAGTTATAAGACCATCTCGGTTGGTGAAACCAAGGGATGTCACTCATGACTCAACATTCAAATGTCAACTATCGAAGTTTGATCACATATCCTGACCTTGTGGAGTGATATTGAAATGGAAATATGAATTAGTGAAATATAATGACGCCCAGCCAACGTGATTATATTACGGTAACTCATATAGAAATTCAAATATCATGACATATGGAATAGAAAGTGAATTAAAGAAAAATTTCCAAGCCATTCATTCAAATATCTCAATGTTATTACATGAAGGGTAATTATCATCTGATTTATAGATATACGAAGAGATCGTTACGATCAAACTATCTATCTCATACCCATGAGTAGATTAACAAATTCTCCTATGCCATAAAAGTTGTAAAGCTTTGCATTCTTTCTTTCTTAAACAACTTATCTCTTTGACGCTTAATTATCACATCCCCGCTGGAAGGAAGGATGCATGTTTTTAAGTGACCTCAAGTGATACCCCCGAAACTTCTTCGAAGCATGCCTCCTGTTATCTACAATTACGCTCCTATTGTAGATTTTCATAAACCCATTAGGAAACCGGCTGTCGAAGATAAGCAACAACCACTCGCAAGATTTTCATTTGAATATTCAAATGAAGATATTATAAACACCACATTCACTATCACGTTCTCATACTCTACCATTCATATCTCACTTGTCAGCAACAGCTTCACACATGAACATTTTGAATTTCAAGAACTTATGCCCTAATAATAGACAACAACCGCATCTAAATACAATATATTTCATTACCTCGCAACATTGTTGCTTAAAAATAACCCGAAATTTTCAAAATTTCCTTCACCCGATCTTCATCGATCTTTTTCCAACTTGTAACCTCCGAAATATGAAAATTCTGTTACCAAAATTTTACACACACTATTTTACTGTGCGATCCTCTCGAAATTTTATAAAATAAATTTATTTACTACCATTCGCGCAAATTTTATAAATCGTATATGTTTATATAATAAATAAAATTTACCTTTACTTATTTTTGACTAGTACATATAAAATTATACTTTGACTTTTATAAATTAATTCTTTTATTCAAAAGATATTTTACGTAAAATAGTACATGTTGTACATAACTCCAGTTTTACTAAGAACTTCGTTCCTTTCTACATTGTCACCTTAAACGACTCGAACTTCTATAAAATTTTCATTACTTGTTTATATAAAATTTTTCGTATTATTCTACACCACGTAGTAATCACAATTCCTCTTGCCTTTCGAAACTTACCATTGAGTTCGTCATTCAAAACTCTATGTTCTCAGTAACTTTTCCCTTTTAAGGTTGACCGTCGAGGAGTTTTCATCTCCGATCTTTCATGGCTAAACCACAACACCCTCGTAAATATCAATTCTATAATACAATATTTTGTGGCATTTATCTCTTCTTTCATGGGTTGCAACTGGACATTATTCTAGTCAAGTTTCGATCCCTGATTTGACATGTAACTTAAATCATGATCATAAAGTTACATTCTACAATGTGCTATCAAAAACTATTTCTAACGATAAGTTCGCATGTATTATAATCTTTCGTTAATCTTTCATACCATTCTAAGGGCATCTTAGCCTGATTAGTGAATCCTCAGCTGGAATCTCATTTCGTCTATTCACATTAGATATTTCTTGAAAACCAAATGTATCATGTCTATGGTTATCTTCCGGAATTTGAAGTCAGTAACATATCTAACAAACATAAGCCATGCATCAAACTACATGGTTGTGATCTCTAAGTACTTCTCTCTGATTGTATGCCCTAGTATGGCGACATAATCACACAATGGTTTTAAATAAGCTTAGTAATGTTCATGGCACATTTCAGGTATCTGATTTACTGAAATGCTTGTAACATCACAATCTCTTTTGAGGAAATCTAGTCAGATGACACTCATGTTATCCCCTTTAATTACCCCCGCATTGATAATAAAATGCACTTCATAGAAGAACCTGTATAAGTTATGGGTTATAAGATTCAAACGCTTAGTACAGGGCAATATTCCTATTGTTAAAATCCGTTGGAATTAGCGTAGAGGCCCCGAGTATACCAGGGAACGTGAAGACCAAATGAAGCAGAAACATCCCCATCTTTTCTCAACTGAAATTTCGGGACGAAGTTTTCATTAACGGGGAGGTACTATAACAACCCTCATTTTTCCAATCTGAATTTACCAAATTGCCCTTAGGGTTTCAACGTCATACTCTGTGTATTAGCGTTAGGGTTATTCTCCGGATATAATAAATAAAGTAATTAATACTAAAACCTTAATATTATTTAAAACCCTAAACCGAACCCTATATATTAAATGCTAAACCCTAATACCATTTAATATTAAATATTAAACCCTAACCCTAATATTAAATTAATAATATAAACTATATGTAATAAATTAAAAGTAACATTCAAAAAAAGAAAATATATATATATATATATATAAATATATAGAAGTATTAATGCCGAAAAAAATAATATATATAAATATATATAAAAAAGGGCTAAGTAATATGAAAAAGAAAAAAAGAAATAGAAGTATTATTTTCTAGGACTAATTCAAATACACTCTCCTAATCCAATTCTAATTCCATTTATCATAGTCTTTATCTCCAAGTTTAATCTTATCATTTAGTAATCATATTATAGTTAGGAGTCTAAATCTCAAGGATAAAAAGACCCCTTAGGATCCATCTTATGCATTCACAAATCATCTAGCAAAATCCTCTCATCCCTCCTTGTTGTTTGCTCACGTAAACAAGCACCACCACCTCCACTTTCGATTTAAATCATCGAAGACCAACACCTATCAAACTGTCACCCAAACCATCGACTTCAACCCCTCAAAACAGCCCTCTTTTAGTCGACATCCATCACCTCAAAATAACCTCCTAATCGCCACACAAAACAGTCCCAAAATCACCACCTGCATCGACATTAATCATCACAAAAACAACCTTCAAAGTCACTTTCCTGCTGCTATTTTCCTGCTGTATTTTTGTGACCCAAACAGTCCATAAAAGTCAATTGGGTTGCTCTTGTGTCTGCTGTATTTTTCAACCACCAGAATAGCCTTTTTCTTGCTGCAGTTCATCACTTATTCCAGCCTTCAAATTGCCATAACTTTTTCCTGTTTCTGCTGTGTTTTTGAGCCACAACAGGCTGTTAATCGCAGCTACAAGTTGCCATCTTTTTAAAGCCTTTTCCTGCTCTATTCAACAACTAAAACAGCCCAAAGAGTGCACATTGTTGCTGCTTCTGCGTGTTGAAAACAGTCCAAGAAACGTCTCAATTGGGTCGTCATTGTTGCTGAGTTTCTTGCTGTTTCTGTCGAGCAAAAGAGACTCAATAAACCCCTTGTTTGGATTGTATTTTGCTGCTGGTTCCTTTTTCTATTTTAGCCCACAATCACCATCTTGTTCTTGATCTTCACCTTCTAAAGGTAGCCCTAAAACCCTAGTTAAATCATGCTTTTAATCTATTATTTTCATGTTGTTTATAAGTGTCAATAAGTATAAAAGTATCATAAGAGATTATGATGTTAATTAATAAAATTGTTAAGCTAAAAAGTAATAAGGTTAGTATGATTAAAAAGATATAATGGAAGTTATGATAATGATTAATAAAGATTGTAAACTTGAAAGTATATGGGATTATGATCATGATAAAAGATGTATAATTATGGTTATTGAATAATAAACTAGTTAATATAATAAATAGTTATGAATTATGAATTGATCATGAGGTATTAAGGTTATGGTTAAAGATGATGATTTTATGTGTTTTGGATTATGAGTTAGAACATGGTTAATAAGTTACTAGGAGATAAATATAATTAGATAATGATTAAGAATTTATGGATTAAAGAATATTATTAAAAGTTTAGGTTATGAATATGATATAGGGTATGAACTAGTAATGAATGTCATGTATTGATTATGATTAATATGATTAGGGTTAGGAGAATTGAAATATGATTATGGTTATACATGAAGTATTGAATAAGGGTTACAAGTTTAGTATGAAGGTTGTAATTAAAAACTTATGATTTTATGTTAAAGATATTAGTTTAAGGTTATGATAATTAGGTTATGAATTTATGTTTAGTAAAAATTAATGATAATGGTAATAATACATGTGCATGCATGCATGTATACGTACGTATGTGCATGAATACATTGTAGGTATATGTATGTGTGTATATGTAAATATATACATACGTGTATATGTATGTGTATATATATATGTATATGTATGTGTATAGGTATGTAAGGATGTGCATTATGTAAGTTATATAAGTTAGTAAACATAATAATAAAAAGTGATAAGTGTATATATATGTATCATCTCACACTTATATATGTATATGTAACACCTACACCTAATATATATATTACCATATAGTTATGAACACATACATGTTTAATAATAAAGAATATATATATATATATATATATATATATATATATATATATATATATATATATATATATATATGTATATGTATGTATCACATAGGTATAATTATATATTGTAATGACCCAGAATTTTTCGACCAAATTATACTTATGAGATTAATATTTACAAAAATTAAACCATACCAACATGATAAGCAATCCAAATTGTTGAGACTTGTGTTTTTGAAAAGAGTTTTACACAACGTTTGACCGTCCAATATGACCGATAATATCACGAACTATATAACATACGATAATTACACGTTTGTGTATATATATGTATTTATATGTATTTAACATGATCTAAGGATGGTTTAACATCTCATTTTGTACTAATGACAATGAGTTATAAGTATATTTTGAAACTACTAACTTAAGTTTTCAAAACGATAACTATACGCAACATTCTTTGATATATATACTTATAATCTATAATGCTTATACATGTATCGTATATATAATGTATTTAATCACTTTTAAGGACTTAAATACATAAAACAATATAAGTATATTCATAAAAGATAGCTATATTTGAATTCTTGTTCCGTTTCCTCAAGATTTCTATACGTATATCTAGGCTATATGTACCCGTATCATACCCAGCTTCTATATGTATTTACTATTGGTATATACACATCAAATCAACATCCTAATCAACATTATTACTGCCCTAGATATGAGGTAACTAGAATTTGTCAAGTAGTATGAATTATTAGTAAGAAAACATAATTAGGAATCCTTTTCTTTCTTTATAAACTAAAAACGTTTTTATAAATGAACACCATTTATTTACTTAAAATACTCCTAACTTCATACTTGATCATCTCCAAGCATTTTCCCTATCATTTAGCTTCAATTACAAGCCTTAAACACCATAAGAAAACTCTTTCAAGAACATATCAAAATAATCACCTATTTGAAGAAGTTTACTTCCAACCTTTTGATCTAACTCCACCACTCTTTGATTCCAAGATTATTTCTTATCTTTTGCAGTAACTTTGTCCAAGTAACTTGAGGTAGTAACCTTGTTCATAATCTTATTCAATTCATATTCATATAGCTATCTTATTTTGTGGTATAAAATTTTAACAACAAGAACATAGTTTGAATGATTTCAAACTTTTTTGCAAACTAAATAGATCCTTCTAACTAGACTTTTAAAATACTTCAAGACCTGTAATATATCATAATGATATACTAACCTAACAAGATATAACTTGGTTTTACAAAGAACATCTTAAAAACTGAATCTACGTCGTCGGGGTGCAACTGGGGGCTGTTTTGGGTTGGATAATTAAAAACCATCTTGAACTTTGAATTTGAAGTTCATATTCTGGAAAAATGATATTTCTTATGAATATGTTAACACATAAAAATGCTTTAACTCAAAGTGTAAGTATTTTTAGAAAAATGATCATTAAATGTTGTTTTTATGATGGAAAATGATCACTTTCATAAGTTTCACCAAAGTTTGACCTATAACCTATGATTTCGAAAACAAATTAAGGTATTTTCAGTTCATATTCTTAAAATTTGACTCGATCCAAGGAATTGTCAAGTTGAACCAACAAAAACGGAGTTTTAATGACGAAACTACGACTAAAACAAGATTGGGTATCCGAAGCTAGTTTAGCTACGAAAATATTTGGAGAAAAAGTAAATTAATCATATCTTTTCTAATTAATATGATATTTTATATATAATTACTTATGATTTGATTTTATATATTTCAGGACTACCCGTAAACAACACGAGAAGATTAATCATAAGACCTCATGATTGTACGCAACACGTCATTTGACAACACGGTACTTTATGTACGCAACACGTCATTTGACAACATGGTACCATGGGTCGAGATTAATTCTGATCAATACGAATACGATGGGGTCTTTATTTATTTTATTTAAGCAACTAATTGTGGACCACTAACATCGGACTGCTAACTACGAACTAAGAAAATATTAAAAGTATTAAAAGTATATATATATATGTAACGATTACTTAAAAAGAAAATATGTTGATATATTATATATATGGTTAGGTTCGTGCTATCTATCGGAGACCAAGTCGAATTAAATACCTTCAAGGCAAAATTGAGTTTCATTTGCTCCCTTTTTAATTGCTTTTGCAGTATATATTTTTGGGCTGAGAATACATGCGCTGCTTTTATAAATGTTTACAAAATACACACAAGTACTTAAAAATATATTCTACGTTGAGTTGTACCACTGGCATATTTCCCTGTAGCTAGGTAACTACTATTTACATGGGTATTGTAAACGCGAATCCTGTTGATAGATCTATCGGGCCTGACAACCCCAACCGGACTGGACGACCAGTATTCAACGGTTGCACAGTACTTCGTTTTGGTGACTTCACTTGGTACGGTGTAGTGAGATTTCATAATAAAGGGAATATGCGACGTTGATTAAATGTTAAGTATGGTTACCAAGTGCTCAACCACTTAGAATGCTTTACATACACTTGCGAGTGTATTATGTTTATGATTATGAAATCTTGTGTTCTATTAACATATTGAAATGATTGTTATGATAAACCTATGAACTCACCAACCTTTTGGTTGACACTTTAAAGCATGCTTATTCTCAGGTACGAATCAAGTCTTCCGCTGTGCATTTGCTCAATATAAGGACATTACTTGGAGCCGATCATCGCAATGGGACCAAATGTTGATGACTTCGTCCAGGTGGATTAGGACGGGTCCTTTCAGTTGGTATCAGAGCGGTGGTCGTAGCGAACCAGGTCTTGCATTAGTGTGTCTAACTAGTAGTTGTTAGGATGCATTAATGAGTTTGGACTTCGACCGTGTCTACATGTCAAAAGTTTTGCTTATCATTTCTAGTCGGAAATCATCTGCTTATCATCCTTAGGAAATTACCTGCTTATCATTCATAAGTCTAGACACGTTTTACTGCATTTACTGCATTGATAGTGTATAGACGAATTCTTATCTTAGCATATCTGTTATTGCGAACTTTGACTGATATCTTTTCAAAGATTCTCCGTAATTTACGGGATTTTGGTATTATATATACATATGTAAATTATGTATTGAAGAGTACCAAATCTAACTCTTATAATCTATTCCATACCAAAAATTCATTTTCCCCATTATACAAGATGGATTCCGCATCTAGTTCGAATTCTTCAGATTCCGACAGTTATACCGATATGGATTTCCATTCGGGCTCCGAAAGCAGCATCACCGGAATGGATCAACCAATTTCCCATCATCTATTCTGGATGAATTGGGGATGGGTTCGTAATATACTAAATCACTGGAGACAAGAAGAAGGTGATCCATTCCATCCACCAAATTGCCCTCTTGGCGATGAACCTGAAGCACTTACCGGTGAACCTATTCGAAACACCATTTTCTCTCTCATTTCTAGAGTATCTCGTTACGATTATATACTATCCCATATTACAAATCTTGTTCATTCGCTCGCTCCAACCGCCAATCATCCCGGTGTACTAGCAGAAGTTAACGAACTTCGCGCTCGCGTGACGGCTTTGGAGAACATGGTGCGAAGGTTGCAAACACCAGTAGCAGCACCAGCAGCATAATCAGCACCACCATCAATAACATCAACAATACCATCATCACCACTAACAAATAACATCCGCATCACACGTCTCGACATCATAATCTGTCCCACAAACATCAACATCATACGCACCATAGATACCAAGGAGTACCAACAATAATGAACGATGAAGTATTGATCCATAACTTCATTGATATTCTACGAAGAGTATGTGGTCTCAAAAAGTTTTAGAGATTTCTTATTCTAGCTCAAACCGAAAAGCAAATGAGATTAATATCATATTAACTCATTAAATTCATGATTTCATCTGAAGAAAATATATATGTATATATGTTTTCATAAAGATTGTAATTAAAAGTTCTTTTGTACAAAATATTAATGGTGAAATTTTTTTTTTAATGAGTAGGTAATACCCGAGGAATAATTAGATTTCATCTTAATAAGTTACATTGTACATTCATCGAAGCTGATTCAATAGTCATTTACTATCCTACTTACAACCACCGATATACGTATCCGTTCACCGCAGAATAACCATTTTCATTCAATTTCATATTTGGATTTTGACTTCCCAGAATCCAACAAGTGGCATATGAAGAAAACATATGACAAAATAAAATCTGTTAGAAACAAACAAATTAACTATGAAAAATTTTGTAAAGAATCCACGCTAACTGTTCCAGCTAACTGTTCCTAGCTAACTGATTACATTTTATTTATCGCAGTTTATTTATCACAATTTAATTATCGCACTTTTATTTATCGTCATTTAATTTCTGTAATTATTTTACGCACTTTAAATATCGGGACACGTATACAATGTTTTGACATATCATATCGACGCATCTATATATATTATTTGGAATCACCATAGACACTCTATATGCAGTAATGATCGAGTTCTCTATACAGGGTTGAGGTTCTACAATAATATATATAGTTTGAGTTGTGATCGAGTCTGAGAGGTATACGGGTCACGACACGTATTAATTAATTCGTATATTATATATTAAACTATATATGAATTATTGGACTGTTACTGTGGACTATCGACTGTGGACTAATGACATTGGACAATTAAAATGAATTAAAATATTGATTATAACATATGAAACTAAACATTTCTTCAAGATTGCCACTTGATTTCATCATAAACCTCATTGTATCTCGACGATTACAATCAGCGTTCAAATCTGTCATGATTCTTAAAAACACCTCAATCGAGAGGATAAACCAACCGCACTTCATCTACGGAAGAAAAGATTGATGCATATAGTTATGCACCTGAAAAACCTTCGGAAACTGAGTAAACGTTTGACACGTATCTGTTCTAGTTCCTTTGACATTGTTATTACCGAAGATCGTTTTGCAATCCCTTTCCAAAGTAGTTAATTTTGTCACAGCTCCAGCAAGTCAACTCCAACTTTTCATCCAAAACAACTTTATTATAACCGCGATATATATGCGTACTCTTTATTGTTACTGGGGAACCTTTTATATTCCACAATATTACCATCAGCGATTAATCATTCTAAAAACACAATTCTCCTGAAACTACCTCGGTTTGATAACCGATGACCCAGATCAGTTAACTTTGAAAATGCTGACGAAGCAGCATGTTGTAGATGATCTTAATGGCCAAAAGTTTGATGATAAAGAAAGGAGTGTTAGGAACGCTCGATAAAAAATTTAGTACCGAAAAGCGGATTATGTGAAACTATGAAGAAAGCCGCGGACAAATCACAAAGAATAAGTTTGCCTTCAAAGAATTCAAATGATTCTGTGCCTGCTGAAATCGTTAGCAAACAACTTATTTCTCATTCTAAACCTTCACAGACAAATCTTCTTCATCATCCATTGATATTAGAAATTCTAAGATATTCTCGTATGTTCTATTATAAATATCCTCCATATTTCTGGCGATATTTTCACAACTATTCTTATCTGAGATCAATTATCTCTCCATAATATCTGCAACATAAAAGAAACTGTGTTAGTTTCTAAATTCTGAAACCTTCGAGTTTAAAATATGAATATTTTGAAGTAGTGTTGGGAACTGAAGCATGGATTAGTATAATATAATGACACTTGATCAACGTCATTATATTACAGTAAGTCATGCTGAGTTTCTAATGAAGCATGATGATTCACAGTACCGTCATCATGTGCCATTTACACGACTCTTACATTCTATCTAATCTCTAAACATATCAAGAGAATATTTTTCTGGATGACTCGGTCTTCTCCAAGATATTCTGGTAATTTAACAAATCAAAATCGTTCTATTACCATTTTCTTCTTAGAGCATTAGCTATGTTCATTCTGAATTTCATATCTACGAATTCCGGACCATTACTCGCTTGACTCGAAGTCGGGAAGAGAAAACGAAAGCATGAAGCTCCGAAAAATAATGAAGAATATAAACTTTGATAATAACCCCGAAATTACAAACCGTGTATATCGTTACAGATAGCAATATAGAGACACGGGAGAATTAGAAACACTATAAACACAAGAGTATAGTAGAAGTAAGTAGATTCTTCTGGTGGTAGATGAAAAAGAAGAATGACAGATATAAATGTTAGGAGTATATCAAGAATCAGGACTGGATGGAGCATATTGATGAATGCTTTAAAGTAAGAATCAAGGGAGAAAGAATAGAAGGTGTGAGTCGTGGAAAATAAGGAAACGAAGGGGTGAATTTATAGTGAAATATCCGACAGAGCAATCGAAACAGATTATTGCATATAATCAAAGAAGATCCTGATTTCCTTAATCACCAAAGAACCAATTCTTATTACGTAAGATTCTCTTTTAATCCCTTAAATCCCGGAAATCAATCATAACTACGTCATCGGTTAAGACGAATATATTTTACTCATCTCACCCTTTTACGATAGTCTCATTTATATTCTTCGCATAATCGAATCGTTTTATCTACATTACTCAATGATGATAAAACTCCATTATCACCTTATATTTGTCATGAAAACCTTCTTATTGTTATCCATAACAACCTCTATCAAATTTCGGGGACGAAATTTCTTTAACGGGTAGGTACTGTAATGACCCAGAATTTTCCGACCAAATTATACTTATGAGATTAATATTTACATAAATTAAACCATACCAACATGATAAGCAATCCAAATTGTTGAGACTTGTGTTTTTGAAAAGAGTTTTACACAACGTTTGACCGTCCAATATGACCGATGATATCACGAACTATATAACATACGATAATTACACGTTTGTGTATATATATGTATTTATATATATTTAACATGATCTAAGGATGGTTTAACATCTCATTTTGTACTAATGACAATGAGTTATAAGTATATTTTGAAACTAACTTAAGTTTTCAAAACGATAACTATACGTAACATTCTTTGATATATATACTTATAATCTATAATTCTTATACATGTATCGTATATATAATGTATTTAATCACTTTTAAGGACTTAAATACATAAAACAATATAAGTATATTCACAAAAGATAGCGATATTTAAATTATCGTTCCGTTTCCTCAAAATTTCTATACGTATATCTAGGCTATATGTACCCGTATCATACCCAGCTTCTATACGTATTTACTATTGATATATACACATCAAATCAAAATCCTAATCAACATTATTACTGCCCTAGATATGAGGTAACTAGAATTTGTCAAGTAGTATGAATTATTATTAAGAAAACAAAATTAGGAATCCTTTTCTTTCTTTATAAACTAAAAACGTTTTTATAAATGAACGCCATTTCTTCACTCCATTTTCTCATAACTACACCCTCATTTCTCTCTTAAAATACTCCTAACTTCATACTTGATCATCTCCAAGCATTTTTCCCATCATTTAGCTTCAATTACAAGCCTTAAACACCATAAGAAAACTCTTTCAAGAACATATCAAAATAATCACCCATTTGAAGAAGTTTACTTCCAACCTTTTGATCTAACTCCACCACTCTTTGATTCCAAGATTATTTCTTATCTTTTGCAGTAACTTTGTCCAAGTAACTTGAGGTAGTAACCTTGTTCATAATCTTATTCAATTCATATTCATATAGCTATCTTATTTTGTGGTATAAAATTTTAACAACAAGAACATAGTTTGAATGATTTCAAACTTGTTCGCAAACTAAATAGATCCTTCTAACTCGACTTTTAAAATACTTCAAGACCTGTAATATATCATAATGATATGCTAACCTAACAAGATATAACTTGGTTTTACAAAGAACATCTTAAAAACTGAATCTACGTCGTCGGAGTGCAACCGGGGGCTGTTTTGGGTTGGATAATTAAAAACCATCTTGAACTTTGAATTGGAAGTTCATGTTCTGGAAAAATGATATTTCTTATGAATATGTTAACACATAAAAATTTCATGGTTTAAATCAAAGTGTAAGTATTTTTAGAAAAATGATCATTAAATGTTGTTTTTATGATGGAAAATGATCACTTTCATAAGTTTCACCAAAGTTTGACCTATAACCTATGATTTCGAAAACAAATTAGGGTATTTTCAGTTCATATTCTTAAAATTTGACTCGATCCAAGGAATTGGCAAGTTGAACCAACAAAAACGGAGTTTTAATGAAGAAACTACGACTAAAACAAGATTGGGTATCCGAAGCTAGTTTAGCTACGAAAATATTTGGAGAAAAAGTAAATTAATCATATCTTTTCTAATTAATATGATATTTTATATATAATTACTTATGATTTGATTTTATATATTTCAGGACTACCCGTAAACAACACGAGAAGATTAATCATAAGACCTCATGATTGTACGCAACACGTCATTTGACAACACGGTACTTTATCTACGAAACACGTCATTTGACAACATGGTACCATGGGTCGAGATTAATTCTGATCAATACGAATATGATGGGGTCTTTATTTATTTTATTTAAGCAACTAATTGTGGACCACTAATGAAATGTCCCGTTCTTATTGATTAAAAACGTTCCATATTAATTGATTTCGTTGCGAGGTTTTGACCTCTATATGAGACGTTTTTCAAATACTGCATTCATTTTTAAAACAAACCATAACCTTTATTTCATAAATAAAGGTTTAAAAAGTTTTACGTAGATTATCAAATAATGAAAATCTAAAATATCCTTTTTACACACGACCATTACATAATGGTTTACAATACAAATATGTTACATCGAAATCAGTTTCTTGAATGCAGTTTTTACACAATATCGTATAAACATGGACTCCAAATCTTGTCCTTATTTTAGTATGCAACAGCGGAAGCTCTTAATATTCACCTGAGAATAAACATGCTTTAAACGTCAACAAAAATGTTGGTGAGTTATAGGTTTAACCTATATATATCAAATCGTAACAATAGACCACAAGATTTCATATTTAAATACACATCCCATACATAGAGATAAAAATCATTCATATGGTGAACACCTGGTAACCAACATTAACAAGATGCATATATAAGAATATCCCCATCATTCCGGGACACCCTTCGGATATGATATAAATTTCGAAGTACTAAAGCATCCGGTACTTTGGATGGGGTTTGTTAGGCCCAATAGATCTATCTTTAGGATTCGCGTCAATTAGGGTGTCTGTTCCCTAATTCTTAGATTACCAGACTTAATAAAAAGGGGCATATTCGATTTCGATAATTCAACCATAGAATGTAGTTTCACGTACTTGTGTCTATTTTGTAAATCATTTATAAAACCTGCATGTATTCTCATCCCAAAAATATTAGATTTTAAAAGTGGGACTATAACTCACTTTCACATATTTTTACTTCGTCGAGAAGTAAGACTTGGCCACTGTTGATTCACGAACCTATAACAATATATACATATATATTAAAGTATGTTCAAAATATATTTACAACACTTTTAATATATTTTGATGTTTTAAGTTTATTAAGTCAGCTGTCCTCGTTAGTAACCTACAACTAGTTGTCCACAGTTAGATGTACAGAAATAAATCAATAAATATTATCTTGAATCAATCCACGACCCAGTGCATACGTATCTCAGTATTGATCACAACTCAAACTATATATATTTTGGAATCAACCTCAACCCTGTATAGCTAACTCCAACATTCACATATAGAGTGTCTATGGTTGTTCCGAAATATATATAGATGTGTCGACATGATAGGTTGAAACATTGTATACGTGTCTATGGTATCTCAAGATTACATAATATACAATACAAGTTGATTAAGTTATGGTGTGAATAGATTTGTTACCAATTTTCACGTAGCTAAAATGAGAAAAATTATCCAATCTTGTTTTACCCATAACTTCTTCATTTTAAATCCGTTTTGAATGAATCAAATTGCTATGGTTTCATATTGAACTGTATTTTATGAATCTAAACAGAAAAAGTATAGGTTTATAGTCGGAAAAATAAGTTACAAGTCGTTTTTGTAAAGGTAGTCATTTCAGTCGAAAGAACGACGTCTAGATGACCATTTTAGAAAACATACTTCCACTTTGAGTTTAACCATAATTTTTGGATATAGTTTCATGTTCATAATAAAAATAATTTTCTCAGAATAACAACTTTTAAATCAAGGTTTATCATAGTTTTTAATTAACTAACCCAAAATAGCCCGCGGTGTTACTACGACGGCGTAAATCCGGTTTTACGGTGTTTTTCGTGTTTCCAGGTTTTAAATCATTAAGTTAGCATATCATATAGATATAGAACATGTGTTTAGTTAATTTTAAAAGTCAAGTTAGAAGGATTAACTTTTGTTTGCGAACAAGTTTAGAATTAACTAAACTATGTTCTAGTGATTACGAGGTTAAACCTTCGAATAAGATAGTTTTATATATATGAATCGAATGATGTTATGAACATCATTACTACCTCAAGTTTAGTAGGTAAACCTACTGGAAGTGACAAGAAATGATCTAGCTTCAAAGGATCTTGGATGGCTTGAAAGTTCTTGAAGTAGGATCATGACACAAAAACAAGTTCAAGTAAGATTTTTGCTCGAATTAAGATAGTTTATAGTTATAGAAATTGAATCAAAGTTTGAATATGAATATTACCTTGAATAAGAAAGATAACCTACTGTATATAACAAAGGTTTCTTGATCTTAGATGATTACTTGGAATGGATTAGAAAGCTTGGAAGTAAATTAGTAAACTTGAAGGGATTTTTGAAGTATTCTTGAAGTGTTCTTCCTATGATGATTATAGCTTGATTCTTGAAGTGATTTTTGATGAAGATGATGATTAACTACTGGAAAAATACGTTCATAATAGTGTGGGTGTGTTGAGAGAGAATTAGAAAGAGAATTGGAAGTGAAATGGAGTGAATGATGAGTGTTAATTGGTGAGTGGTGAGTGGGGTTAAAAGGAGTTCTAGTTAGTTGACTAGCTCATGGTAGAAGTTAAAATTGATTAGTCATACATGACATAATCAAGAGTGGAATCCCATGCTAGTTCCTATTGGTATATACCCATAGTAAGTATGTTTTGAAGCTGTGTATAATACAGGTAAGAATACGACTAGAATTCTTGATGAAAGAAAAGAATGGGAAAGTAACTGTAACCATTTTCGTTAAGTATGAGTGTTTTGATATATGTCTTGAAGTCTTCCAAAAGTATTTTAATACATCTAAATACACTACATGTATATACATTTTAACGGAGTCGTTAAGTCATCGTTAGTCGTTACATGTAAGTGTTGTTTTGAAACCTTTAAGTTAACGATCTCAATTAATATTGTTAACCCATTGTTTATTATATCTAATGAGATGTTAAATTATTATATTATCATGATATTATGATATATTAATATATCTTAATATGATATATATACATTTAAATGTCGTTACAACGATAATCGTTACATATATGTCTCGTTTCGAAATCCTTAAGTTAGTAGTCTTGTTTATATGTATATAACTCATTGTTAATATACTTATGGAGATACTTACTTATCATAATCTCATGTTAACCATATGTATATCCATATATATATCATCATGTCGTTTTTACAAGTTTTAACGTTCGTGAATCGCCGGTCAACTTGGGTGGTCAATTGTCTATATGAAACATATTTCAATTAATCAAGTCTTAACAAGTTTGATTGCTTAACATGTTGGAAACATTTAATCATGTAAATATCAATCTCAATTAATATATATAAACATGGAAAAGTTCGGGTCACTACAGTACCTACCCGTTAAATAAATTTCGTCCCGAAATTTTAAGCTGTTGAAGGTGTTGACGAATCTTCTGGAAATAGATGCGGGTATTTCTTCTTCATCTGATCTTCACGCTCCCAGGTGAACTCGGGTCCTCTACGAGCATTCCATCGAACCTTAACAATTGGTATCTTGTTTTGCTTAAGTCTTTTAACCTCACGATCCATTATTTCGACGGGTTCTTCGATGAATTGGAGTTTTTCATTGATTTGGATTTCATCTAACAAAATAGTGAGATCTTCTTTAGCAAAACATTTCTTCAAATTCGAGACGTGGAAAGTGTTATGTACAGCCGCGAGTTGTTGAGGTAACTCAAGTCGGTAAGCTACTAGTCCGACACGATCAATAATCTTGAATGGTCCAATATACCTTGGATTTAATTTCCCTCGTTTACCAAATCGAACAACGCCTTTCCAAGGTGCAACTTTAAGCATGACCATCTCTTCAATTTCAAATTCTATATCTTTTCTTTTAATGTCAGCGTAGCTCTTTTGTCGACTTTGGGCGGTTTTCAGCCGTTGTTGAATTTGGATGATCTTCTCGGTAGTTTCTTGTATAATCTCTGGACCCGTAATCTGTCTATCCCCCACTTCACTCCAACAAATCGGAGACCTACACTTTCTACCATAAAGTGCTTCAAACGGCGCCATCTCAATGCTTGAATGGTAGCTGTTGTTGTAGGAAAATTCTGCTAACGGTAGATGTTGATCCCAACTGTTTCCGAAATCAATAACACATGCTCGTAGCATGTCTTCAAGCGTTTGTATCGTCCTTTCGCTCTGCCCATCAGTTTGTGGATGATAGGCAGTACTCATGTCTAGACGAGTTCCTAATGCTTGCTGTAATGTCTGCCAGAATCTTGAAATAAATCTGCCATCCCTATCAGAGATAATAGAGATTGGTATTCCATGTCTGGAGACGACTTCCTTCAAATACAGTCGTGCTAACTTCTCCATCTTGTCATCTTCTCTTATTGGCAGAAAGTGTGCTGATTTGGTGAGATGATCAACTATTACCCAAATAGTATCAAAACCACTTGCAGTCCTTGGCAATTTAGTGATGAAATCCATGGTAATGTTTTCCCATTTCCATTCTGGGATTTCGGGTTGTTGAAGTAGACCTGATGGTTTCTGATGCTCAGCTTTGACCTTAGAACACGTCAAACATTCTCCTACATATTTAGCAACATCGGCTTTCATACCCGGCCACCAAAAATGTTTCTTGAGATCCTTGTACATCTTCCCCGTTCCAGGATGTATTGAGTATCTGGTTTTATGAGCGTCTCTAAGTACCATTTCTCTCATATCTCCAAATTTTGGTACCCAAATCCTTTCAGCCCTATACCGGGTTCCGTCTTCCCGAATATTAAGATGCTTCTCCGATCCTTTGGGTATTTCATCCTTTAAATTTCCTTCTTTTAAAACTCCTTCTTGCGCCTCCTTTATTTGAGTAGTAAGGTTATTATGAATCATTATATTCATAGATTTTACTCGAATGGGTTCTCTGTCCTTCCTGCTCAAGGCATCGGCTACCACATTTGCCTTTCCCGGGTGGTAACGAATCTCAAAGTCATAATCATTCAATAATTCAATCCACCTACGCTGCCTCATATTCAGTTGTTTCTGATTAAATATGTGTTGAAGACTTTTGTGGTCAGTATATATAATACTTTTGACCCCATATAAGTAGTGCCTCCAAGTCTTTAATGCAAAAACAACCGCGCCTAATTCCAAATCATGCGTCGTATAATTTTGTTCGTGAATCTTCAATTGTCTAGACGCATAAGCAATCACCTTCGTTCGTTGCATTAATACACAACCGAGACCTTGCTTTGAAGCGTCACAATAAATCACAAAATCATTATTCCCTTCAGGCAATGACAATATAGGTGCCGTAGTTAGCTTTTTCTTCAATAATTGAAACGCTTTCTCTTGTTCATCATTCCATTCAAATTTCTTCCCTTTATGCGTTAATGCAGTCAAGGGTTTTGCTATTCTGGAAAAGTCTTGGATGAACCTTCTGTAGTAACCAGCTAGTCCTAAAAACTGGCGTATGTGTTTCGGAGTTTTCGGGGTTTCCCACTTTTCAACAGTTTCTATCTTTGCCGGATCCACCTTAATACCTTCTTTGTTCACTATGTGACCGAGGAAATGAACTTCTTCCAACCAAAATGTACACTTTGAAAACTTAGCGTACAATTCTTCCTTCCTCAATACTTCTAACACCTTTCTCAAATGTTCACCGTGTTCTTGGTCATTATTTGAGTAAATAAGTATGTCATCAATGAAAACAATGACAAACTTGTCAAGGTATGGTCCACACACTCGGTTCATAAGGTCCATGAACACAGCTGGTGCATTAGTTAAACCAAACGGCATGACCATAAACTCGTAATGACCGTAACGTGTTCTAAAAGCAGTCTTTGGAATATCATCTTCTTTCACCCGCATTTGATGATACCCGGAACGTAAGTCAATCTTTGAATAAACAGACGAGCCTTGTAGTTGATCAAATAAGTCGTCGATTCTCGGTAGTGGGTAGCGGTTCTTGATGGTAAGTTTGTTCAACTCTCGGTAGTCGATACACAACCTGAATGTACCATCTTTCTTCTTGACAAACAAAACAGGAGCTCCCCACGGTGATGTGCTTGGTCGAATGAAACCATGCTCTAAAAGTTCTTGTAATTGGCTTTGCAATTCTTTCATCTCGCTGGGTGCGAGTCTGTAAGGAGCACGAGCTATTGGTGCAGCTCCTGGTACAAGATCTATTTGAAATTCAACGGATCGATGTGGGGGTAATCCCGGTAATTCTTTCGGAAATACATCGGGAAATTCTTTTGCGACGGGAACATCATTGATGCTCTTTTCTTCAGTTTGTACTTTCTCGACGTGTGCTAGAACAGCATAGCAACCTTTTCTTATTAGTTTTTGTGCCTTCAAATTACTAATAAGATGTAGCTTCGTGTTGCCCTTTCCTCCGTACACCATTAAGGGTTTTCCTTTTTCTCGTATAATGCGAATTGCATTTTTATAACAAACGATCTCTGCTTTCACTTCTTTCAACCAGTCCATACCGATTATCACATCAAAACTCCCTAACTCTACTGGTATCAAATCAATCTTAAATGTTTCGCTAACCAGTTTAATTTCTCGATTCCGACATATATTATCTGCTGAAATTAATTTACCATTTGCTAATTCGAGTAAAAATTTACTATCCAAAGGCATCAATGGACAACTTAATTTAGCACAAAAATCTCTACTCATATAGCTTCTATCCGCACCCGAATCAAATAAAACGTAAGCAGATTTATTGTCAATAAGAAACGTACCCGTAACAAGCTCCGGGTCTTCCTGTGCCTCTGCCGCATTAATATTGAAAACTCTTCCGCGGCCTTGTCCATTCGTGTTCTCCTGGTTCGGGCAATTTCTAATAATGTGGCCCGGTTTTCCACATTTATAACAAACTACATTGGCATAACTTGCTCCGACACTACTTGCTCCGCCATTACTCGTTTCGACACCATTTGTTCCTTTCGTTCTATTAACCCCTGGTCCGTAGACCTCACACTTCGCCGCGCTATGACCATTTCTTTTACACTTGTTGCAAAATTTGGTGCAGAACCCCGAGTGATACTTTTCACACCTTTGGCATAGCTGCTTCTGATTGTTGTTGTTGTTGCGGTTATTATTGTTGTTGGGATGATTGTTGTAGTTGCTGTTGTTGTTGTTGTTGTTGTTGTTGGGCCATTTGTTGTAGTTGCGATTGATGTTGCGATTGTTGGGATAATTGTTGCGATTATTGTTGTAATTGCTGTTGTTGTTGTATTGGTGATTCTTATCACCGTTTTCCTCCCACTTTCTTTTGACTTGTTTCACATTGGCCTCTTCAGCAGTCTGTTCTTTAATTCTTTCTTCAATCTGGTTCACTAGTTTGTGAGCCATTCTACATGCCTGTTGTATGGAGGCGGGCTCGTGTGAACTTATATCTTCTTGGATTATTTCCGGTAATCCTTTCACAAACGCGTCGATCTTCTCTTCCTCATCTTCGAATGCTCCCGGACACAATAGGCACAATTCTGTGAATCGTCTTTCGTACGTGGTAATATCAAATCCTTGGGTTCGTAACCCTCTAAGTTCTGTCTTGAGCTTATTGACCTCGGTTCTGGGACGGTACTTCTCGTTCATCAAGTGCTTGAATGCTGACCACGGTAGTGCGTACGCATCGTCTTGTCCCACTTGCTCTAGATAGGTATTCCACCATGTTAACGCAGAACCTGTGAAGGTATGCGTAGCGTACTTTACTTTGTCCTCTTCAGTACACTTACTTATGGCAAACACCGATTCGACCTTCTCGGTCCACCGTTTCAATCCGATCGGTCCTTCGGTTCCATCAAATTCCAAAGGTTTGCAGGCAGTGAATTCTTTGTAGGTGCATCCTACACGATTTCCTGTACTGCTAGATCCAAGGTTATTGTTGGTATGTAGCGCAGCCTGTACTGCAGCTATGTTTGAAGCTAGAAAAGTACGGAATTCCTCTTCATTCATATTCACGGTGTGTCGAGTAGTCGGTGCCATTTCCCTCAAAATAGTCAAATGGAACAAGTTAATCATACAGAATATTAAGAGTAGTTAATAGTATTTCGTAGCATAATATGAACTCATTTATAAAAGCTTTTTCTTCATATTAGCGTTTTATAAGTTTAAATTCGGGTAGTACCTACCCGTTAAGTTCATACTTAGTAGCTAATATACAATTCAACTACTACAATTCTATATGAAAAACTGATTATAATTATATTTCGCGTTTAAACTTTTATACAATATTTTACAAACTTACAATACCACTTATTTTACATAAAGCATGAAATATAGCAGACAATAACTTTGATACAAGATAGTTGTGAAGATAATTCTAGCTAGTACACAAGTTGTTCAGCAAAGGCAATAAATACACGTAATTCATACGTCCAGAAACAAGTCATGCATTCTGGTTTTACTAGGACTACTTCCCATCCTTGGTCTTGTGGAACATAACCGTTATGGCCGTTGATAAGACAGCGTGTTGTAACGTCGTCAAAGGGACGAGGGTTACGTAATGTCCAACAGTCCCGTAACAATCTAAAAACCTCATTTCTTACCCCAATTACCGACTCCGTCACTTGTGGAAATGTTTTGTTTAATAGTTGTAGCCCGATGTTCTTGTTCTCACTTTGGTGAGAAGCGAACATTACTAATCCGTAAGCATAACATGCTTCTTTATGTTGCATGTTAGCCGCTTTTTCTAAATCACGAAGTCCAATATTCGGATATATTGAGTCAAAATAATTTCTTAACCCATTGCGTAAAATAACATTTGGGTTCCCCGCAATATATGCGTCAAAGTAAACACATCGTAACTTATGGATTTCCCAATGTGATATCCCCCATCTTTCGAACGAAAGCCTTTTATAAACCAAGGTATTCTTGGAACGTTCTTCGAATGTCTTACAAACTGATCTCGCCTTAAATAGTTGTGCCGAAGAATTCTGACCAACTCTAGACAAGATTTCATCAATCATGTCTCCGGGTAGGTCTCTTAAAATATTGGGTTGTCTATCCATTTTGTGTTTTTATACTGTAAAATAGACAAGAGTTAGATTCATAAAAAAAATACTTATTAATACAAGCAATTTTTACATATATCATAAAGCATAAGCACACTATATTACATATATTACACCACACGAATACAACTATCTTATTCCGACTCGCTTGTTTCTTCTTCTTTGGTTTTGGTTCGTTTTCCCAAGTTTCTAGGGATATATGATGTTCCCCTAATACGAGCCGTTATTTTCCACATTGGTTTAGAAAAACCTGGTGGTTTAGAGGTTCCCGGGTCATTGTTACAACTTAAGGACTTCGGGGGTTGACGATACATATAAAGTTCATCGGGGTTGGAATTAGATTTCTCTATTTTTATGCCCTTTCCCTTATTATTTTCTTTTGCCTTTTTAAATTCAGTTGGGGTAATTTCTATAGCATCATCGGAAATCTCGTCGGAACCCGATTCATCGGAGAATTGGTAATCCTCCCAATATTTTGCTTCCTTAGCGGAAACACCATTGACCATAATTAACCTTGGTCGGTTGGTTGAGGATTTTCTTTTACTTAACCGTTTTATTATTTCCCCCACCGGTTCTATTTCTTCATCCGGTTCCGATTCTTCTTCCGGTTCCGATTCTTCTTCTGGTTCCGACTCTTCTTCCGGTTCCTCTTCGGGAACTTGTGAATCAGTCCACGAATCATTCCAATTTACATTTGACTCTTCATTATTATTAGGTGTGTCAATGGGACTTGTTCTAGAGGTAGACATCTATCACATAATATCAAACGCGTTAAGAGATTAATATATCACATAATATTCACATGTTAAAAATATATAGTTTCCAACAAAATTTGTTAAGCAATCATTTTTCAAGTAAACACGGTCGAAGTCCAGACTCACTAATGCATCCTAACAAACTAGATAAGACACACTAATGCAAAATTCTGGTTCTCTAAGACCAACGCTCGGATACCAACTGAAATGTCCCGTTCTTATTGATTAAAAACGTTCCATATTAATTGATTTCGTTGCGAGGTTTTGACCTCTATATGAGACGTTTTTCAAATACTGCATTCATTTTTAAAACAAACCATAACCTTTATTTCATAAATAAAGGTTTAAAAAGTTTTACGTAGATTATCAAATAATGATAATCTAAAATATCCTGTTTACACACGACCATTACATAATGGTTTACAATACAAATATGTTACATCGAAATCAGTTTCTTGAATGCAGTTTTTACACAATATCGTATAAACATGGACTCCAAATCTTGTCCTTATTTTAGTATGCAACAGCGGAAGCTCTTAATATTCACCTGAGAATAAACATGCTTTAAACGTCAACAAAAATGTTGGTGAGTTATAGGTTTAACCTATATATATCAAATCGTAACAATAGACCACAAGATTTCATATTTCAATACACATCCCATACATAGAGATAAAAATCATTCATATGGTGAACACCTGGTAACCAACATTAACAAGATGCATATATAAGAATATCCCCATCATTCCGGGACACCCTTCGGATATGATATAAATTTCGAAGTACTAAAGCATCCGGTACTTTGGATGGGGTTTGTTAGGCCCAATAGATCTATCTTTAGGATTCGCGTCAATTAGGGTGTCTGTTCCCTAATTCTTAGATTACCAGACTTAATAAAAAGGGGCATATTCGATTTCGATAATTCAACCATAGAATGTAGTTTCACGTACTTGTGTCTATTTTGTAAATCATTTATAAAACCTGCATGTATTCTCATCCCAAAAATATTAGATTTTAAAAGTGGGACTATAACTCACTTTCACAGATTTTTACTTCGTCGAGAATTAAGACTTGGCCACTGTTGATTCACGAACCTATAACAATATATACATATATATTAAAGTATGTTCAAAATATATTTACAACACTTTTAATATATTTTGATGTTTTAAGTTTATTAAGTCAGCTGTCCTCGTTAGTAACCTACAACTAGTTGTCCACAGTTAGATGTACAGAAATAAATCAATAAATATTATCTTGAATCAATCCACGACCCAGTGTATACGTATCTCAGTATTGATCACAACTCAAACTATATATATTTTGGAATCAACCTCAACCCTGTATAGCTAATTCCAACATTCACATATAGAGTGTCTATGGTTGTTCCGAAATATATATAGATGTGTCGACATGATAGGTCGAAACATTGTATACGTGTCTATGGTATCTCAAGATTACATAATATACAATACAAGTTGATTAAGTTATGGTTGGAATAGATTTGTTACCAATTTTCACGTAGCTAAAATGAGAAAAATTATCCAATCTTGTTTTACCCATAACTTCTTCATTTTAAATCCGTTTTGAATGAATCAAATTGCTATGGTTTTATATTGAACTGTATTTTATGAATCTAAACAGAAAAAGTATAGGTTTATAGTCGGAAAAATAAGTTACAAGTCGTTTTTGTAAAGGTAGTCATTTTAGTCGAAAGAACGACGTCTAGATGACCATTTTAGAAAACATACTTCCACTTTGAGTTTAACCATAATTTTTGGATATAGTTTCATGTTCATAATAAAAATCATTTTCTCAGAATAACAACTTTTAAATCAAGGTTTATCATAGTTTTTAATTAACTAACCCAAAACAGCCCGCGGTGTTACTACGACGGCGTAAATCCGGTTTTACGGTGTTTTTCGTGTTTCCAGGTTTTAAATCATTAAGTTAGCATATCATATAGATATAGAACATGTGTTTAGTTAATTTTAAAAGTCAAGTTAGAAGGATTAACTTTTGTTTGCGAACAAGTTTAGAATTAACTAAACTATGTTCTAGTGATTACGAGTTTAAACCTTCGAATAAGATAGTTTTATATATATGAATCGAATGATGTTATGAACATCATTACTACCTCAAGTTTAGTAGGTAAACCTACTGGAAGTGACAAGAAATGATCTAGCTTCAAAGGATCTTGGATGGCTTGAAAGTTCTTGAAGTAGGATCATGACACAAAAACAAGTTCAAGTAAGATTTTTGCTCGAATTAAGATAGTTTATAGTTATAGAAATTGAATCAAAGTTTGAATATGAATATTACCTTGAATAAGAAAGATAACCTACTGTATATAACAAAGGTTTCTTGATCTTAGATGATTACTTGGAATGGATTAGAAAGCTTGGAAGTAAATTAGTAAACTTGAAGGGATTTTTGAAGTATTCTTGAAGTGTTCTTCCTATGATGATTATAGCTTGATTCTTGAAGTGATTTTTGATGAAGATGATGATTAACTACTGGAAAAATACGTTCATAATAGTGTGGGTGTGTTGAGAGAGAATTAGAAAGAGAATTGGAAGTGAAATGGAGTGAATGATGAGTGTTAATTGGTGAGTGGTGAGTGGGGTTAAAAGGAGTTCTAGTTAGTTGACTAGCTCATGGTAGAAGTTAAAATTGATTAGTCATACATGACATAATCAAGAGTGGAATCCCATGCTAGTTCCTATTGGTATATACCCATAGTAAGTACGTTTTGAAGCTGTGTATAATACAGGTAAGAATACGACTAGAATTCTTGATGAAAGAAAAGAATGGGAAAGTAACTGTAACCATTTTCATTAAGTATGAGTGTTTTGATATATGTCTTGAAGTCTTCCAAAAGTATTTTAATACATCTAAATACACTACATGTATATACATTTTAACGGAGTCGTTAAGTCATCGTTAGTCGTTACATGTAAGTGTTGTTTTTAAACCTTTAAGTTAACGATCTCAATTAATATTGTTAACCCATTGTTTATTATATCTAATGAGATGTTAAATTATTATATTATCATGATATTATGATATATTAATATATCTTAATATGATATATATACATTTAAATGTCGTTACAACGATAATCGTTACATATATGTCTCGTTTCGAAATCCTTAAGTTAGTAGTCTTGTTTATATGTATATAACTCATTGTTAATATACTTATGGAGATACTTACTTATCATAATCTCATGTTAACCATATGTATATCCATATATATATCATCATGTCGTTTTTACAAGTTTTAACGTTCGTGAATCGCCGGTCAACTTGGGTGGTCAATTGTCTATATGAAACATATTTCAATTAATCAAGTCTTAACAAGTTTGATTGCTTAACATGTTGGAAACATTTAATCATGTAAATATCAATCTCAATTAATATATATAAACATGGAAAAGTTCTGGTCACTACAACTAACATCGGACTGCTAACTACGAACTAAGAAAATATTAAAAGTATTAAAAGTATATATATATGTAACGATTACTTAAAAAGAAAATATGTTGATATATTATATATATGGTTAGGTTCGTGATATCTATCGGAGACCAAGTCGAATTAAATACCTTCAAGGCAAAAGTGAGTTTCATTTGCTCCCTATTTAATTGCTTTTGCAGTATATATTTTTGGGCAGAGAATACATGCGCTGCTTTTATAAATGTTTACAAAATACACACAAGTACTTAAAAATATATTCTACGTTGAGTTGTACCACTGGCATATTTCCCTGTAGCTTGGTAACTACTATTTACTTGGGTATTGTAAACGCGAATCCTGTTGATAGATCTATCGGGCCTGACAACCCCAACCGGACTAGACGACTAGTATTCAACGGTTGCACAGTACTTCGTTTTGGTGACTACACTTGGTACGGTGTAGTGAGATTTCATAATAAAGGGAATATGCGACGTTGATTAAATGTTAAGTATGGTTACCAAGTGCTCAACCTCTTAGAATGCTTTACATACACTTACGAGTGTATTATGTTTATGATTATGAAATCTTGTGGTCTATTAACATATTGAAATGATTGTTATGATAAACCTATGAACTCACCAACCTTTTGGTTGACACTTTAAAGCATGTTTATTCTCAGGTATGAATCAAGTCTTCCGCTATGCATTTGCTCAATATAAGGACATTACTTGGAGCCGATCATCGCAATGGGACCAAATGTTGATGACTTTGTCCAGGTGGATTAGGACGGGTTCTTTCATATATGTAGCATATAATGATAAGTAAAATAATAGTTGATTAATTAAATAATAATACTATTATTAGTATAACCTATACACTTATCTATATAGTAATACTTAAGTACACTAAGTATATTATCACTTATATAAATATAACTTTTCTCGAAAACGGTCGCTGTTAATATAGTTTGCTATACTAATAAACAAACTTTATGTCTATTAGACATTAACTAATTGAACATCAAATCTCTAGGTTGAGATCTCCGATTACATACTCCGTTCTTACTATTTGCGAGGGATATCTACTTGCTACTAAGGTGAACTTCATAGCCCCACTTTTTAACTATCTTTATATACTTGTTTTGAACTTTGGAGTGAGACACGTGCTTACTTTTAAACTGTTTTACGCTTAGACACGAGTACATGAAAACTTTACCTTGATTAGTTCAAACTGTGCTAACATGCTTTGATTCATGCTAAATCCCTACCATGATATCTGTAATTGCTACGTATAAAGGCAAGCTTAGTTATTGTGAGTAGCGCTATTGAGAGTGACGTCTCTATTCGGATGACTGCTGGTCAATGGATACATAATAATGATTCACGACACGAACGTGATGTGTTTAGGGTAACTTATGGTTAGTATCGATATCATATACACCAACACTACTACCGAACTGATTAAACTTTATAATTAAATCTTGTGGTCTAAAAACTTGGTTATTATTGATAAACCTATGTTGTTCACTCAACCATTTTTGGTTGACACTTTAAGCATGTTTTGTCTCAGGTGAAAATTGCTAAAGATTATTTGCTATTTGGACTTTGCTGCTTTTGGAGTCCGCATATCATCATTCATATTATTGCATTAGAACATTTTAGATTATATTTAAATTTTAAGGAGTCATTTGTAATGACTTAATACTTTCCACTGCTTATAATACATTGGTTTTTAATTAAAACGTCTCATATAGAGTCGTTCTCGTTTATACATACTTGTGTTGTGATATTGTGAAGTCATATTTCCCCGGCCATATTTGGGGGAATGGCACTCGTACAATGCGAATTGCATTTTTGTAACATACGATCTCTGCTCTCTCTTTTTCCAACCAGTCCATGCCAATTATCACATCAAAACTCCATAACTCTACTGGTATCAAATCAATCTTAAACGTTTCGCTAACCAGTTTAATTTCTCGATTCTGACATATTTTATCTGCCAAAATTAATTTACCATTTGCTAATTCGAGTAAAAATTTATTATCCAAAGGCGTCAGTGGACAACTTAATTTAGCACAAAAATCTCTACTCATATAGCTTCTATCCGCACCCGAATCAAATAAAACATAAGCAGATGTATTGTCAATAAGAAACGTACTCGTAACAAGCTCCTGGTCTTCCTGCGCTTCTGCCGCATTAATATTGAAAACTCTTCCGCGGCCTTGCCCATTAGTATTCCCTTGGTTTGGGCAGTTTCTAATAATGTGGCCAGGTTTTCCACATTTATAACAAACTACGGCGACATTATTTTTTCCTTTAATTATGTTGTTCTTCGGTCCGTAAACCTCACACTTTGCCATGCTATGATCATTTTTCTTACACTTGGTGCAAAATATTGTGCAGAACACATTCGGATGGTACTCTGCACACCTTTGGCATGGCTGTTTTTGCTATTTGTTGTTATTGAAATGGTTGTTGTTGCGATTGTTATTATTGTTGGGACGATTGTTATAGTTGTTGTTGGGACGTTTGTTGTTGTTGCAGTTGTTGGGATAGTTGTTGCGATTGTGGTTGTAATTATTGTTGTTGTTGTATTGGTGACCCTTGTCACTTATTTCTTCTCACTTTCTCTTGACTTGTTTCGTGTTGGCTTCTTCGGCCGCCTATTCTTTAATTCTTTCCTCAATTTGATTTATAAGTTTATGAGCCATTTGACTTGCCTTTTGTATGGAGGCGGGTTCGTGTGAACTCACATATTCTTGAATCCTTTCTTGTAAGCCTTTCACAAACGCGTCAATCTTCTCTTCTTCATCTTCGAACGTTCTTGGACACAATAGGCACAACTCTGTGAATCGTCGTTCGTAGATGGTAATGTCGAATCCTTGTGTCCATAATCCTTTAAGCTCTACCTTGAGCTTATTAACCTTGTTTCTGGGACGGTACTGCTCAGTCATCAGGTGTTTGAATGCTGACCACTGTAATGCGTAAGCAGCATCGTGTCCCACTTGCTCGAGATAGGTATTCCACCATGTTAACGCAGTACCTGTGAAGGTATGCGTAACGTACTTTACTTTGTCTTCTTCAGTACATTTACTTATGGCAAACACCGATTCAAAATTTTCGGTCCACCGTTTCAATCCGATTGGACCCTCGGTTCCATCGAATTCCAAAGGTTTACAGGCAGTAAATTCTTTGTAGGAGCATCCTACACGATTTCTTGTGGAATTAGTTCCACTGCTAGAACCAGAGTTATTGTTGTTATTTTGCATTGCGGCCTGTACTGCGGCTATGTTTGCAGCAAGGAAAACATGGAAGTCTTCCTCACTCATGTTCAAGTTCTGACGAGTCGTCGGTGCCATTTCCTTCAAAATAGCCAAAAGTATTGAGTTAATCATATAGAATTTTAAGAGTAGTCAATAGTATTTCGTAGCATAATATGAACTTATTTATAAAAGCTTTTTCTTCATATTAGCGTTTTATAGTTTTAATTCGGGTAGTACCTACCCGTTAAGTTCATACTTAGTAGCTACTATACAATTCAACTACTACAATTCTATATGAAAAACTGATTATAATAATATTTCACGTTCAAACTTTTATACAATATTTTACAAACTTACAATACCGCTATTTTACATATAGCATGAAATATAGCATACAATAACTTTGATACAATGTAGTTGCGAAGACAATTCTAGTTAATACGCAAGTCGTTCAGCAAAGGCAATAAAGACACGTAATTCATAAGTCTAGAAACAAGTCACGCATTCGGGTTTTACTAGTATTATTTCCCATCCTTGGTCTTGTGGAAAATAACCGTTGTGAATGTTGGCTAGGCAGCATGTTGTAACGTTTTCAAAAGGACGGGGGTTACGTAATGCCCAACAGCCCTGTAATAATCTAAAAATCTTATTTCTCACCCCAACTACTGAATCCGTCACTTGTGGGAATGTTTTATTTAGTAGTTGCAATCCTATGTTCTTTTTCTCGATTTGGTGAGAAGCGAACATTACTAACCCGTAGACATTACATGCTTCTTTATGTTGCATGTTTGAAGCTCTTTCTAAAGAACGAAGTCCTATGTTGGGATAGGTAGAGTCAAAATAGGCTCTCAACCCGTAGCGTAAAATTGCATCTGGGTTTCCTGCATTCAATGCTTTAAAGAAAACACGGCGTAACTTATGGTCTCCCCAATGTGATATACCCCATCTATTAAAGGAAAGCCTTTTATTAATTAAGGCATTCCTGGAACGTCTTTCAAATGTTTGACACACTAATTTCGCCATAAATAGTTGTGCCGATGAATTCTGACCGACTCTAGACAGGATTTCATCAATCATATCCCCTGGTAGGTCTTCTAAAATATTCGGTCATCTATCCTTAACGTCCATTGTATGTTTTTATAATGTAAAATAGAGGAGGATTAGATTCGTAAAAGATAATTAACAAACAATACAAGCAATTTTTACATATAACATGAAAATACAAGCACACTACACTACATATATTACACAACATGATTACAACTCTTTATTCCGACTCACTCGTTTCTTCCTCTTCGAACTTGGTTCGTTTCGCTAATTTCCTAGGGATATATGGTGCTCCCCTAATACGAGCCGTTCTTTTCTTAAATGGTCTAGAAACACCTGATGGCTTAGATGTTCCCGAGTTATAGTGAAAGTTTAATAAATACGGGTGTTTACGGTACACCCCATCAGGGTACTTCATGTTAACATAAAGTTCATCGGTTTTGGGCTCAGGTTTTTCTATTTTGATGCCTTTTCCCTTATTATTTTCTTTTGCTTTTTCAAATTGGGTCGAGGTAATTTCTATAAAATCATCGGAATCCTCATCGGGATCCGATTCATCAAAAAACTGGTAATTTTCCCAATATTTTGCTTCCTTGGCGGAAACACCATTGACCATTATTAACTTTGGTCTATTGGTTGAGGATTTTATTTTATTTAACTGTTTTTATGTGGTTCCTAATATTTCCCCCTCCGGAATCTCTTCTTCCGGTTCCTCTTCTTCCGGTTCCTCCTCTTCCGGTCCTCTTCGGGAATTTGTGAATCTTCTCAATATATATTCGACTCTTCATTATTATTAGGTGAGTCGATGGGATTTGTAATAGAGGTAGACATCTATCACACAATATCAAACATGTTAAGAGATTAATATATCACATAATATTTACATGTTTAAAATATATAGTTTCCAACAAAAAAATGTTAAGCAATCGTTTTTCAAGTAAACACGGTCGAACTCCAGACTCACTAATGCATCCTAACGAACTCGATAAGACACACTAATGAAAATTTCTAGTTCTCTAAGACCAACGCTCAGATACCAACTGAAATGTCCCGTTCATATCGATTATAAACGTTCCATATTAAATGATTTCGTTGCGAGGTTTTGACCTCTATATGAGACGTTTTTCAAAGACTGCATTCGATTTTTAAAACAAACCATAACCTTTAAAATATTACGACGATTATCAAATAATGATAATCTAAAATATAGTGTTTTCACATGATTATTTCATAATGATTTACTATAATATTACACATCAATTTAAGTCTTCGAATGCAGTTTTTAAACAATATTATACAAGCATGCTGACTCCAACTCTTGTCCATAAATTAGCATGCAACAGCGGAAGCTCTTAATAATCACCTGAGAATAAACATGCTTTAAACGTCAACAAAAATGTTGGTGAGTTATAGGTTTAACCTATATATTTATCAAATCGTAATAATAGACCACAAGATTTCATATTTCCATTTTTCATAAACATCATCCCATACATAGAGATAAAAATCATTCATATGAAGAACACCTGGTAACCGACATTAACAAGATGCATATAGAATATACCCATCATTCCGGGACTCCCTTCGGACATGATAAAATCGAAGTACTAAAGCAGTTTAAATTCTCTGACTGGGGCTTGTTAGTGTCCATAGATCTATCTTTAGGATTCGCGTCAATTAGGGTGTCTGTTCCCTAATTCTTAGATTACTAGACTAAAAAGGGGCATATTCGGTTTAATAAATTCAACCATAGAATGTAGTTTCGCGTACTTGTGTCTATTTTGTAAAACATTTATAAAACTGCATGTATTCTCATCCCAAAAATATTAGATTTTAAAAGTGGGACTATAACTCACTTTCATAGATTATCAATTCGTCGAGAATTAGACTTGGCCACGGTTTGATTCATGAACCTATAACAAGTATATACATATATATCTAAGGATGATCGAAATATATTCACAACATTTTTTTATTACGTTTTAAGGATTTAAGTTTGTTAAGTTAGCAGTCCAATGTGAGTAATCTACAACTAGTTGTCCACAGTTAGATGTACAGAAATAAATCAATATATATTATCTCGAATCAATCCATGACCCAGTGTATACAAGTCTCAGGCTAGATCACAACTCAAAGTATATATATTATTTTGGAATCAACCTCAACCCTGCATAGCTAACTCAAGCATTACTTCATATAGAGTGTCTATGGTTGTTCACAAATAATATATATAGATGGGTCGATATGATATGTCAAAACATTGTATACGTGTCTATGGTATCTCAAAATTATATAATATATGTTAGAATACATGTATAATACAATATAAGTAAGTTAAGTTATGATTTGTATAGATTTGTTACAAATTTCACGTAGCTACAACAAGCAAAATTATCCAATCTTGTTTTACCCTTAACTTCTTCGTTTTAAATCTGTTTTGAGTGATTCAAGTTGCTATGGTTTCATAATGAACTGAAATTTATGAAACTAAATAGAAAAAGTATAAGTTTATAGTCAGAAATACAGTTTACAAGTCAATATTGTAAGAGGTAGTCATTTCAGTCGAAAGAACGACGTCTTGATGACTGTTTTGAAAAACATATTTCCACTTTGAATTTAACCATGATTTTTGGATATAGTTACATGTTCATAAGAAAAATCATTTTCCCAGAAGAACAACCTTTAAATCAAAGTTTATCATAGTTTTTAAGTATCTATCCCAAATCAACCCCTGGTTTACTACGACGGCGTATGTCTGGTTTTACGGTGTTCTTCGTGTTTCCAGGTTTTAAATCATTAAGTTAGCATATCATATAGATATAGAACATGTGTTTAGTTGATTTTAAAAGTCACGTTAGAAGGATTAACTTTGTTTGCGATAAGTTTAGAATTAACTAAACTATGTTCTAGTGATTACAATTTTAAATCTTCGAATATGATAGTTATATATATATATATATATATATATATATATATATATATATATATATATATATATATATATATATATATATATATATATATATATATGAATCGAATGATGTTATGAACATCATTAATACCTTAAGTTTAGTAGGTAAACCTACTGGAAGTGACAAAAATTGATCTAGCTTCAAAGGATTCTTGGATGGCTTGAAAGTTCTTGAAGTAGAATCATGACATGAAACAAGTTCAAGTAAGATTTCCACTCGAAATAAGATTGTTATAGTTATAGAATTTGAATTAAAGTTTGAATATGAGTATTACCTTGAATTAGAAAGATATCTTACTGTAAATAAGAAAGATTTCTTGAGATTGGATGATCACTTGAAATGGATATGCAAGATTGGAAGTAAGCTAGTAAACTTGAAAGTATTTGTGAAGTGTTCTTGATGTGTTCTTGAATGGTGATGTTTCTTGATTCTAATTGAAGCTAGATTAACCTAGATGATTAATATTACTGAAGTGTAGACATTCTTAAACTTAGAGAGAGTTAAGATGGAGAGAATTCAGATTAGAAAATCAAAGAAATGTGATGTGTGTGTTGTTTGAAAAAAATGCCTAATGCTTAGTCAATATAAGGTTACTAGTTTTTGTTTTCATGCTCATAAGTCATACTAGTTGTCAAATGGTGGTTTCCACATGTCTTGGTGACTCACAAGGGCAGCTAAGAGCTGATCATTGGAATGTATATACCAATAGTAAATACATCTAGAAGCTGTGTATTGTACGAGTACGAATACGGGTGTATACGAGTAGAATTGTTGATGAAAATGAATGAGAATACGATTGTAAGCATTTTTGATAAGTAGAAGTACTTTGATATGTGTCTTGAAGTCTTTCAAAAGTGTATGAATACATCTTAAAATACTACATGCATATTGTAACATCCCGCCTTTTTCCGTTTACATTCCGTTTAACTATCTTAAAGTCCGTTATAAGTTTATAACATCTCCCATTGATACGCGTTTTAAATTATCTCGTTTAGGTAATTCACGCACCCGCAACCGAACTCGAGGGACTAGTTTCACCATTTGACCAAAGATGTGACTAGATGGACTAGTCATACCCACCTCATTTCATTTTACATTTTCTTTCATACTTCCACAATTTTCTCTAAATCTCCATTACAAAGAATCATCATCTAATTCAAATCGAGCAAGCATCAATCCAAACAAATTACATATTCGGAATCCTTGCAACTTCCTCTTCGATTCCATACCGATTTCATTACATTTGGGTAACTTTCTAATATCACTAGATTTTGTGTTCTTGATGTTTTTAACTTATAAATTTGTTAATTAGTGTCTATGGCTCAAGTCTAACATGAATATATGATTTATATGCTCGATCTAGTTGTTTTAGTGTAACTAGCATGAACATGAAAAGTGTGTGTTTGATTTTGAGTTTTGGATGATTTAATGTTGTTGTTATGATAAAATACAAGTATTAAATGTGTTCCTAATATCACTAGCTTCAATTTGATGTGAGTCACCTAACACATGTGGGAACCATCATTTGGCAACTAGCATGAAATATCTCATAAAATTACAAAAATATGAGTAATCATTCATGACTTATTTACATGAAAATAAAATTACATATCCTTTATATCTAATCCATAAACCAACGACCAAAAACACCTACAAACACTTTCATTCTTCAATTTTCTTCATCTAATTGATCTCTCTCAAGTTCTATCTTCAAGTTCTAAGTGTTCTTCATAAATTCCAAAAGTTCTAGTTTCATAAAATCAAGAATACTTCTAAGATTGCAAGTTTACTTCCAAGTTTTCTAAATCCATTCCAAGTAATCATCCAAGATCAAGAAACCTTTGTTACTTATAGTAGGTTATCTTTATAATACAAGGTAATAATCATATTCAAACTTTAATTCAATTTCTATAACTATAACAATCTTATTTCGAGTGGAAATCTTACTTGAAATTGTTTTCGTGTCATGATTCTGCTTCAAGAACTTTCAAGCCATCCAAGGATCCTTTGAAGCTAGATCCATTTTTCTCATTTCCAGTAGGTTTATCCAAGGAACTTGAGGTAGTAATGATGTCCATAACATCATTCAATTCATACATAAAAAGCTGTCTTATTCAACATTATAAACTTGTAATCACTAGAACATAGTTTAGTTAATTCTAAACTTGTTCGCAAATAAAGTTAATCCTTCTAACTAGACTTTTAAAATAAACTAAACACATGTTCTATATCTATATGATATGCTAACTTAATGATTTAAAACCCGGAAACACGATAAACACCATAAAACTGGATATACGCCGTCGTAGTAAAACCGGGGGCTGTTTTGGTTGGGATAATTAAAAGCTAAGAAGAACTTTGATTTAAAAGCTATACTTTTGGAAAAATTATTTTTCTTATGAACATGAAACTATATCCAAAAATCATGGTTAAACTCAAAGTGAAAGTATGTTTTTCAAAATGGTCATCATGATGTCGTTCTTTCGACGGAAATGACTACCTCTTTCAAAAATGACTTGTAACTTGTAAGTCCGACTATAAACTTATATTTTTCTGTTTAGATTCATAAAGTTAAGTTCAATACGAAACCGTGTGTGATGACCCAGAAATTTCGACTAAATTTAAACTTAATCTTAAATGATTAATGATTTCGACACGATAAGTAAAGTCTGTAAAACTGAATCTCAAAAATTTTAAACTATTCAAATACCCTTCAGTTGTTCTCAATGATTCGCGAACCATTATATGTAAATAGATACATATATATACTATAACTTGAAAACGTAACAAAGTTTTAATTGCATGTTACCGTACATTAAACTTATTGGTTTATATATCTATTTGAATATATATGATTTCAAGTTATTTAGTAAACGATAGTAACATTCGATTATTGATTCGATTGATATTTAGATAAGTTAACTAAAACGTTTAAGATGAACAAGTAAAACACTAATTTGCTACAGTATTTTCAAATTGCTACAGTACCCAAAATGCTAAAGTGTTTTCGAAAATCACTATTTGCTACAGTAAAATTTACTTTGCTACAGTGAATTGCTACAGTAAAAATTGATCAACGTGATTATATTACAGTAAGTCATGCTGAGTTTCTAATGGAACGTGATAAAGATTCACAGATCCCACCCTCATAATGAACCATGTTACATAACTCTTTTATTCTATTTAACCTCTAAACATATCAAGAAAATATTTTCTTGATGATTCGGTCTTTTCCGGATATTCTGGTAATTTGACAAATCAAGATCGTACCATTACGATTACCTTCTTAGAACATTAACTATGTTCATTCTGAAATGTATAGCTACGAATTATGGACCAGTATCCGCTTGAATTAAGGTCGGGAAGAGAAAACGAAAGCATGAAGCTCCGAAATATAATGGAAAATAAAAGCCAGATAAAAACACATAAATTTACAAACCGTGTATATCAATGCGTATAGCAATATAAAGACACGGGAGAATGATAAATACAACTATCCCTAGAGCATAATAGAAATAAACAGATTCTTCTGGTGGGAGCTGGAAAAGAAGGATGAGTGTGGCAAACGTCAATATTAGGTCAAGAACCAGAACTGGATTAAGCATTTTCACAATCTTTTGAATGTATTAATTGGGAAAGAAAGTAGGAGTGGTGAAAATAAATGAAACGGAAGAGGTAAATTTATAGCGAAATATCAGACATAGCAATCGAGGTAGATTACGCATTTAATCAAAGGAAATCAAAATTTCCTTAATTCAAGAAGAATCAAATCTTATTTAGATTATGAAGATTTTCTATTCCTTAAATTCCGGAAATCAATCGTTACTACTTCAAAAGTTAAGACGAATCTCTATTCTTTCATTTCACTCTTTTACGATAACTTCTCTCATACGCTTCGAGAAATCAGATTGTTTTATCCATATTATTCAACGATGATAAAATTCTATTTACCAACTGATATTCGTCATGAAAACATTTTTATTGTTAGCCATGACGACCTCACTCAAATTTCGGGACGAAATTTCTTTAACGGGTAGGTACTGTGATGACCCAGAAATTTCGACTAAATTTAAACTTAATCTTAAATGATTAATGATTTCGACACGATAAGTAAAGTCTGTAAAACTGAATCTCAAAAATTTTAAACTATTCAAATACCCTTCAGTTGTTCTCAACGATTCGCGAACCATTATATGTAAATAGATACATATATATACTATAACTTGAAAACGTAACAAAGTTTTAATTGCATGTTACCGTACATTAAACTTATTGGTTTATATATCTATTTGAATATATATGATTTCAAGTTATTTAGTAAACGATAGTAACATTCGATTATTGATTCGATTGATATTTAGATAAGTTAACTAAAACGTTTAAGATGAACAAGTAAAACACTAATTTGCTACAGTATTTTCAAATTGCTACAGTACCCAAAATGCTAAAGTGTTTTCGAAAATCACTATTTGCTACAGTAAAATTTACTTTGCTACAGTGAATTGCTACAGTAAAAATTGATCAACGTGATTATATTACAGTAAGTCATGCTGAGTTTCTAATGGAACGTGATAAAGATTCACAGATCCCACCCTCATAATGAACCATGTTACATAACTCTTTTATTCTATTTAACCTCTAAACATATCAAGAAAATATTTTCTTGATGATTCGGTCTTTTCCGGATATTCTGGTAATTTGACAAATCAAGATCGTACCATTACGATTACCTTCTTAGAACATTAACTATGTTCATTCTGAAATGTATAGCTACGAATTATGGACCAGTATCCGCTTGAATTAAGGTCGGGAAGAGAAAACGAAAGCATGAAGCTCCGAAATATAATGGAAAATAAAAGCCAGATAAAAACACATAAATTTACAAACCGTGTATATCAATGCGTATAGCAATATAAAGACACGGGAGAATGATAAATACAACTATCCCTAGAGCATAATAGAAATAAACAGATTCTTCTGGTGGGAGCTGGAAAAGAAGGATGAGTGTGGCAAACGTCAATATTAGGTCAAGAACCAGAACTAGATTAAGCATTTTCACAATCTTTTGAATGTATTAATTGGGAAAGAAAGTAGGAGTGGTGAAAATAAATGAAACGGAAGAGGTAAATTTATAGCGAAATATCAGACATAGCAATCGAGGTAGATTACGCATTTAATCAAAGGAAATCAAAATTTCCTTAATTCTCGAAGAATCAAATCTTATTTAGATTATGAAGATTTTCTATTCCTTAAATTCCGGAAATCAATCGTTACTACTTCAAAAGTTAAGACGAATCTCTATTCTTTCATTTCACTCTTTTACGATAACTTCTCTCATACGCTTCGAGAAATCAGATTGTTTTATCCATATTATTCAACGATGATAAAATTCTATTTACCAACTGATATTCGTCATGAAAACATTTTTATTGTTAGCCATGACGACCTCACTCAAATTTCGGGACGAAATTTCTTTAACGGGTAGGTACTGTGATGACCCGGAAATTTCGACTAAATTTAAACTTAATCTTAAATGATTAATGATTTCGACACGATAAGTAAAGTCTGTAAAACTGAATCTCAAAAATTTTAAACTATTCAAATACCCTTCAGTTGTTCTCAACGATTCGCGAACCATTATATGTAAATAGATACATATATATACTATAACTTGAAAACGTAACAAAGTTTTAATTGCATGTTACCGTACATTAAACTTATTGGTTTATATATCTATTTGAATATATATGATTTCAAGTTATTTAGTAAACGATGGTAACATTCGATTATTGATTCGATTGATATTTAGATAAGTTAACTAAAACGTTTAAGATGAACAAGTAAAACACTAATTTGCTACAGTATTTTCAAATTGCTACAGTACCCAAAATGCTAAAGTGTTTTCGAAAATCACTATTTGCTACAGTAAAATTTACTTTGCTACAGTGAATTGCTACAGTAAAAATTGATCAACGTGATTATATTACAGTAAGTCATGCTGAGTTTCTAATGGAACGTGATAAAGATTCACAGATCCCACCCTCATAATGAACCATGTTACATAACTCTTTTATTCTATTTAACCTCTAAACATATCAAGAAAATATTTTCTTGATGATTCGGTCTTTTCCGGATATTCTGGTAATTTGACAAATCAAGATCGTACCATTACGATTACCTTCTTAGAACATTAACTATGTTCATTCTGAAATGTATAGCTACGAATTATGGACCAGTATCCGCTTGAATTAAGGTCGGGAAGAGAAAACGAAAGCATGAAGCTCCGAAATATAATGGAAAATAAAAGCCAGATAAAAACACATAAATTTACAAACCGTGTATATCAATGCGTATAGCAATATAAAGACACGGGAGAATGATAAATACAACTATCCCTAGAGCATAATAGAAATAAACAGATTCTTCTGGTGGGAGCTGGAAAAGAAGGATGAGTGTGGCAAACGTCAATATTAGGTCAAGAACCAGAACTGGATTAAGCATTTTCACAATCTTTTGAATGTATTAATTGGGAAAGAAAGTAGGAGTGGTGAAAATAAATGAAACGGAAGAGGTAAATTTATAGCGAAATATCAGACATAGCAATCGAGGTAGATTACGCATTTAATCAAAGGAAATCAAAATTTCCTTAATTCTCGAAGAATCAAATCTTATTTAGATTATGAAGATTTTCTATTCCTTAAATTCCGGAAATCAATCGTTACTACTTCAAAAGTTAAGACGAATCTCTATTCTTTCATTTCACTCTTTTACGATAACTTCTCTCATACGCTTCGAGAAATCAGATTGTTTTATCCATATTATTCAACGATGATAAAATTCTATTTACCAACTGATATTCGTCATGAAAACATTTTTATTGTTAGCCATGACGACCTCACTCAAATTTCGGGACGAAATTTCTTTAACGGGTAGGTACTGTGATGACCCGGAAATTTCGACTAAATTTAAACTTAATCTTAAATGATTAATGATTTCGACACGATAAGTAAAGTCTGTAAAACTGAATCTCAAAAATTTTAAACTATTCAAATACCCTTCAGTTGTTCTCAACGATTCGCGAACCATTATATGTAAATAGATACATATATATACTATAACTTGAAAACGTAACAAAGTTTTAATTGCATGTTACCGTACATTAAACTTATTGGTTTATATATCTATTTGAATATATATGATTTCAGGTTATTTAGTAAACGATGGTAACATTCGATTATTGATTCGATTGATATTTAGATAAGTTAACTAAAACGTTTAAGATGAACAAGTAAAACACTAATTTGCTACAGTATTTTCAAATTGCTACAGTACCCAAAATGCTAAAGTGTTTTCGAAAATCACTATTTGCTACAGTAAAATTTACTTTGCTACAGTGAATTGCTACAGTAAAAATTGATCAACGTGATTATATTACAGTAAGTCATGCTGAGTTTCTAATGGAACGTGATAAAGATTCACAGATCCCACCCTCATAATGAACCATGTTACATAACTCTTTTATTCTATTTAACCTCTAAACATATCAAGAAAATATTTTCTTGATGATTCGGTCTTTTCCGGATATTCTGGTAATTTGACAAATCAAGATCGTACCATTACGATTACCTTCTTAGAACATTAACTATGTTCATTCTGAAATGTATAGCTACCAATTATGGACCAGTATCCGCTTGACTTAAGGTCGGGAAGAGAAAACGAAAGCATGAAGCTCCGAAATATAATGGAAAATAAAAGCCAGATAAAAACACATAAATTTACAAACCGTGTATATCAATGCGTATAGCAATATAAAGACACGGGAGAATGATAAATACAACTATCCCTAGAGCATAATAGAAATAAACAGATTCTTCTGGTGGGAGCTGGAAAAGAAGGATGAGTGTGGCAAACGTCAATATTAGGTCAAGAACCAGAACTGGATTAAGCATTTTCACAATCTTTTGAATGTATTAATTGGGAAAGAAAGTAGGAGTGGTGAAAATAAATGAAACGGAAGAGGTAAATTTATAGCGAAATATCAGACATAGCAATCGAGGTAGATTACGCATTTAATCAAAGGAAATCAAAATTTCCTTAATTCTCGAAGAATCAAATCTTATTTAGATTATGAAGATTTTCTATTCCTGAAATTCCGGAAATCAATCGTTACTACTTCAAAAGTTAAGACGAATCTCTATTCTTTCATTTCACTCTTTTACGATAACTTCTCTCATACGCTTCGAGAAATCAGATTGTTTTATCCATATTATTCAACGATGATAAAATTCTATTTACCAACTGATATTCGTCATGAAAACATTTTTATTGTTAGCCATGACGACCTCACTCAAATTTCGGGACGAAATTTCTTTAACGGGTAGGTACTGTGATGACCCGGAAATTTCGACTAAATTTAAACTTAATCTTAAATGATTAATGATTTCGACACGATAAGTAAAGTCTGTAAAAACTGAATCTCAAAAATTTTAAACTATTCAAATACCCTTCAGTTGTTCTCAACGATTCGCGAACCATTATATGTAAATAGATACATATATATACTATAACTTGAAAACGTAACAAAGTTTTAATTGCATGTTACCGTACATTAAACTTATTGGTTTATATATCTATTTGAATATATATGATTTCAAGTTATTTAGTAAACGATAGTAACATTCGATTATTGATTCGATTGATATTTAGATAAGTTAACTAAAACGTTTAAGATGAACAAGTAAAACACTAATTTGCTACAGTATTTTCAAATTGCTACAGTACCCAAAATGCTAAAGTGTTTTTGAAAATCACTATTTGCTACAGTAAAATTTACTTTGCTACAGTGAATTGCTACAGTAACTTTGCTACATTAAAACACTATTTTAAAAATGTATTTTAACAAATAGTGAGACGATGATTTATAGAAGTAAATGACCAAAACACTCTAAAGTTTAAGATATACTTTGAGTGGTATAGTTTATGGATAACTTAAGGCTATATTTTGACAAAGGTACGTGACACGAAACGTAAAATGCAAGTTTTCTAAAGGTACGAAAGGACATTCGAAAAACCGGAACCGGGACATAAGTCAAGTGATGACGTACGACTTATCGGAACAAAAATTACAAATCAACTATGCACGGGAATAAAATATAATATATAATTAATTAATTTAAATTATATATTATATATATATTATTTAATTATGTCGACAAGCATTAGGACAAAATTATGTGAGCTGGAAAAATGGGCCATGCGATCGCATGGCCAATGGCCTTCAGAACCATGCGATCGCATGGGGTCTGGGGACAGGCCACACCTATAAAAACTCGACCATTCTGCTTATATTTTAAACATATATTACTCCGTATTTATTTTATTTATTATTATTATTATTATTATTATTATTATTATTATTATTATTATTATTATTATTATTATTATTATTATTATTAATAAGATTATTATTAATCTTATTATTTTTATTATTAATGTTATTATTTTTGCGATACAAAAATAATAATGTACATAAAATATTAAGACGGAGTGCTGTCCAAGTAATTTTCAAAACGAGTTTCCGAGCGAGCTAGAGCTAAGGAAAATATGGGTTATTACCAAGGAGGTTATGGGTAATGTTCGGGGGTATTTTTGTGAATCAAACCTCGTGTTTATCATCTCCGATGCGTCTACGTGCTTTCCTGCAATATTGTATATCAATATAAAACAGTGAGTTTCATATGATCCCTTTTACTCTCCACATTTTTGGGCTGAGAATACATGCAAATGCTTTATAAACTGATTTACAATATTTATATGCGTGAGTTTCATATGATCCCTTTTACTCAATATATTTTTGGGCTGAGAATACATGCGACTGTTTATAAATACTGAAAATACTAGATTTATATGCGTGAGTTTCATTTGCTCCCTTTATAATTGCTTTTGCAATCTATATTTTTGGGCTGAGAATACATGCACTTTATTTTAAACACAATGGATACAAGTACATACTAAATTCTACACTGAGTTTGAACCGAAAATCCCTTAGCTTTGGTAACTAGTAACTGCCAGTTATAATAACTGGTGGGCGCGAGTTGTTGTATATGGATCCATAGGGCTTGATATCCCCGTCCGAGCTAGAGCGCTAGCCTTTTAACGGACGTATGCTATTTGAGAAGCGTACACGTTGGTTTGCGTGTATTATTAAGATGATTATACAAAGGGTACAAATTATATAAACGTTAAAGTTTAGTTACCAGGGTGCTCAATTTTGTAGAACCGATTGATAAACGTTTCGGGTGAAACAACTGAAATCTTGTGATCCACCTTTTATGTAAAACCTATTGATAAACGTTTTGAATAAAACAACTGAACTTTTGTAATCCACATTGATATACGGATTATGTGTAATATTAAAACTATGAACTCACCAACCTTTGTGTTGACACTTGAAGCATGTTTATTCTCAGGTTTCTAGAAGTCTTCCGCTGTTTGCTTATACGTGATACAAGATATGTGCTTGGAGTCATACATGCTATATACAAGAAACTTGCATTCACCAAACCATTACCATGTATCTTATTTTGACTGTATTGTCAACAGATGTATTATTGTAAACCATTTAAATGCTGATTGTCTATACGTAGGAATCATCAGATGTTAAAAACCTGGAATTTATATATTCATTTATGAAATACCTTTTCAAACGAATACAATGTTACAAAATGTATCACATAGAGGTCAAATACCTCGCAATGAAATCAATGAATGACGTGTTCGTCCATATGGATTTGGAGCGATCGTCACAGTTGGTATCAGAGCGTTGGTCTTAGCGAACTAGAATTTGCATTAGTGTGTCTAACCGGTTATTGTTAGGATATATTAGTGAGTCTGGACTTCGACCATGTCTGCATGATAAAAGTTGTTGCTTATATTTTTTTTGTTAGAAATTACCTGCTTATCATTCCTTGTGTGGAAAATTACCTGCTTATCATTTGTAGTCTAGACACACCTTATTGCATGGATTGCATGACTAGTGTATAGACAAAATGAATATCTTAGCGTATCTGTTACTGTTACCTTTACTTGACAGTTTCCGAAAGTTTCTCCGTAATTTACGGATCCTTTGTACTATATAAAGGTATTCTATGTAATTAAAATATCATCTGATATCCAAAAATCATTTCACATCGAAAATTATTTATCTAAACGTGTAAGATGAATTCTGCAAGTAATTCGAGTTCTTCGGATTCCGATATGAATTTCCACCTGAGTTCCGAAAGCAGTGTAACCGGAATGAATCAACCAATCAGTCATCACCAATTCTGGATGAATTGGGGATGGGTTCGTAATCAACTTAATCAATGGAGACAAGAGGAAGGTGATCCTTTCCACCAACCGAATTCACCTCTTGGTGAGGAACCTGAGGCACTTACCGGCGAACCCGTTCGAAACACTATCTTTACCCTCATTTCCAGGATATTTCGCAACGATTATATGATAACTAGAATTTTAAACTTTATTCATCCACTCGTACCAACCGCCAATCATCCCGGAATAATAGAAGAAGTTAACGAGCTTCGCGCTCGAGTTGTGGCTTTGGAGAATATGATGCACAATTTGCAGGCATCACAGGAAGCACCGGTAGCACCACCAGAACCAGCAGCACAACCAACAACAGTACCAGTACCACCAACAACAACATCCGCACTGTAAACCTTAACCTCACAATTTGTCCCGCGAGTATCAACCTCATACGCACCGTAGGCACCGAAGAATACTAATAACCATAAACGATGAAGTATTAATTCATAACTTCATTGGAGAAATATCCTGCGACGATTATGTAATCTTTAATATAGAAGAGATTATTCGTTTCTAGTTCCAACCGAAAACCAAATGAGTTTAATAACTCATTAAATCTATATTACATCTGAAGGAAATATACATACATATATTTTCATAAAGATTGTAATTGAAAATCCTTTTGTACAAACTGTTAATGATGAGAATATTTTAACGGGTAGGTAATACCCTAGAAATATCTAAATTCCACATTAATATGTTACACTATACATTCTTCAATTCTGATTCAGCAATCATTAACTATACTGCTCAAACCTATAGATATACGTATCTGTTCATCGCAGAATAACCATTTTCATTCAATTTCATATTCTGATTTCGATAGATCAGAATCCAAGTCAAGATTAAACGAAAAACATCACTCTTAGATTCCTACATCTTTCAAAACCATGCTTCGAAAACCATGCTTTGAATTCAGAACAGTACTAGAACATCATATGATTACATTTTGCTTTCAAACCCATCGAAATTCTTAGAAACACTTCAACTAATGAACAAACGAGAAGACAAACCAACTACACGATATCTACGAGAAGAAAGATTTGTACTTATAATCATATATCTGGAAAGCTCTCGAAACCTAAGTAAAACTTTAACACGTATATGTGATAAATCCTTCGGCATTATTATTACTGAAAATAACCTTGCAATTCCTTTTTAAAAGTATCCAGTATTATCACCCATTCAACTAGTCAACGACGACCTTTCAGACTTATAACTTTGGCATATACGTTTTTGTTACTGGGGAACCTTTTATGTTCCACCATATTAGCAGTAAATGTACCAGCGACTCCGTCACTCTGATATTTGAATCTCTCCGGAAATCACTATATAAACATTGAAACCCTATCATGTACTCATCCACATCTAGTAAGAATAGTTGCCGTTCCAACTATCGGGAATTTGCAATAAGTATTTTGAAATCTTGCAGCATGTCTACGCCAACAGTTATATGTGTACATATAACGTCTACCTCCTCGAATTACATACTTCGAATGTGAAGTTTTCGAAAAACACCCCAAACTATGAAACTAGTTCTCTGAAATTGGAACAATGCTGATGAAGCAGCAAAAACTGTAAACGACCTTAACAGTCAAAAGTTTGATGATAAATAATAGTATGGTGGTAAAGCTGAGAAAAAGAGAAGGTTTGAAACTGGAAAATGGATTGAGCAAAGTATGAAGGAGGGCTGTGGATAAATCACAAAGACTAAACCTGCCTTCAAAGAATACAAAGGATTCAGTATCTGCTGAAGTCATTAACGAATACCTTGCTACTAACTCAAAATCCGTTACGAACAAATCTTCTTCATCATTCTTCGATATTAGAAATTCTAAGATATCATCGTATCTTTTATTATAAATATCCTCGATATTTCTGAAGATATTTTCATAAGCATTCTTATCTGAAATCATTCATCTCTTCGCGCTATCTGTATTACATCATAAAAGAAACTATTTTAGTTTCTAAATTCTGAAGCCTTCAAGTTTAAAATTTGAATGTTTTGAAGTAGTGTTGGGAACTGAAGCATAAATTAGTATAATATAATGACACTTGATCAACGTGATTATATTACAGTAAGTCATGCTGAGTTTCTAATGGAACGTGATAAAGATTCACAGATCCCACCCTCATAATGAACCATGTTACATAACTCTTTTATTCTATTTAACCTCTAAACATATCAAGAAAATATTTTCTTGATGATTCGGTCTTTTCCGGATATTCTGGTAATTTGACAAATCAAGATCGTACCATTACGATTACCTTCTTAGAACATTAACTATGTTCATTCTGAAATGTATAGCTACGAATTATGGACCAGTATCCGCTTGACTTAAGGTCGGGAAGAGAAAACGAAAGCATGAAGCTCCGAAATATAATGGAAAATAAAAGCCAGATAAAAACACATAAATTTACAAACCGTGTATATCAATGCGTATAGCAATATAAAGACACGGGAGAATGATAAATACAACTATCCCTAGAGCATAATAGAAATAAACAGATTCTTCTGGTGGGAGCTGGAAAAGAAGGATGAGTGTGGCAAACGTCAATATTAGGTCAAGAACCAGAACTGGATTAAGCATTTTCACAATCTTTTGAATGTATTAATTGGGAAAGAAAGTAGGAGTGGTGAAAATAAATGAAACGGAAGAGGTAAATTTATAGCGAAATATCAGACATAGCAATCGAGGTAGATTACGCATTTAATCAAAGGAAATCAAAATTTCCTTAATTCTCGAAGAATCAAATCTTATTTAGATTATGAAGATTTTCTATTCCTGAAATTCCGGAAATCAATCGTTACTACTTCAAAAGTTAAGACGAATCTCTATTCTTTCATTTCACTCTTTTACGATAACTTCTCTCATACGCTTCGAGAAATCAGATTGTTTTATCCATATTATTCAACGATGATAAAATTCTATTTACCAACTGATATTCGTCATGAAAACATTTTTATTGTTAGCCATGACGACCTCACTCAAATTTCGGGACGAAATTTCTTTAACGGGTAGGTACTGTGATGACCCGGAAATTTCGACTAAATTTAAACTTAATCTTAAATGATTAATGATTTCGACACGATAAGTAAAGTCTGTAAAAACTGAATCTCAAAAATTTTAAACTATTCAAATACCCTTCAGTTGTTCTCAACGATTCGCGAACCATTATATGTAAATAGATACATATATATACTATAACTTGAAAACGTAACAAAGTTTTAATTGCATGTTACCGTACATTAAACTTATTGGTTTATATATCTATTTGAATATATATGATTTCAAGTTATTTAGTAAACGATAGTAACATTCGATTATTGATTCGATTGATATTTAGATAAGTTAACTAAAACGTTTAAGATGAACAAGTAAAACACTAATTTGCTACAGTATTTTCAAATTGCTACAGTACCCAAAATGCTAAAGTGTTTTTGAAAATCACTATTTGCTACAGTAAAATTTACTTTGCTACAGTGAATTGCTACAGTAACTTTGCTACATTAAAACACTATTTTAAAAATGTATTTTAACAAATAGTGAGACGATGATTTATAGAAGTAAATGACCAAAACACTCTAAAGTTTAAGATATACTTTGAGTGGTATAGTTTATGGATAACTTAAGGCTATATTTTGACAAAGGTACGTGACACGAAACGTAAAATGCAAGTTTTCTAAAGGTACGAAAGGACATTCGAAAAACCGGAACCGGGACATAAGTCAAGTGATGACGTACGACTTATCGGAACAAAAATTACAAATCAACTATGCACGGGAATAAAATATAATATATAATTAATTAATTTAAATTATATATTATATATATATATTATTTTATTATGTCGACAAGCATTAGGACAAAATTATGTGAGCTGGAAAAATGGGCCATGCGATCGCATGGCCAATGGCCTTCAGAACCATGCGATCGCATGGGGTCTGGGGACAGGCCACACCTATAAAAACTCGACCATTCTGCTTCTATTTTAAACATATATTACTCCGTATTTATTTTATTTATTATTATTATTATTATTATTATTATTATTATTATTATTATTATTATTATTAATAAGATTATTATTAATCTTATTATTTTTATTATTAATGTTATTATTTTTGCGATACAAAAATAATAATGTACATAAAATATTAAGACGGAGTGCTGTCCAAGTAATTTTCAAAACGAGTTTCCGAGCGAGCTAGAGCTAAGGAAAATATGGGTTATTACCAAGGAGGTTATGGGTAATGTTCGGGGGTATTTTTGTGAATCAAACCTCGTGTTTATCATCTCCGATGCGTCTACGTGCTTTCCTGCAATATTGTATATCAATATAAAACAGTGAGTTTCATATGATCCCTTTTACTCTCCACATTTTTGGGCTGAGAATACATGCAAATGCTTTATAAACTGATTTACAATATTTATATGCGTGAGTTTCATATGATCCCTTTTACTCAATATATTTTTGGGCTGAGAATACATGCGACTGTTTATAAATACTGAAAATACTAGATTTATATGCGTGAGTTTCATTTGCTCCCTTTTTAATTGCTTTTGCAATCTATATTTTTGGGCTGAGAATACATGCACTTTATTTTAAACACAATGGATACAAGTACATACTAAATTCTACACTGAGTTTGAACCGAAAATCCCTTAGCTTTGGTAACTAGTAACTGCCAGTTATAATAACTGGTGGGCGCGAGTAGTTGTATATGGATCCATAGGGCTTGATATCCCCGTCCGAGCTAGAGCGCTAGCCTTTTAACGGACGTATGCTATTTGAGAAGCGTACACGTTGGTTTGCGTGTATTATTAAGATGATTATACAAAGGGTACAAATTATATAAACGTTAAAGTTTAGTTACCAGGGTGCTCAATTTTGTAGAACCGATTGATAAACGTTTCGGGTGAAACAACTGAAATCTTGTGATCCACCTTTTATGTAAAACCTATTGATAAACGTTTTGAATAAAACAACTGAACTTTTGTAATCCACATTGATATACGGATTATGTGTAATATTAAAACTATGAACTCACCAACCTTTGTGTTGACACTTGAAGCATGTTTATTCTCAGGTTTCTAGAAGTCTTCCGCTGTTTGCTTATACGTGATACAAGATATGTGCTTGGAGTCATACATGCTATATACAAGAAACTTGCATTCACCAACCCATTACCATGTATCTTATTTTGACTGTATTGTCAACAGATGTATTATTGTAAACCATTTAAATGCTGATTGTCTATACGTAGGAATCATCAGATGTTAAAAACCTGGAATTTATATATTCATTTATGAAATACCTTTTCAAACGAATACAATGTTACAAAATGTATCACATAGAGGTCAAATACCTCGCAATGAAATCAATGAATGACGTGTTCGTCCATATGGATTTGGAGCGATCGTCACACCGTGGCCACTGGAATCACTCAAAACGGATTAGAAACGAAGAAATGGCGAGTAAAACAAGATTGATAAAAACTACTCATTTTACCTACGTGAAAGTTAGTAATAAATCTATTCCAACCATAACCTAATCAACTTATATTGTATATTATGTAATCTTGAGATACCATAGACACGTATACAATGTTTCGACCTATCATGTCGACCCATCTATATATATATTGCGGAACAACCATATGAAATGTCCCGTTCTTATTGATTAAAAACGTTCCATATTAATTGATTTCGTTGCGAGGTTTTGACCTCTATATGAGACGTTTTTCAAAGACTGCATTCATTTTTAAAACAAACCATAACCTTTATTTCATAAATAAAGGTTTAAAAAGCTCTACGTAGATTATCAAATAATGATAATCTAAAATATCCTGTTTACACACGACCATTACATAATGGTTTACAATACAAATATGTTACATCGAAATCAGTTTCTTGAATGCAGTTTTTACACAATATCATACAAACATGGACTCCAAATCTTGTCCTTATTTTAGTATGCAACAGCGGAAGCTCTTAATATTCACCTGAGAATAAACATGCTTTAAACGTCAACAAAAATGTTGGTGAGTTATAGGTTTAACCTATATATATCAAATCGTAACAATAGACCACAAGATTTCATATTTCAATACACATCCCATACATAGAGATAAAAATCATTCATATGGTGAACACCTGGTAACCGACATTAACAAGATGCATATATAAGAATATCCCCATCATTCCGGGACACCCTTCGGATATGATATAAATTTCGAAGTACTAAAGCATCCGGTACTTTGGATGGGGTTTGTTAGGCCCAATAGATCTATCTTTAGGATTCGCGTCAATTAGGGTGTCTGTTCCCTAATTCTTAGATTACCAGACTTAATAAAAAGGGGCATATTCGATTTCGATAATTCAACCATAGAATGTAGTTTCACGTACTTGTGTCTATTTTGTAAATCATTTATAAAACCTGCATGTATTCTCATCCTAAAAATATTAGATTTTAAAAGTGGGACTATAACTCACTTTCACAGATTTTTACTTCGTCGGGAAGTAAGACTTGGCCACTGGTTGATTCACGAACCTATAACAATATATACATATATATCAAAGTATGTTCAAAATATATTTACAACACTTTTAATATATTTTGATGTTTTAAGTTTATTAAGTCAGCTGTCCTCGTTAGTAACCTACAACTAGTTGTCCACAGTTAGATGTACAGAAATAAATCGATAAATATTATCTTGAATTAATCCACGACCCAGTGTATACGTATCTCAGTATTGATCACAACTCAAACTATATATATTTTGGAATCAACCTCAACCCTGTATAGCTAACTCCAACATTCACATATAGAGTGTCTATGGTTGTTCCGAAATATATATAGATGTGTCGACATGATAGGTCGAAACATTGTATACGTGTCTATGGTATCTCAAGATTACATAATATACAATACAAGTTGATTAAGTTATGGTTGGAATAGATTTGTTACCAATTTTCACGTAGCTAAAATGAGAAAAATTATCCAATCTTGTTTTACCCATAACTTCTTCATTTTAAATCCGTTTTGAGTGAATCAAATTGCTATGGTTTCATATTGAACTCTATTTTATGAATCTAAACAGAAAAAGTATAGGTTTATAGTCGGAAAAATAAGTTACAAGTCGTTTTTGTAAAGGTAGTCATTTCAGTCGAAAGAACGACGTCTAGATGACCATTTTAGAAAACATACTTCCACTTTGAGTTTAACCATAATTTTTGGATATAGTTTCATGTTCATAATAAAAATCATTTTCTCAGAATAACAACTTTTAAATCAAAGTTTATCATAGTTTTTAATTAACTAACCCAAAACATCCCGTGGTGTTACTACGACGGCGTAAATCCGGTTTTATGGTGTTTTTCGTGTTTCCAGGTTTTAAATCATTAAGTTAGCATATCATATAGATATAGAACATGTGTTTAGTTGATTTTAAAAGTCAAGTTAGAAGGATTAACTTTTGTTTGCGAACAAGTTTAGAATTTACTAAACTATGTTCTAGTGATTACAAGTTTAAACCTTCGAATAAGATAGCTTTATATGTATGAATCGAATGATGTTATGAACATCATTACTACCTTAAGTTCCTTGGATAAACCTACTGGAAAAGAGAAAAATGGATCTAGCTTCAATGGATCCTTGGATGGCTCGAAGTTCTTGAAGCAGAATCATGACACGAAAACAAGTTCAAGTAAGATCATCACTTGAAATAAGATTGTTATAGTTATAGAAATTGAACCAAAGTTTGAATATGATTATTACCTTGTATTAGAATGATAACCTACTGTAAGAAACAAAGATTTCTTGAGGTTGGATGATCACCTTACAAGATTGGAAGTGAGCTAGCAAACTTGAAAGTATTCTTGATTTTATAAAACTAGAACTTTTGGAATTTATGAAGAACACTTAGAACTTGAAGATAGAACTTGAGAGAGATCAAGTAGATGAAGAAAATTTAAGAATGAAAGTGTTTGTAGGTGTTTTTGGTCGTTGGTGTATGGATTAGATATAAAGGATATGTAATTTTGTTTTCATGTAAATAAGTCATGAATGATTACTCATATTTTTGTAATTTTATGAGATATTTCATGCTAGTTGCCAAATGATGGTTCCCACATGTGTTAGGTGACTCACATGGGCTGCTAAGAGCTGATCATTGGAGTGTATATACCAATAGTACATACATCTAAAAGCTGTGTATTGTACGAGTACGAATACGGGTGCATACGAGTAGAATTGTTGATGAAACTGAACGAGGATGTAATTGTAAGCATTTTTGTTAAGTAGAAGTATTTTGATAAGTGTATTGAAGTCTTTCAAAAGTGTATAAATACATATTAAAACACTACATGTATATACATTTTAACTGAGCCGTTAAGTCATCGTTAGTCGTTACATGTAAGTGTTGTTTTGAAACCTTTAGGTTAACGATCTTGTTAAATGTTGTTAACCCAATGTTTATAATATCAAATGAGATTTTAAATTATTATATTATCATGATAGTATCATGTATGAATATCTCTTAATATGATATACATACATTAAATGTCTTTACAACGATAATCGTTACATATATGTCTCGTTTAAAAATCATTAAGTTAGTAGTCTTGTTTTTACATATGTAGTTCATTGTTAATATTCTTAATGATATGTTTACTTATCATAGTATCATGTTAACTATATATATATCCATATATATGTCATCATATAGTTTTTACAAGTTTTAACGTTCGTGAATCACCGGTCAACTTGGGTGGTCAATTGTCTATATGAAACATATTTCAATTAATCAAGTCTTAACAAGTTTGATTACTTAACATGTTGGAAACATTTAATCATGTAAATATCAATCTCAATTAATATATATAAACATGGAAAAGTTCGGGTCACTACAGTACCTACCCGTTAAATAAATTTCGTCCCGAAATTTTAAGCTGTTGAAGGTGTTGACGAATCTTCTGGAAATAGATGCGGGTATTTCTTCTTCATCTGATCTTCACGCTCCCAGGTGAACTCGGGTCCTCTACGAGCATTCCATCGAACCTTAACAATTGGTATCTTGTTTTGCTTAAGTCTTTTAACCTCACGATCCATTATTTCGACGGGTTCTTCGATGAATTGAAGTTTTTCGTTGATTTGGATTTCATCTAACGGAATAGTGAGATCTTCTTTAGCAAAACATTTCTTCAAATTCGAGACGTGGAAAGTGTTATGTACAGCCGCGAGTTGTTGAGGTAACTCAAGTCGGTAAGCTACTGGTCCGACACGATCAATAATCTTGAATGGTCCAATATACCAAATCGAACAACGCCTTTCCAAGGTGCAACTTTAAGCATGACCATCTCTCCAATTTCAAATTCTATATCTTTTCTTTTAATGTCAGCGTAGCTCTTTTGTCGACTTTGGGCGGTTTTCAACCGTTGTTGAATTTGGATGATCTTCTCGGTAGTTTCTTGTATAATCTCCGGACCCGTAATCTGTCTATCCCCCACTTCACTCCAACAAATCGGAGACCTGCACTTTCTACCATAAAGTGCTTCAAATGGCGCCATCTCAATGCTTGAATGGTAGCTGTTGTTGTAGGAAAATTCTGCTAACGGTAGATGTCGATCCCAACTGTTTCCGAAATCAATAACACATGCTCGTAGCATGTCTTCAAGCGTTTGTATCGTCCTTTCACTCTGCCCATCAGTTTGTGGATGATAGGCAGTACTCATGTCTAGACGAGTTCCTAATGTTTGCTGTAATGTCTGCCAGAATCTTGAAATAAATCTGCCATCCCTATCAGAGATAATAGAGATTGGTATTCCATGTCTGGAGACGACTTCCTTCAAATACAGTCGTGCTAACTTCTCCATCTTGTCATCTTCTCTTATTGGCAGGAAGTGTGCTGATTTGGTGAGACAATCAACTATTACCCAAATAGTATCAAAACCACTTGCAGTCCTTGGCAATTTAGTGATGAAATCCATGGTAATGTTTTCCCATTTCCATTCCGGGATTTCGGGTTGTTGAAGTAGACCTGATGGTTTCTGATGCTCAGCTTTGACCTTAGAACACGTCAAACATTCTCCTACGTATTTAGCAACATCGGCTTTCATACCCGGCCACCAAAAATGTTTCTTGAGATCCTTGTACATCTTCCCCGTTCCAGGATGTATTGAGTATCTGGTTTTATGGGCTTCTCTAAGTACCATTTCTCTCATATCTCCAAATTTTGGTACCCAAATTCTTTCAGCCCTATACCGGGTTCCGTCTTCCCGAATATTAAGATGCTTCTCCGATCCTTTGGGTATTTCATCCTTTAAATTTCCCTCTTTTAAAACTCCTTGTTGTGCCTCCTTTATTTGAGTAGTAAGGTTAGTGTGAATCATTATATTCATAGATTTTACCCGAATGGGTTCTCTGTCCTTTCTGCTCAAGGCGTCGGCTACCACATTTGCCTTCCCCGGGTGGTAACGAATCTCAAAGTCGTAATCATTCAACAATTCAATCCACCTACGTTGCCTCATATTTAGTTGTTTCTGATTAAATATGTGTTGAAGACTTTTGTGGTCGGTATATATAATACTTTTGACCCCATATAAGTAGTGTCTCCAAGTCTTTAATGCAAAAACAACCGCGCCTAATTCCAAATCATGCGTCGTATAATTTTGTTCGTGAATCTTCAATTGTCTAGACGCATAAGCAATCACCTTCGTTCGTTGCATTAATACACAACCGAGACCTTGCTTTGATGCATCACAATAAATCATAAAATCATCATTCCCTTCAGGCAATGACAATATAGGTGCCGTAGTTAGCTTTTTCTTCAATAACTGAAACGCTTTCTCTTGTTCATCATTCCATTCAAATTTCTTCCCTTTATGCGTTAATGCAGTCAAGGGTTTTGCTATTCTGGAAAAGTCTTGGATGAACCTTCTGTAGTAACCAGCTAGTCCTAAAAACTGGCGTATGTGTTTCGGAGTTTTCGGGGTTTCCCACTTTTCAACAGTTTCTATCTTTGCCGGATCCACCTTAATACCTTCTTTGTTCACTATGTGACCGAGGAATTGAACTTCTTCCAACCAAAATGCACACTTTGAAAACTTAGCGTACAATTCTTCCTTCCTCAATACTTCTAACACCTTTCTCAAATGTTCACCGTGTTCTTGGTCATTCTTTGAGTAAATAAGTATGTCATCAATGAAAACAATGACAAACTTGTCAAGGTATGGTCCACACACTCGGTTCATAAGGTCCATGAACAAAGCTGGTGCATTAGTTAAACCAAACGGCATGATCATAAACTCGTAATGACCGTAACGTGTTCTGAAAGCAGTCTTTGGAATATCATCTTCTTTCACCCGCATTTGATGATACCCGGAACGTAAGTCAATCTTTGAATAAACAGACGAGCCTTGTAGTTGATCAAATAAGTCATCGATTCTCGGTAGTGGGTAGCGGTTCTTGATGGTAAGTTTGTTCAACTCTCGATAGTCGATACACAACCTGAATGTACCATCTTTCTTCTTGACAAACAAAACAGGAGCTCCCCACGGTGATGTGCTTGGTCGAATGAAACCACGCTCTAAAAGTTCTTGTAATTGGCTTTGTAGTTCTTTCATTTCGCTGGGTGCGAGTCTGTAAGGAGCACGAGCTATTGGTGCAGCTCCTGGTACAAGATCTATTTGAAATTCAACGGATCGATGTGGGGGTAATCCCGATAATTCTTTCGGAAATACATCAGGAAATTCTTTTGCGACTGGAACATCATTGATGCTCTTTTCTTCAGTTTGTACTTTCTCGACGTGTGCTAGAACAGCATAGCAACCTTTTCTTATTAGTTTTTGTGCCTTCAAATTACTAATAAGATGTAGCTTCGTGTTGCCCTTTTCTCCGTACACCATTAAGGGTTTTCCTTTTTCTCGTATAATGCGAATTGCATCTTTGTAACAAACGATCTCCGCTTTCACTTCTTTCAACCAGTCCATACCGATTATCACATCAAAACTCCCTAACTCTAATGGTATCAAATCAATCTTAAATGTTTCGCTAACCAGTTTAATTTCTCGATTCCGACATATATTATCTGCTGAAATTAATTTACCATTTGCTAATTCGAGTAAAAATTTACTATCCAAAGGCGTCAATGGACAACTTAATTTAGCACAAAAATCTCTACTCATATAGCTTCTATCCGCACCCGAATCAAATAAAACGTAAGCAGATTTATTGTCAATAAGAAACGTACCCGTAACAAGCTCCGGGTCTTCCTGTGCCTCTGCCGCATTAATATTGAAAACTCTTCCACGGCCTTGTCCATTCGTGTTCTCCTGGTTCGGGCAATTTCTAATAATGTGGCCCGGTTTTCCACATTTATAACAAACTACATTGGCATAACTTGCTCCGACACTACTTGCTCCGCCATTACTCGTTCCGACACCATTTGTTCCTTTCGTTCTATTAACCCCTGGTCCGTAGACCTCACACTTCGCCGCGCTATGACCATTTCTTTTACACTTGTTACAAAATTTGGTGCAGAACCTCGAGTGATTCTTTTCACACCTTTGGCATAGCTGCTTCTGATTGTTGTTGTTGTTGCGGTTATTATTGTTGTTGGGATGATTGTTGTAGTTGTTGTTGTTGTTGTTGTTGTTGGGCCGTTTGTTGTAGTTGCGATTGATGTTGCGATTGTTGGGATAATTGTTGCGATTATTGTTGTAATTGCTGTTCTTGTTGTATTGGTGATTCTTATCACCGTTTTCCTCCCACTTTCTTTTGACTTGCTTCACATTGGCCTCTTCAGCAGTCTGTTCTTTAATTCTTTCTTCAATCTGGTTCACGAGTTTGTGAGCCATTCTACATGCCTGTTGTATGGAGGCGGGCTCGTGTGAACTTATATCTTCTTGGATTCTTTCCGGTAATCCTTTCACAAACGCGTCGATCTTCTCTTCCTCATCTTCGAATGCTCCCGGACACAATAGGCACAATTCTGTGAATCGTCTTTCGTACGTGGTAATATCAAATCCTTGGGTCCGTAACCCTCTAAGTTCTGTCTTGAGCTTATTGACCTCGGTTCTGGGACGGTACTTCTCATTCATCAAGTGCTTGAATGCTGACCATGGTAGTGCGTACGCATCATCTTGTCCCACTTGCTCTAGATAGGTATTCCACCATGTTAACGCAGAACCTGTGAAGGTATGCGTAGCGTACTTCACTTTGTCCTCTTCAGTACACTTACTTATGGCAAACACCGATTCGACCTTCTCGGTCCACCGTTTCAATCCGATCGGTCCTTCGGTTCCATCAAATTCCAAAGGTTTGCAGGCAGTGAATTCTTTGTAGGTGCATCCTACACGATTTCCTGTACTGCTAGATCCAAGGTTATTGTTGGTATGTAGCGCAGCCTGTACTGCGGCTATGTTTGAAGCTAGAAAAGTACGGAATTCCTCTTCATTCATATTCACGGTGTGTCGAGTAGTCGGTGCCATTTCCTTCAAAATAGTTAAATGGAACAAGTTAATCATACAGAATATTAAGAGTAGTTAATAGTATTTCGTAGCATAATATGAACTCATTTATAAAAGCTTTTTCTTCATATTAGCGTTTTATAAGTTTAAATTCGGGTAGTACCTACCCGTTAAGTTCATACTTAGTAGCTAATATACAATTCAACTACTACAATTCTATATGAAAAACTGATTATAATAATATTTCGCGTTCAAACTTTTACACAATATTTTAAAAACTTACAATACCGCTTATTTTACATATAGCATGAAATATAGCACACAATAAATTTGATACAAGATGGTTGTGAAGATAATTCTAGCTAGTACACAAGTCGTTCAGCAAAGGTAATAAAGACACGTAATTCATACGTCCAGAAACAAGTCATGCATTCTGGTTTTACTAGGACTACTTCCCATCCTTGGTCTTGTGGAACATAACCGTTATGGCCGTTGATAAGACAGCGTGTTGTAACGTCGTCAAAGGGACGAGGGTTACGTAATGTCCAACAGTCCCGTAACAATCTAAAAACCTCATTTCTTACCCCAATTACCGACTCCGTCACTTGTGGGAACGTTTTGTTTAATAGTTATATCCCGATGTTCTTGTTCTCACTTTGGTGAGAAGCGAACATTACTAATCCGTAAGCATAACATGCTTCTTTATGTTGCATGTTAGCCACTTTTTCTAAATCACGAAGTCCAATATTCGGATATATTGAGTCAAAATAATTTCTTAACCCGTTGCGTAAAATAGCATTTGGGTTCCCCGCAATATATGCGTCAAAGTAAACACATCGTAACTTATGGGTTTCCCAATGTGATATCCCCCATCTTTCAAACGAAAGTCTCTTATAAACCAAGGCATTCTTGGAACGTTCTTCGAATGTCTTACAAACTGATCTCGCCTTAAATAGTTGTGCCGAGGAATTCTGACCGACTCTAGACAAGATTTCATCAATAATGTCTCCGGGTAGGTCTCTTAAAATATTGGGTTGTCTATCCATTTTGTGTTTTTATACTGTAAAATAGACAAGAGTTAGATTCATAAAAAAAATACTTATTAATACAAGCAATTTTTACATATATCATAAAGCATAAGCACACTATATTACATATATTACACCACACGAATACAACTATCTTATTCCGACTCGCTCGTTTCTTCTTGTTCGGTTTTGGTTCGTTTTGCCAAGTTTCTAGGGATATATGATGTTCCCCTAATACGAGCCGTCGTTGTCCACATTGGTTTAGAAAAACCTGGTGGTTTAGAGGTTCCCGGGTCATTGTTACAACTTAAGGACTTCGGGGGTTGACGATACATATAAAGTTCATCGGGGTTGGAATTAGATTTCTCTATTTTTATGCCCTTTCCCTTATTATTTTCTTTTGCCTTTTTAAATTCAGTTGGGGTAATTTCTATAACATCATCGGAATTCTCGTCGGAATCCGATTCATCGAAGAATTGGTAATCCTCCCAATATTTTGCTTCCTTGGCGGAAACACCATTGACCATAATTAACCTTGGTTGGTTGGTTGAGGATTTTCTTTTACTTAACCGTTTTATTATTTCCCCCACCGGTTCTATTTCTTCATCCGGTTCCGATTCTTCTTCCGGTTCCGATTCTTCTTCCGGTTCCGACTCTTCTTCCGGTTCCTCTTCGGGAACTTGTGAATCAGTCCACGAATCATTCCAATTTACATTTGACTCTTCATTATTATTAGGTGAGTCAATGGGACTTGTTCTAGAGGTAGACATCTATCACATAATATCAAATGCGTTAAGAGATTAATATATCACATAATATTCACATGTTAAAAATATATAGTTTCCAACAAAATTTGTTAAGCAATCATTTTTCAAGTAAACACGGTCGAAGTCCAGACTCACTAATGCATCCTAACAAACTCGATAAGACACACTAATGCAAAATTCTGGTTCTCTAAGACCAACGCTCGGATACCAACTGAAATGTCCCGTTCTTATTGATTAAAAACGTTCCATATTAATTGATTTCGTTGCGAGGTTTTGACCTCTATATGAGACGTTTTTCAAAGACTGCATTCATTTTTAAAACAAACCATAACCTTTATTTCATAAATAAAGGTTTAAAAAGCTCTACGTAGATTATCAAATAATGATAATCTAAAATATCCTGTTTACACACGACCATTACATAATGGTTTACAATACAAATATGTTACATCGAAATCAGTTTCTTGAATGCAGTTTTTACACAATATCATACAAACATGGACTCCAAATCTTGTCCTTATTTTAGTATGCAACAGCAGAAGCTCTTAATATTCACCTGAGAATAAACATGCTTTAAACGTCAACAAAAATGTTGGTGAGTTATAGGTTTAACCTATATATATCAAATCGTAACAATAGACCACAAGATTTCATATTTCAATACACATCCCATACATAGAGATAAAAATCATTCATATGGTGAACACCTGGTAACCGACATTAACAAGATGCATATATAAGAATATCCCCATCATTCCGGGACACCCTTCGGATATGATATAAATTTCGAAGTACTAAAGCATCCGGTACTTTGGATGGGGTTTGTTAGGCCCAATAGATCTATCTTTAGGATTCGCGTCAATTAGGGTGTCTGTTCCCTAATTCTTAGATTACCAGACTTAATAAAAAGGGGCATATTCGATTTCGATAATTCAACCATAGAATGTAGTTTCACGTACTTGTGTCTATTTTGTAAATCATTTATAAAACCTGCATGTATTCTCATCCTAAAAATATTAGATTTTAAAAGTGGGACTATAACTCACTTTCACAGATTTTTACTTCGTCGGGAAGTAAGACTTGGCCACTGGTTGATTCACGAACCTATAACAATATATACATATATATCAAAGTATGTTCAAAATATATTTACAACACTTTTAATATATTTTGATGTTTTAAGTTTATTAAGTCAGCTGTCCTCGTTAGTAACCTACAACTAGTTGTCCACAGTTAGATGTACAGAAATAAATCGATAAATATTATCTTGAATCAATCCACGACCCAGTGTATACGTATCTCAGTATTGATCACAACTCAAACTATATATATTTTGGAATCAACCTCAACCCTGTATAGCTAACTCCAACATTCACATATAGAGTGTCTATGGTTGTTCCGAAATATATATAGATGTGTCGACATGATAGGTCGAAACATTGTATACGTGTCTATGGTATCTCAAGATTACATAATATACAATACAAGTTGATTAAGTTATGGTTGGAATAGATTTGTTACCAATTTTCACGTAGCTAAAATGAGAAAAATTATCCAATCTTGTTTTACCCATAACTTCTTCATTTTAAATCCGTTTTGAGTGAATCAAATTGCTATGGTTTCATATTGAACTCTATTTTATGAATCTAAACAGAAAAAGTATAGGTTTATAGTCGGAAAAATAAGTTACAAGTCGTTTTTGTAAAGGTAGTCATTTCAGTCGAAAGAACGACGTCTAGATGACCATTTTAGAAAACATACTTCCACTTTGAGTTTAACCATAATTTTTGGATATAGTTTCATGTTCATAATAAAAATCATTTTCTCAGAATAACAACTTTTAAATCAAAGTTTATCATAGTTTTTAATTAACTAACCCAAAACATCCCGTGGTGTTACTACGACGGCGTAAATCCGGTTTTATGGTGTTTTTCGTGTTTCCAGGTTTTAAATCATTAAGTTAGCATATCATATAGATATAGAACATGTGTTTAGTTGATTTTAAAAGTCAATTTAGAAGGATTAACTTTTGTTTGCGAACAAGTTTAGAATTTACTAAACTATGTTCTAGTGATTACAAGTTTAAACCTTCGAATAAGATAGCTTTATATGTATGAATCGAATGATGTTATGAACATCATTACTACCTTAAGTTCCTTGGATAAACCTACTGGAAAAGATAAAAATGGATCTAGCTTCAATGGATCCTTGGATGGCTCGAAGTTCTTGAAGCAGAATCATGACACGAAAACAAGTTCAAGTAAGATCATCACTTGAAATAAGATTGTTATAGTTATAGAAATTGAACCAAAGTTTGAATATGATTATTACCTTGTATTAGAATGATAACCTACTGTAAGAAACAAAGATTTCTTGAGGTTGGATGATCACCTTACAAGATTGGATGTGAGCTAGCAAACTTGAAAGTATTCTTGATTTTATAAAACTAGAACTTTTGGAATTTATGAAGAACACTTAGAACTTGAAGATAGAACTTGAGAGAGATCAATTAGATGAAGAAAATTTAAGAATGAAAGTGTTTGTAGGTGTTTTTGGTCGTTGGTGTATGGATTAGATATAAAGGATATGTAATTTTGTTTTCATGTAAATAAGTCATGAATGATTACTCATATTTTTGTAATTTTATGAGATATTTCATGCTAGTTGCCAAATGATGGTTCCCACATGTGTTAGGTGACTCACATGGGCTGCTAAGAGCTGATCATTGGAGTGTATATACCAATAGTACATACATCTAAAAGCTGTGTATTGTACGAGTACGAATACGGGTGCATACGAGTAGAATTGTTGATGAAACTGAACGAGGATGTAATTGTAAGCATTTTTGTTAAGTAGAAGTATTTTGATAAGTGTATTGAAGTCTTTCAAAAGTGTATAAATACATATTAAAACACTACATGTATATACATTTTAACTGAGTCGTTAAGTCATCGTTAGTCGTTACATGTAAGTGTTGTTTTGAAACCTTTAGGTTAACGATCTTGTTAAATGTTGTTAACCCAATGTTTATAATATCAAATGAGATTTTAAATTATTATATTATCATGATAGTATCATGTATGAATATCTCTTAATATGATATACATACATTAAATGTCTTTACAACGATAATCGTTACATATATGTCTCGTTTAAAAATCATTAAGTTAGTAGTCTTGTTTTTACATATGTAGTTCATTGTTAATATTCTTAATGATATGTTTACTTATCATAGTATCATGTTAACTATATATATATATATCCATATATATGTCATCATATAGTTTTTACAAGTTTTAACGTTCGTGAATCACCGGTCAACTTGGGTGGTCAATTGTCTATATGAAACATATTTCAATTAATCAAGTCTTAACAAGTTTGATTGCTTAACATGTTGGAAACATTTAATCATGTAAATATCAATCTCAATTAATATATATAAACATGGAAAAGTTCGGGTCACTACACCATAGACACTCTATATGTGAGTGTTGGAGTTAGCTATACAGGGTTGAGGTTGATTCCAAAATATATATATAGTTTGAGTTGTGATCAATACTGAGATACGTATACACTGGGTCGTGGATTGATTCAAGATAATATTTATCGATTTATTTCTGTACATCTAACTGTGGGCAACTAGTTATAGGTTACTAACGAGGACAGCTGACTTAATAAACTTAAAACATCAAAATGTATTAAAAGTTTTGTAAATATATTTTGAACATACTTTGATATATATGTATATATTGTTATAGGTTTGTGAATCAACCAGTGGCCAACTCTTACTTCCTGACGAAGTAAAAATCTGTGAAAGTGAGTTATAGCCCCACTTTTAAAATCTAATATTTTTGGGATGAGAATACATGCAGGTTTTATAAATGATTTACAAAATAGACACAAGTACGTGAAACTACATTCTATGGTTGAATTATCGAAATTGAATATGCCCCTTTTTATTAAGTCTGGTAATCCAAGAATTAGGGAACAGACACCCTAATTGACGCGAATCCTAAAGATAGATCTATTAGGCCCAACAAGCCCCATCCAAAGTACCGGATGCTTTAGTACTTCGAAATTTATATCATATCCGAAGGGTGTCCCAGAATGATGGGGATATTCTTATATATGCATCTTGTTAATGTCGGTTACCAGGTGTTCACCATATGAATGATTTTTATCTCTATGTATGGGATGTGTATTGAAATATGAAATCTTGTGGTCTATTGTTACGATTTGATATATATAGGTTAAACCTATAACTCACGAACATTTTTGTTGACGTTTAAAGCATGTTTATTCTCAGGTGAATACTAAGAGCTTCCGCTGTTGCATACTAAAATAAGGACAAGATTTGGAGTCCATGTTTGTATGATATTGTGTAAAAACTGCATTCAAAAAACTGATTTCGATGTAACATATTTGTATTGTAAACCATTATGTAATGGTCGTGTGTAAACATGATATTTTAGATTATCATTATTTGATGTTCTACGTAAAGCTTTTTAAACCTTTATTTATGAAATAAAGGTTATGGTTTGTTTTAAAAATGAATGCAGTCTTTGAAAAACGTCTCATATAGAGGTCAAAACCTCGCAACGAAATCAATTAATATGGAACGTTTTTAATCAATAAGAACGAGACATTTCATAAGATACATGTTTTGATTGTTTGCGGTTCATAAATTGGGATTGTTTGAGTTTTGGTTCGTACACTTGTGTGTTTTCAGCAAAATGTTTTCTGCCCAGATGTTTGGACGTCGTCCAGCCTTTTGGATGCAGTCCAGGCTTTCAAACTTGGACGCCGTCCAGGCCTTTTGGACGCCGTCCAATTTGCCTGTTCTGTGCTGTCTTGATTTGCCATTTTACGGAAAATGTTTGCTATGCTACGCACCTCCGATTCACATGTAACTTGTTCTAACATGCTCATATATGATTAAAAACCTCAGAAAAATAGTTCGGGACCCGACCCGAACGTGTTGACTTTTTCGTTGACTTTGACCCGACCAAAGTTGACTTTTAATCAAACTTAACCAAATGTTTGTGCAATCATTCTAACATGCTTTTATACTTGTATCTTGCATGAAACGTGACAATTTGACTCACATGCTTTAGTAATCGAGTCGTAACGAGCCATATGACTAATTGAACACTTTGACTGACCGTGTTTACCGATATTGATACAAACCTATTTGTTTAGGTCAAGACTAGCATTCTTTCTTGCACACGTTTACTTGTTGAAGTACCTTTACACAAGTGCACTCAAGGTGAGATCATAGTCCCACTTTTACTCTTTTGAACTTACATTTGGGATGAGAAAACATAAACGTTTCTTTTTACTAAGTGAACACAAGTACAGGAAAACAAACATTTTACATACGAGTTTGAACAAAAATCCTCAATTCGATTATCATTAGTTACACTTGCAAGGGTGTAAGCGAGAACTTATATTATATGGCCATATGGGTTTGACAAACCCTCATTCAAACGGTTCGCTACCGTTTACAAATGAAATATATTTTCGAGAAACAATGTATGTTCTAACACTATTGTGATGGGGTTCTATGGAAGGAATGTTAAGCATTGATAATTGGGTGCTCGAGAATATTAACTTTTGGAATGTATTACTATTATATCAATGTTACAAATCTTGTGGTTCACTTGTGCTTACTTACTTAAACCTATGATTTCACCAACGTTTTCGTTGACAGATTTCTATGTTTTTCTCAGGTCCTTGAACGTTTTGTGATACATGCTTCCACTCATTACTTTTGATACTTGCTTGGATGTCGAGTATACATGCATACATGGAGCGTCTTTTGACTACTTTTAAATTGTGTCGCATATGTTTCAATTGTACTTTAAACTTTGTTATGTAACTAGTTGTCGAACTACTTTGTAAACCTTGGAACATCTTTACTTTTGAAATGAATGCGACATACTTTTGGTCAAACGTTGTTTAAAGACTTATGACCACGTAACGGAACCTAAGTAGACGGCGCCATCAATGACGATTTTGTTGGGTCGCTACAGATGGTATCAGAGCATTGGTTGTAGGGATTTAGAGTTTATTGGTGTCAACCCCGAGTCATAGGGTACATTAGTGAGTCTAGACTACAACCGGCATATAGACTTGAAGTAGGAATTACTTGACTACTTGTGCATTTATACTCGAACGTTTCTACTCAAATCTACTCTTATTTCATCTTAATCTCACGTTGTTTAATTTGATTGACACGCCACCTTGACTATATGAAATGATGTCGAATGCACATATGAATCAGGGTAATATAATTTCCGGGATTATATTACGGTGACTCATATGAACGTTCTGACATTATGGCATAAATAATTTAAGGCTAGTCAAGGAAAATTTTTCTCTATCCTTATTCCATATCATGATTAGTATTATTGAAAATACTAATCAACGGTATTCTTGTGTTTTGAAGGAACAATGCCTCCTCGTCGTGTGCCACGCCATGAGACTCCCAAACAAGCTCTACAACGAATGATAGCCACCGCCGTGGATGCGGCCATGGCCGGTTACTCCTCCAACAACAACAATAACAACAACAACAATCAAGGGGCCGGTAACTCAAGCGAAGGGTGCTCCTACAAAGCCTTCATGGGGTGCAAAACTCACACTTTTGATGGAACCGGGGGACCGTGAAATGTCCCGTTCTTATTGATTAAAAACGTTCCATATTAATTGATTTCGTTGCGAGGTTTTGACCTCTATATGAGACGTTTTTCAAAGACTGCATTCATTTTTAAAACAAACCATAACCTTTATTTCATAAATAAAGGTTTAAAAAGCTTTACGTAGATTATCAAATAATGATAATCTAAAATATCCTGTTTACACACGACCATTACATAATGGTTTACAATACAAATATGTTACATCGAATTCAGTTTCTTGAATGCAGTTTTTACACAATATCATACAAACATGGACTCCAAATCTTGTCCTTATTTTAGTATGCAACAGCGGAAGCTCTTAATATTCACCTGAGAATAAACATGCTTTAAACGTCAACAAAAATGTTGGTGAGTTATAGGTTTAACCTATATATATCAAATCGTAACAATAGACCACAAGATTTCATATTTCAATACACATCCCATACATAGAGATAAAAATCATTCATATGGTGAACACCTGGTAACCGACATTCACAATATGCATATAAGAATATCCCCATCATTCCGGGATCCTCCTTCGGACATGATATAAATTTCGAAGTACTAAAGCATCCGGTACTTTGGATGGGGTTTGTTAGGCCCAATAGATCTATCTTTAGGATTCGCGTCAATTAGGGTGTCTGTTCCCTAATTCATAGATTACCAGACTTAATAAAAAGGGGCATATTCGATTTCGATAATTCAACCATAGAATGTAGTTTCACGTACTTGTGTCTATTTTGTAAATCATTTATAAAACCTGCATGTATTCTCATCCCAAAAATATTAGATTTTAAAAGTGGGACTATAACTCACTTTCACAGATTTTTACTTCGTCGGGAAGTAAGACTTGGCCACTGGTTGATTCACGAACCTATAACAATATATACATATATATCAAAGTATGTTCAAAATATATTTACAACACTTTTAATATATTTTGATGTTTTAAGTTTATTAAGTCAGCTGTCCTCGTTAGTAACCTACAACTAGTTGTCCACAGTTAGATGTACAGAAATAAATCGATAAATATTATCTTGAATCAATCCACGACCCAGTGTATACGTATCTCAGTATTGATCACAACTCAAACTATATATATTTTGGAATCAACCTCAACCCTGTATAGCTAACTCCAACATTCACATATAGAGTGTCTATGGTTGTTCCGAAATATATATAGATGTGTCGACATGATAGGTCGAAACATTGTATACGTGTCTATGGTATCTCAAGATTACATAATATACAATACAAGTTGATTAAGTTATGGTTGGAATAGATTTGTTACCAATTTTCACGTAGCTAAAATGAGAAAAATTATCCAATCTTGTTTTACCCATAACTTCTTCATTTTAAATCCGTTTTAAGTGAATCAAATTGCTATGGTTTCATATTGAACTCTATTTTATGAATCTAAACAGAAAAGTATAGGTTTATAGTCGGAAAAATAAGTTACAAGTCGTTTTTGTAAAGGTAGTCATTTCAGTCGAAAGAACGACGTCTAGATGACCATTTTAGAAAACATACTTCCACTTTGAGTTTAACCATAATTTTTGGATATAGTTTCATGTTCATAATAAAAATCATTTTCTCAGAATAACAACTTTTAAATCAAAGTTTATCATAGTTTTTAATTAACTAACCCAAAACAGCCCGCGGTGTTACTACGACGGCGTAAATCCGGTTTTACGGTGTTTTTCGTGTTTCCAGGTTTTAAATCATTAAGTTAGCATATCATATAGATATAGAACATGTGTTTAGTTGATTTTAAAAGTCAAGTTAGAAGGATTAACTTTTGTTTGCGAACAAGTTTAGAATTAACTAAACTATGTTCTAGTGATTACAAGTTTAAACCTTCGAATAAGATAGCTTTATATGTTTGAATTGAATGATGTTATGAACATCATTACTACCTTAAGTTCCTTGGATAAACCTACTGGAAAAGTGAAAAATGGATCTAGCTTCAATGGATCCTTGGATGGCTCGAAGTTCTTGAAGCAAAATCATGACACGAAAACAAGTTCAAGTAAGATCATCACTTGAAATAAGATTGTTATAGTTATAGAAATTGAACCAAAGTTTGAATATGATTATTACCTTGTATTAGAATGATAACCTACTGTAAGAAACAAAGATTTCTTGAGGTTGGATGATCACCTTACAAGATTGGAAGTGAGCTAGCAAACTTGAAAGTATTCTTGATTTTATGAAACTAGAACTTTTGGAATTTATGAAGAACACTTAGAACTTGAAGATAGAACTTGAGAGAGATCAATTAGATGAAGAAAATTGAAGAATGAAAGTGTTTGTAGGTGTTTTTGGTCGTTGGTGTATGGATTAGATATAAAGGATATGTAATTTTGTTTTCATGTAAATAAGTCATGAATGATTACTCATATTTTTGTAATTTTATGAGATATTTCATGCTAGTTGCCAAATGATGGTTCCCACATGTGTTAGGTGACTCACATGGGCTGCTAAGAGCTGATCATTGGAGTGTATATACCAATAGTACATACATCTAAAAGCTGTGTATTATACGAGTACGAATACGGGTGCATACGAGTAGAATTGTTGATGAAACTGAACGAGGATGTAATTGTAAGCATTTTTGTTAAGTAGAAGTATTTTGATAAGTGTATTGAAGTCTTTCAAAAGTGTATGAATACATATTAAAACACTACATGTATATACATTTTAACTGAGTCGTTAAGTCATCGTTAGTCGTTACATGTAAGTGTTGTTTTGAAACCTTTAGGTTAACGATCTTGTTAAATGTTGTTAACCCAATGTTTATAATATCAAATGAGATTTTAAATTATTATATTATCATGATATTATCATGTATGAATATCTCTTAATATGATATATATACATTAAATGTCTTTACAACGATAATCGTTACATATATGTCTCGTTTAAAAATCATTAAGTTAGTAGTCTTGTTTTTACATATGTAGTTCATTGTTAATATACTTAATGATATGTTTACTTATCATAGTATCATGTTAACTATATATATATCCATATATATGTCATCATATAGTTTTTACAAGTTTTAACGTTCGTGAATCACCGGTCAACTTGGGTGGTCAATTGTCTATATGAAACATATTTCAATTAATCAAGTCTTAACAAGTTTGATTGCCTAACATGTTGGAAACATTTAATCATGTAAATATCAATCTCAATTAATATATATAAACATGGAAAAGTTCGGGTCACGACAGTACCTACCCGTTAAATAAATTTCGTCCCGAAATTTTAAGCTGTTGAAGGTGTTGACGAATCTTCTGGAAATAGATGCGGGTATTTCTTCTTCATCTGATCTTCACGCTCCCAGGTGAACTCGGGTCCTCTACGAGCATTCCATCAAACCTTAACAATTGGTATCTTGTTTTGCTTAAGTCTTTTAACCTCACGATCCATTATTTCGACGGGTTCTTCGATGAATTGAAGTTTTTCGTTGATTTGGATTTCATCTAACGGAATAGTGAGATCTTCTTTAGCAAAACATTTCTTTAAATTCGAGACGTGGAAAGTGTTATGTACAGCCGCGAGTTGTTGAGGTAACTCTAGTCGGTAAGCTACTGGTCCGACACGATCAATAATCTTGAATGGTCCAATATACCTTGGATTTAATTTCCCTCGTTTACCAAATCGAACAACGCCTTTCCAAGGTGCAACTTTAAGCATGACCATCTCTCCAATTTCAAATTCTATATCTTTTCTTTTAATGTCAGCGTAGCTCTTTTGTCGACTTTGGGCGGTTTTCAACCGTTGTTGAATTTGGATGATCTTCTCGGTAGTTTCTTGTATAATCTCCGGACCCGTAATCTGTCTATCCCCCACTTCACTCCAACAAATAGGAGACCTGCACTTTCTACCATAAAGTGCTTCAAACGGCGCCATCTCAATGCTTGAATGGTAGCTGTTGTTGTAGGAAAATTCTGCTAACGGTAGATGTCGATCCCAACTGTTTCCGAAATCAATAACACATGCTCGTAGCATGTCTTCAAGCGTTTGTATCGTCCTTTCGCTCTGCCCATCAGTTTGTGGATGATAGGCAGTACTCATGTCTACACGAGTTCCTAATGCTTGCTGTAATGTCTGCCAGAATCTTGAAATAAATCTGCCATCCCTATCAGAGATAATAGAGATTGGTATTCCATGTCTGGAGACGACTTCCTTCAAATACAGTCGTGCTAATTTCTCCATCTTGTCATCTTCTCTTATTGGTAGGAAGTGTGCTGATTTGGTGAGACGATCAACTATTACCCAAATAGTATCAAAACCACTTGCAGTCCTTGGCAATTTAGTGATGAAATCCATGGTAATGTTTTCCCATTTCCATTCCGGGATTTCGGGTTGTTGAAGTAGACCTGATGGTTTCTGATGCTCAGCTTTGACCTTAGAACACGTCAAACATTCTCCTACATATTTAGCAACATCGGCTTTAATACCCGGCCACCAAAAATGTTTCTTGAGATCCTTGTACATCTTCCCCGTTCCAGGATGTATTGAGTATCTGGTTTTATGAGCTTCTCTAAGTACCATTTCTCTCATATCTCCAAATTTTGGTACCCAAATCCTTTCAGCCCTATACCGGGTTCCGTCTTCCCGAATATTAAGATGCTTCTCCGATCCTTTGGGTATTTCATCCTTTAAATTTCCCTCTTTTAAAACTCCTTGTTGCGCCTCCTTTATTTGAGTAGTAATGTTATTATGAATCATTATATTCATAGATTTTACTCGAATGGGTTCTCTATCCTTCCTGCTCAAGGCATCGGCTACCACATTTGCCTTCCCCGGGTGGTAACGAATCTCAAAATCGTAATCATTCAATAATTCAATCCACCTACGCTGCCTCATATTCAGTTGTTTCTGATTAAATATGTGTTGAAGACTTTTGTGGTCGGTATATATAATACTTTTGACCCCATATAAGTAGTGCCTCCAAGTCTTTAATGCAAAAACAACCGCGCCTAATTCCAAATCATGCGTCGTATAATTTTGTTCGTGAATCTTCAATTGTCTAGACGCATAAGCAATCACCTTCGTTCGTTGCATTAATACACAACCGAGACCTTGCTTTGATGCGTCACAATAAATCACAAAATCATCATTCCCTTCAGGCAATGACAATATAGGTGCCGTAGTTAGCTTTTTCTTCAATAACTGAAACGCTTTCTCTTGTTCATCATTCCATTCAAATTTCTTCCCTTTATGCGTTAATGCAGTCAAGGGTTTTGCTATTCTGGAAAAGTCTTGGATGAACCTTCTGTAGTAACCAGCTAGTCCTAAAAACTGGCGTATGTGTTTCGGAGTTTTCGGGGTTTCCCACTTTTCAACAGTTTCTATCTTTGCCGGATCCACCTTAATACCTTCTTTGTTCACTATGTGACCGAGGAATTGAACTTCTTCCAACCAAAATGCACACTTTGAAAACTTAGCGTACAATTCTTCCTTCCTCAATACTTCTAACACCTTTCTCAAATGTTCACCGTGTTCTTGGTCATTCTTTGAGTAAATAAGTATGTCATCAATGAAAACAATGACAAACTTGTCAAGGTATGGTCCACACACTCGGTTCATAAGGTCCATGAACACAGCTGGTGCATTAGTTAAACCAAACGGCATGACCATAAACTCGTAATGACCGTAACGTGTTCTGAAAGCAGTCTTTGGAATATCATCTTCTTTCACCCGCATTTGATGATACCCGGAACGTAAGTCAATCTTTGAATAAACAGACGAGCCTTGTAGTTGATCAAATAAGTCGTCGATTCTCGGTAGTGGGTAGCGGTTCTTGATGGTAAGTTTGTTCAACTCTCGGTAGTCGATACACAACCTGAATGTACCATCTTTCTTCTTGACAACCAAAACAGGAGCTCCCCACGGTGATGTGCTTGGTCGAATGAAACCACGCTCTAAAAGTTCTTGTAATTGGCTTTGCAGTTCTTTCATCTCGCTGGGTGCGAGTCTGTAAGGAGCACGAGCTATTGGTGCAGCTCCTGGTACAAGATCTATTTGAAATTCAACGGATCGATGTGGGGGTAATCCCGGTAATTCTTTCGGAAATACATCGGGAAATTCTTTTGCAATGGGAACATCATTGATGCTCTTTTCTTCAGTTTGTACTTTCTCGACGTGTGCTAGAACAGCATAGCAACCTTTTCTTATTAGTTTTTGTGCCTTCAAATTACTAATAAGATGTAGCTTCGTGTTGCCCTTTTCACCGTACACCATTAAGGGTTTTCCTTTTTCTCGTATAATGCGAATTGCATTTTTGTAACAAACGATCTCCGCTTTCACTTCTTTCAACCAGTCCATACCGATTATCACATCAAAACTCCCTAACTCTACTGGTATCAAATCAATCTTAAATGTTTCGCTAACCAGTTTAATTTCTCGATTCCGACATATATTATCTGCTGAAATTAATTTACCATTTGCTAATTCGAGTAAAAATTTACTATCCAAAGGCGTCAATGGACAACTTAATTTAGCACAAAAATCTCTACTCATATAGCTTCTATCCGCACCCGAATCAAATAAAACGTAAGCAGATTTATTGTCAATAAGAAACGTACCCGTAACAAGCTCCGGGTCTTCCTGTGCCTCTACCGCATTAATATTGAAAACTCTTCCACGGCCTTGTCCATTCGTGTTCTCCTGGTTCGGGCAATTTCTAATAATGTGGCCTGGTTTTCCACATTTATAACAAACTACATTGGCATAACTTGCTCCGACACTACTTGCTCCGCCATTACTCGTTCCGACACCATTTGTTCCTTTCGTTCTATTAACCCCTGGTCCGTAGACCTCACACTTCGCCGCGCTATGACCATTTCTTTTACACTTGTTGCAAAATTTGGTGCAGAACCCCGAGTGATTCTTTTCACACCTTTGGCATAGTTGCTTCTGATTGTTGTTGTTGTTGCGGTTATTATTGTTGTTGGGATGATTGTTGTAGTTGCTGTTGTTGTTGTTGTTGTTGTTGTTGTTGTTGTTGGGCCGTTTGTTGTAGTTGCGATTGATGTTGCGATTGTTGGGATAATTGTTGCGATTATTGTTGTAATTGCTGTTGTTGTTGTATTGGTGATTCTTATCACCGTTTTCCTCCCACTTTCTTTTGACTTGCTTCACATTGGCCTCTTCAGCAGTCTGTTCTTTAATTCTTTCTTCAATCTGGTTCACTAGTTTGTGAGCCATTCTACATGCCTGTTGTATGGAGGCGGGCTCGTGTGAACTTATATCTTCTTGGATTCTTTCCGGTAATCCTTTCACAAACGCGTCGATCTTCTCTTCCTCATCTTCGAATGCTCCCGGACACAATAGGCACAATTCTGTGAATCGTCTTTCGTACGTGGTAATATCAAATCCTTGGGTTCGTAACCCTCTAAGTTCTGTCTTGAGCTTATTGACCTCGGTTCTGGGACGGTACTTCTCGTTCATCAAGTGCTTGAATGCTGACCACGGTAGTGCGTACGCATCGTTTTGTCCCACTTGCTCTAGATAGGTATTCCACCATGTTAACGCAGAACCTGTGAAGGTATGCGTAGCGTACTTTACTTTGTCCTCTTCAGTACACTTACTTATGGCAAACACCGATTCGACCTTCTCGGTCCACCGTTTCAATCCGATCGGTCCTTCGGTTCCATCAAATTCCAAAGGTTTGCAGGCAGTGAATTCTTTGTAGGTGCATCCTACACGATTTCCTGTACTGCTAGATCCAAGGTTATTGTTGGTATGTAGCGCAGCCTGTACTGCGGCTATGTTTGAAGCTAGAAAAGTACGGAATTCCTCTTCATTCATATTCACGGTGTGTCGAGTAGTCGGTGCCATTTCCTTCAAAATAGTTAAATGGAACAAGTTAATCATACAGAATATTAAGAGTAGTTAATAGTATTTCGTAGCATAATATGAACTCATTTATAAAAGCTTTTTCTTCATATTAGCGTTTTATAAGTTTAAATTCGGGTAGTACCTACCCGTTAAGTTCATACTTAGTAGCTAATATACAATTCAACTACTACAATTCTATATGAAAAACTGATTATAATAATATTTCGCGTTCAAACTTTTATACAATATTTTACAAACTTACAATACCGCTTATTTTACATAAAGCATGAAATATAGCACACAATAACTTTGATACAAGATAGTTGTGAAGATAATTCTAGCTAGTACACAAGTCGTTCAGCAAAGGCAATAAAGACACGTAATTCATACGTCCAGAAACAAGTCATGCATTCTGGTTTTACTAGGACTACTTCCCATCCTTGGTCTTGTGCAACATAACCGTTATGGCCGTTGATAAGACAGCGTGTTGTAGCGTCGTCAAAGGGACGAGGGTTACGTAATGTCCAACAGTCCCGTAATAATCTAAAAACCTCATTTCTTACCCCAATTACCGACTCCGTCACTTGTGGAAACGTTTTGTTTAATAGTTGTAGCCCGATGTTCTTGTTCTCACTTTGGTGAGAAGCGAACATTACTAATCCGTAAGCATAACATGCTTCTTTATGTTGCATGTTAGCCGCTTTTTCTAAATCACGAAGTCCAATATTCGGATATATTGAGTCAAAATAATTTCTTAACCCGTTGCGTAAAATAGCATTTGGGTTCCCCGCAATATATGCGTCAAAGTAAACACATCGTAACTTATGGGTTTCCCAATGTGATATCCCCCATCTTTCAAACGAAAGTCTCTTATAAACCAAGACATTCTTGGAACGTTCTTCGAATGTCTTACAAACTGATCTCGCCTTAAATAGTTGTGCCGAGGAATTCTGGCCGACTCTAGACAAGATTTCATCAATCATGTCTCCGGGTAGGTCTCTTAAAATATTGGGTTGTCTATCCATTTTGTGTTTTTAAACTGTAAAATAGACAAGAGTTGGATTCATAAAAAAAAATACTTATTAATACAAGCAATTTTTACATATATCATAAAGCATAAGAACGCTATATTCCATATATTACACCACACGAATACAACTATCTTATTCCGACTCGCTCGTTTCTTCTTCTTCGGTTTTGGTTCGTTTTGCCAAGTTTCTAGGGATATATGATGTTCCCCTAATACGAGCCGTCGTTGTCCACATTGGTTTAGAAAAACCTGGTGGTTTAGAGGTTCCCGGGTCATTGTTACAACTTAAGGACTTCGGGGGTTGACGATACATATAAAGTTCATCGGGGTTGGAATTAGATTTCTCTATTTTTATGCCCTTTCCCTTATTATTTTCTTTTGCCTTTTTAAATTCAGTTGGGGTAATTTCTATAACATCATCGGAATTCTCATCGGAATCCGATTCATCGGAGAATTGGTAATCCTCCCAATATTTTGCTTCCTTGGCGGAAACACCATTGACCATAATTAACTTTGGTCGGTTGGTTGAGGATTTTCTTTTACTTAACCGTTTTATTATTTCCCCCACCGGTTCTATTTCTTCATCCGGTTCCGATTCTTCTTCCGGTTCCGATTCTTCTTCTAGTTCCGACTCTTCTTCCGGTTCCTCTTCGGGAACTTGTGAATCAGTCCACAAATCATTCCAATTTACATTTGACTCTTCATTATTATTAGGTGAGTCAATGGGACTTGTTCTAGAGGTAGACATCTATCACATAATATCAAACGCGTTAAAAGATTAATATATCACATAATATTCACATGTTAAAAATATATAGTTTCCAACAAAATTTGTTAAGCAATCATTTTTCAAGTAAACACGGTCGAAGTCCAGACTCACTAATGCATCCTAACAAACTCGATAAGACACACTAATGCAAATTTTCTGGTTCTCTAAGACCAACGCTCGGATACCAACTGAAATGTCCCGTTCTTATTGATTAAAAACGTTCCATATTAATTGATTTCGTTGCGAGGTTTTGACCTCTATATGAGACGTTTTTCAAAGACTGCATTCATTTTTAAAACAAACCATAACCTTTATTTCATAAATAAAGGTTTAAAAAGCTTTACGTAGATTATCAAATAATGATAATCTAAAATATCCTGTTTACACACGACCATTACATAATGGTTTACAATACAAATATGTTACATCGAATTCAGTTTCTTGAATGCAGTTTTTACACAATATCATACAAACATGGACTCCAAATCTTGTCCTTATTTTAGTATGCAACAGCGGAAGCTCTTAATATTCACCTGAGAATAAACATGCTTTAAACGTCAACAAAAATGTTGGTGAGTTATAGGTTTAACCTATATATATCAAATCGTAACAATAGACCACAAGATTTCATATTTCAATACACATCCCATACATAGAGATAAAAATCATTCATATGGTGAACACCTGGTAACCGACATTCACAATATGCATATAAGAATATCCCCATCATTCCGGGATCCTCCTTCGGACATGATATAAATTTCGAAGTACTAAAGCATCCGGTACTTTGGATGGGGTTTGTTAGGCCCAATAGATCTATCTTTAGGATTCGCGTCAATTAGGGTGTCTGTTCCCTAATTCATAGATTACCAGACTTAATAAAAAGGGGCATATTCGATTTCGATAATTCAACCATAGAATGTAGTTTCACGTACTTGTGTCTATTTTGTAAATCATTTATAAAACCTGCATGTATTCTCATCCCAAAAATATTAGATTTTAAAAGTGGGACTATAACTCACTTTCACAGATTTTTACTTCGTCGGGAAGTAAGACTTGGCCACTGGTTGATTCACGAACCTATAACAATATATACATATATATCAAAGTATGTTCAAAATATATTTACAACACTTTTAATATATTTTGATGTTTTAAGTTTATTAAGTCAGCTGTCCTCGTTAGTAACCTACAACTAGTTGTCCACAGTTAGATGTACAGAAATAAATCGATAAATATTATCTTGAATCAATCCACGACCCAGTGTATACGTATCTCAGTATTGATCACAACTCAAACTATATATATTTTGGAATCAACCTCAACCCTGTATAGCTAACTCCAACATTCACATATAGAGTGTCTATGGTTGTTCCGAAATATATATAGATGTGTCGACATGATAGGTCGAAACATTGTATACGTGTCTATGGTATCTCAAGATTACATAATATACAATACAAGTTGATTAAGTTATGGTTGGAATAGATTTGTTACCAATTTTCACGTAGCTAAAATGAGAAAAATTATCCAATCTTGTTTTACCCATAACTTCTTCATTTTAAATCCGTTTTAAGTGAATCAAATTGCTATGGTTTCATATTGAACTCTATTTTATGAATCTAAACAGAAAAGTATAGGTTTATAGTCGGAAAAATAAGTTACAAGTCATTTTTGTAAAGGTAGTCATTTCAGTCGAAAGAACGACGTCTAGATGACCATTTTAGAAAACATACTTCCACTTTGAGTTTAACCATAATTTTTGGATATAGTTTCATGTTCATAATAAAAATCATTTTCTCAGAATAACAACTTTTAAATCAAAGTTTATCATAGTTTTTAATTAACTAACCCAAAACAGCCCGCGGTGTTACTACGACGGCGTAAATCCGGTTTTACGGTGTTTTTCGTGTTTCCAGGTTTTAAATCATTAAGTTAGCATATCATATAGATATAGAACATGTGTTTAGTTGATTTTAAAAGTCAAGTTAGAAGGATTAACTTTTGTTTGCGAACAAGTTTAGAATTAACTAAACTATGTTCTAGTGATTACAAGTTTAAACCTTCGAATAAGATAGCTTTATATGTTTGAATTGAATGATGTTATGAACATCATTACTACCTTAAGTTCCTTGGATAAACCTACTGGAAAAGTGAAAAATGGATCTAGCTTCAATGGATCCTTGGATGGCTCGAAGTTCTTGAAGCAAAATCATGACACGAAAACAAGTTCAAGTAAGATCATCACTTGAAATAAGATTGTTATAGTTATAGAAATTGAACCAAAGTTTGAATATGATTATTACCTTGTATTAGAATGATAAACTACTGTAAGAAACAAAGATTTCTTGAGGTTGGATGATCACCTTACAAGATTGGAAGTGAGCTAGCAAACTTGAAAGTATTCTTGATTTTATGAAACTAGAACTTTTGGAATTTATGAAGAACACTTAGAACTTGAAGATAGAACTTGAGAGAGATCAATTAGATGAAGAAAATTGAAGAATGAAAGTGTTTGTAGGTGTTTTTGGTCGTTGGTGTATGGATTAGATATAAAGGATATGTAATTTTGTTTTCATGTAAATAAGTCATGAATGATTACTCATATTTTTTGTAATTTTATGAGATATTTCATGCTAGTTGCCAAATGATGGTTCCCACATGTGTTAGGTGACTCACATGGGCTGCTAAGAGCTGATCATTGGAGTGTATATACCAATAGTACATACATCTAAAAGCTGTGTATTATACGAGTACGAATACGGGTGCATACGAGTAGAATTGTTGATGAAACTGAACGAGGATGTAATTGTAAGCATTTTTGTTAAGTAGAAGTATTTTGATAAGTGTATTGAAGTCTTTCAAAAGTGTATGAATACATATTAAAACACTACATGTATATACATTTTAACTGAGTCGTTAAGTCATCGTTAGTCGTTACATGTAAGTGTTGTTTTGAAACCTTTAGGTTAACGATCTTGTTAAATGTTGTTAACCCAATGTTTATAATATCAAATGAGATTTTAAATTATTATATTATCATGATATTATCATGTATGAATATCTCTTAATATGATATATATACATTAAATGTCTTTACAACGATAATCGTTACATATATGTCTCGTTTAAAAATCATTAAGTTAGTAGTCTTGTTTTTACATATGTAGTTCATTGTTAATATACTTAATGATATGTTTACTTATCATAGTATCATGTTAACTATATATATATCCATATATATGTCATCATATAGTTTTTACAAGTTTTAACGTTCGTGAATCACCGGTCAACTTGGGTGGTCAATTGTCTATATGAAACATATTTCAATTAATCAAGTCTTAACAAGTTTGATTGCCTAACATGTTGGAAACATTTAATCATGTAAATATCAATCTCAATTAATATATATAAACATGGAAAAGTTCGGGTCACGACAGACCGGTTGTGCTCACTCGATGGTTCGAACAAACAGAGGCCGTTTTTAGCATAAGCGATTGTCGGGACCAAGATAAGGTTAAATACTCCACTCACACTTTAGCGTGTCGCCCTCACATGGTGGAACACCTATGTAAAATCGGTGGGTACCGATGAAGCTCACGCCCTCTCTTGGGCCGACTTAAGGGAAAAGTTGATCGTCGAATATTTCCTTCGTGAAGAAACCCGAAGGCTCGAACAAGAGCTAAGAACTTTGAAAGCGGTCAGAAACGATCTCAAGGATTATAATCAACGATTTTCCGAACTAGCCTTGATGTGCCCAAACCTTGTGAACCCCGAAGCTTTAAGGGTTGAACTTTACATGGATGGTCTTCCAAAGAGTATCAAACACGGGGTAATGTCATCCAAACCCACTAATCATCAAGAAGCTTTGAACATGGCCCGTAAGTTGATAAAAACGGTGGACGAAATCGTAGTGCCGGCACCTAAAGCCAAGGATAAGTCGGGTAACAACAAAAGAAAATGGGAAGCCCCCTAATAAAAGCAACAACAACTTTGTCAAGAAGCCTTACACCTCCGACGGCAAGAAGGGTTATGCCGGGAACCTACCTCTTTGCAACAAATGCAACAAGCATCACTTTATTGAATGTAGCAAGCTAATTTTCCATCGGTGCCAAGGAGTTGGTCATAAGGCCAACGAATGTAAAAGTGTCGTCCCCGTCACTCGAAAGGGGCCCAATGCACCAAAGGCGGGCACTTGTTAAGAATGTGGCCAAACGGGCCATTATAGAAATGCATGCCCGAAGGAGAAAGATAACCCCAATACGCGCGGCCGAGCTTTCAACATCAACACCGAGGAAGCCCGAGATGATAATGAATTAGTCACGGGTACGTTTCTTCTCAACAACTCTTATGTTACTTGTTTATTCGATTCGGGTGCCGATAAGAGTTTTGTATCCAAGACTTTGATTCATTCTTTTAACACTCCACCAATTCTATTAGATACCACTTATACCATTGAAGTGGCCAACGGGAAACTATTGAGTGCCGACACATATTATCGAGGGTGTACGTTAAACATTTTGGGTAATGAGTTTGAAATTGACTTGATACCCATGGAACTAGGAAGCTTCGATGTGATAATTGGTATGAATTGGTTAGCTAAAACGAAATCTCACATCCTTTGTGATCTTAACGCAATCCGAATTCCTATCGAGAATGGTGAACCTTTGATTGTTTATGGCGATAAGAGTTGCACCGGACTCAACCTCGTTTTGTGCCTTGAAGTTAGAAAACTACTCCGTAAGGGTTGTTTTGCGATCCTTGCCCACGTTAAGAAAGTCGAGTCCGATGAGAAGCATATCGATGATGTGCCAATTGTTAGTGACTTTTCCGATGTATTTCCTGACGAATTGCCGGGTCTTCCACCTCATCGACCGGTAGAGTTCCAAATCGATCTTATTCCGGGAGCCGCACCCGTAGCACGTGCACCATATAGACTTGCTCCCTCCGAAATGCAAGAATTGCAAAGTCAAATCCAAGAACTACTTGACCGTGGTTTTATCCCACCTAGCCATTCACCTTGGGGCGTTCCGATTTTGTTTGTTAAAAAGAAAGACGGATCCCTACGAATGTGCATCGATTATCGTGAACTAAATAAATTGACGGTTAAGAACTGATATCCTCTTCCTCGCATCGATGACCTCTTTGATCAACTACAAGGGTCTTGTGTATATTCAAAAATTGATCTCCGCTCGGGTTATCATAAATTAAGGGTTAAGGGGGAAGATGTCTCCAAAACCACTTTCTGAACTCGTTATGGTAGTTATGAATTTCTTGTAATACCATTTAGTCTCACTAACGCACCGGCGGTGTTCATGGACCTTATAAACAGTGTGTGCAAATCGTATCTCGATAAATTCGTTATTGTGTTCATCGATGACATCTTGGTCTATTTTAAAAGCGAAGAAGTGAAGGTATTTCGTATGCCTGAGAGACATATTAAATTAATGTGGCTAATATGTTTTGATCCAAGTCGGGTCATACCTAATAACAAGCTTACCGACACCTTATTCGTATTTGATCTTAACGATTGGATCATTGATTAAATACACGACACTTGAATTTTAAAGAAAAGGTTTCTTAAATAATATTACTTGATATGTTTATATAAGTTATGGAACAACTTATATAACGAGGATTTAATTATTTATAGGTTAAATAATTAATTAAGTTATGATACATTTTATAAAATTGGTTTTATAAAATATACATAACAAATAATATATATACAAGTTTATAAAATGTATTTTATGAAATCAAGTTTTATAAAAACTGATTTTGTAAAATCAGTTTTTTTTATAAAAGTATATTATATTATGGCAATGTGAGTGGCATGGAAGTTAGAATAAGCATGCATTTATTTAATACTTGCTACCCATGCTTAACTAAGACCAAGGGGACTTACTATTCTACACACACATGCATTCAAACATATCAAAAGAGCTAGAAAACTGCACAAAAATTCTGCTGTAGCTGTGCTGAAGGCCGTGGCCTTTTATTGACAAAAGGGAAGTCTTAATTTGGTTTTTACAAGCTCATAACTTGTGTCATTCAAATCCTAACTAATTACAAAGGTGTTGGGGTTATTGCTTGTGGGTATTACTTGCTTGAGGCTTCAAGTTAGAAGCTCTATTGTTCATCATCTTCATCATCATCTTGCAACTTTGAAAACAACCCTCAACTAGCTTGAGGAGGTATATATATCTTCTCATCTTGTTCTTATATGTAAGTATGTATTCTAGACTTGATATTAACATGGAATTTAACTTAATGATTAAACAAATTAACATGAACTTATATCCATGCTTCCGCTTTCTTTAAATCACAAAAATGGTTTTATGAACATGTATATTTTAAGAACATGTTGTTTATTAAAGTTGTTAAATTCCATCAATGGTATCTAGAGCCGAAGTCTATGGATTATGCTTCTTATATGGCCTTTAAACCCACTATATTTTCATTCTAAGTACATGCATGAATATGGAATGCAAAAACTTTCGGGTTTGGGAGGGTTGGTATAGTTGGCCGATTTTAGGAAGAGTTCCAAATGGGTTTGGAACTTGCAAATTGGTCAAATTTGTTGTATGTTGAAGTTCACAATCAAGCCTTGACCTTTTGTTTGAATGGTTGCATGTTTGGATGATTATTAATAATTCATTTGGTATGTAATATTAATTCATTCATGTGGTTGTAATATTCATTCAAGTTGGTTTGTAATATTGTTATTTTGGTTATGTAATTTATTTTATATTTGGTATGTAAAATAGATTAGGTTGTATTTTCATTTTCTAGAAAAATGTATTAGGATATGTTTTTTGTAAAAATGAAGATACAAGATGAAGACTTGGAAGATGCATTTGGATGCAAGATTATGTGGGAGATTTTGAAATCTCCTACTTAGTGTTATAACCCTTAACCGGTGATATTTGTTTTCGGCTAAACAAATGTCTACCAAATTGGCTTGATTGTTAACACATTTGTTTGCATGCGTGGTTGTTATATTTCTTGTATGATTGTGGATTGTGTATGTTACTACAACAAGTTATCACTCAAGTTAACAACAAGCATAACTACAATTTAATTGGTTAAATTATTAACGACGTGCAAAATGTCAATTTAAATGGCTAAATTAAAAACGGCTAAAAGGACATTAATAAACGGTTATTAAGAACATGATATGGTCATATATATAAAATGGTTTATATCAAGTAATTGGCTAAAATTACAAGACTTGAAAATGGATTTCAAATGAACCATACACTAAATGCATGTTGGTGTATGGCATAAATGTTTTCTTAACCTAGAATTAACGAAAACTTAAAATCCCTTAATTGACAAGGTAAACAAGTTTAACGCCATCCTTTTATGGGACACTTAAACATAGTAGGGAACTCATAATGGGATAAAGGTCACCTAACCGTTATGAGCTAAATAATATGGTTAAGGTAAAATTCGCATGCTTGTGGGATAAAGGTCACCTAACCACTTGTATGTTAATTTTACATGTTTACACAAGTAGGACGACTTGATTTGGGAATCATGAACTTAGGGTCACCGAAGCATGAGGAACAAATAGGCGTTGATGAGATAAATATGCCATGCAAAAGGATTGCATGATCCCATAATTTAGAAGTTGCAAAAGGATTGCAATTGTCATATAAATGACTACCTAGCTAAATCAAATAACGGGATAAAGGTCACCTAACCAAAATTTGATTTTCCGTTGGATTCTAATATTTAATAAGTCAATTAAAATTTAAAAGGGTATTGTTTATTAAATTTAAAATCGATACTTAAATGAACTTAGTTAAATTTTGTAGATGGCCGCCAATAACAACAACATGCAAAACGCACCTATTAACTTGAACAACCTATCGTTAAGGTCTCTCCTCAAGAAAGACAAACTCAACCATACGAACTTTATGGATTGGTTCCGCAATCTTAGGAATGTCCTCAAATTTGAGGATAAGGCGTATGTGTTGGAAGACCTGATGTTAAAGCTAAGGGGTATAAAATACTATTAAATTTTAGTAGAAATACTATTCAATACGATACAATTTTACACAAGATATTTATTTATTTATAGAATGGATATACTTAAACCTTGCTACAACACTTATAGGCAGTGTACCTAATCGTACAGTAGTGTAGTTTTTAGTAAGTCCGGTTCGTTCCACAGGGAATCTTTTTAAACAAAGCTTAACGCTATATTAGTTTATTTTTATAAAAATACAAATATATATATATATAAGTAATATTATTATTATAAAAGGGGGGTTTTTTACCGTTTAATGACTGGTTTGTCGATTTTAAAACTTTAGTCGCAGTTAAAACCAAATGTAAAATATTAAAAATAAATACAAGACTTAAATTAAAGCGTAAAGTAAATAACGATAATGAAATTGCGAATAATAAAAATGCGATAAAATAAACTTGCGATAATTAAAAAGTACGATAATTAAAAGTGTAATTAAATAAAATAACAATAAAAATGCGATAATTAGAAGTGCAATTAAATATAAAATAAAGGAAATTAAATATGAAATAAAAGAATTATGCTTATTTAAACTTCCGTAATCATGATGTTTGACGTGTTGATTTTAAGCCCATGGGTTAATTGTCCTTTGTCCTGGATTATTTAATATGTCCATACGGATTTGTCCATAATAGTCCATCAGTCATAAATATAAAGAGCGAAAGCCTTCGTCAAATTATTCTTATTCCCGAAGTCAAATATTCCAACTAATTGGGGATTCGAATTGTAACAAGGTTTTAATACTTTGTTTAATGAATACACCAGGTTATCGACTGCTTGTAAACCAAGGTTTTACTACTTTGTTAACAATTACACCAATTACCCTTGAATGTAATTCACCCCTGTTTCAACAAGTCTATTAACTATTAATCCAGTTCCGTATCCGGTAAAATGAATAATTATTGGTATTTATAGATATCCCGCCCACCGTACCCAGTCAAGCGTATGTGGTTATATATAAATACGTCGAATTATAAGTTTGTATATTAAATTAACAAGGTATTTTTTAGTTAATATAAAACCCATTAATAGCCCATAGTCTAATTTCCACAAGTGTCGTTCTTTTATCCAAACCCCAATTATGGTGCAAAGCCCAATTACCCAATTTTAATAATTAGGCCAACATCATGATTACTTCGGATTAAATAAGCATAATAATAACTTAGCTACGAGACATTAATGTAAAAAGGTTGAACATAACTTACAATGATTAAAAATAGCGTAGCGTTACACGGACAGAATTTCGACTTACACCCTTACAACATTCGCTAACATACCCTTATTATTAGGATTAAAATTAAAATTAAAATTAAAATTAAAATATAAATATAAATATATACGATATATTGAGAGAGAGATATATATTTTGTTATGAAAAATGCTCAGAATTCGGTTGGCTTTATAGGGAGTTTCAAAGTTTGGGGCTCCGCGACTCGCGGCCCTTTTGGCCTTCAAACTCCACGAGTCGCGGAGTTTGAGAATACAGCTCACATTCTTTGGAGTCTTTCTTGACGACGATTTATTTATAAATATAATATATATATAATTAATATAATTAATTATATATTATATTATATTTATATACATAGTTAACTTGTAATTTTTAGTCCGTTGCGTCGAGCGTTGAGAGTTGACTCTGGTCCCGGTTCCGGATTTTCGAACGTCCTTGCGTACAATTTTATATTTTGTACTTTGTGTTTTGAATCTTGTACTCTTGTAATTTCGAGACGTTTCTTATCAATAATTGGAACCTCTTTGATTGTCTTTTGTACTTTTGAGCTTTTTGGTCGTTTGCGTCGTCAATTCGTCGAATCTGTCTTTTGTCTTCACCTTTTATTATTTAAACGAATATTACTTGTAAATAGAACAATTGCAATTAAAAGCTTGTCTTTCTTGAGGAATAATGCTATGAATATATGTTCGTTTTTAGCATTATCAAATATTCCCACACTTGAGCGTTGCTTGTCCTCAAGCAATATCGTCTTGAAATACTAGAATCACTTCTTTATTCTTCACACTTTGTACATCAGTGATTTCTATACGGCGGTATAAACAATGGTAGTAACGATATGGTTTACAATCCCACATGACTATAAAAATTTAGATCCATTAAGGAAATTGGATCTTTATGAAAACATTTGATCTTTTGAAAATTAAATCTAGTTTTTACCCTAGATAAGTTTTCCGAAATAACCCTTTACCGGTGTTTGCAAAATATTTTTGTGGGTTTGGTGGGTTTCAGATTTGAAAATTTTAGCTCAAAACTTATGGTTTTGTGTCACCCACTTGCTAACCTTGTATTTGGAAAGCAACACGTCCAGTTTACTTGTCCCGTATATTACCTTTCGGTAAACTACCGTCCGGTTGTAAAGGAAAGCGTTGAACAAGCAACTGTTAAGGCAATGTCCCCTGACATGCTTTTAATTATGGTCTATAACGTGTCGGACGCAATTACTATCCTTGGTAGGAGCAATAGTAAAGCTAACCCTTATGATTTTTCGGTCTGGCACAAGGTCCTGTCTTTGACCATGCTATGCAACCACCATTATTACGGTTGACACCCGATTTAGTTCAGGTGACCTAATGAATTCCAGGTGAATTCCTAGGATTTTACGTTCAATGGTAATGAACGCATTGAAAATAGGGTTTTCAGAAAACAAATCGGTTTATAATTTTGATCAAAATATTTTCTCGTTCAAGCTCGAGTTTAGATATCATTGAATTCCATGAGTTTGAATTCTCAATCTTTAAGGTCAATCTCTAGGATTGAGTAATATCAGTCTTAAAAGCTGATTTTTGATCTTTTAAGGAGATTATCCTTTCTGGGGATCTGATTCATTAGTCTTATCCAGCTAATTTGCATGGTGCCCCCCATTTTACGAGATAAATCCTTTTCATGGTTAGGATAAATCTGACCACTTGGCGACCCTGTTTAATGCTGAGGTCCGTGGATTTCCTGCTGATTTTAGTGATGACTTTTCTAGATTTTTCGTCAACCTACAGCTGGTCTGGACGACAACTTCATGACCTAAATTAAGAAGCGCGTGTCTTTTTTGGAAGACTTTACTTCCTTTTAATGATGGAATTGATTCATCGTGTAGATCCATCTTTTTTACAGTAAATCAGGTAAAACGGTTAATTTAGTCCAAAGCAAAAGTATTTTCAGTTTATTTGTACAAAAATATGTGACATATGTTTTGAATAACTTGGAGAATTTTCCCACACTTGGCTTTTATTTTCCTTTTTATCGTCCTCTATTCCATTTTAAATGAATTTTAACATTTTGGTTTGTTTCTCAATTTATGTCCTTTCTGAGGTAACAATAATTTCGGTGTTAAAACCTAGTTTTATTGTTCATAAATATGTATAAACATGATTTTGAGTTCATTTAATTGAAATTTTTTTAAAAATTTTACTAGAATTGGGTAGTCAGTATATAAGACTAGGGCTGTTCTTTATTATCAGAGAGCACTAGATTCTAATACAACTACTGCTTTACTAGTATTTTTAATGGTAACCAAGTGTATAAAGTAAAAAATTTTAAAATCCGAAATAATTTAACCCCTTCCCACACTTAAGATCTTGCAATGCCCTCATTTGCAAGAAATCAGTAAAAATTTAAATTATTGAGGGTGATTTGTGTGAAATTGATTTAATTTTACCAAAGTTTCCAAACATATTGGCGTTTGTTTGCTGAATGATAAATGGTGCACATCATTTGTTCATTCCGTCTTGTTGTTATTTCACATATATTTTGCATCTTGTCGTCAAAATTAGTTGCTTTTGCTGAACTTAATGCCAGTCTTTGAAAATGCGTTGTTTTACCCTGTTGTGTACATAAGATAAACTGCAAACATATACACATATTTTTGAAGTTTGGTATATTACCCCACATTCAAAAATAATCTAAAAATAAAAGTTAGAAAATTATAAAAACCATTACAATATTAACATAAGTATTAAACGTATCAACATTACAAATTACAAAATAAATAAAACTAAGTAGACTAGGGATGATACCGGTACCAATAGAGGTTCCAAGCATAACCATAGGTGCTATAGAATGTTCGGCAGGGTTATACGTAGGATACGGTGGTTGCATCTCTATAGACCAGGGAGGGAATATGGGTTTTGGTGTAGGAATATAGTTTCTACCTATATGTTGGCAATGAGCTATGATTTGGTTTTGATGAACTTGCCAATCTTCAAATGCTCTCTGTCTAGCATTTTCGTACTCCTGTGAAGCTATAAACCTTTGCATTTCTTGCATTTCATTTCCCCCTCCTACATTACCTTGTTGTTGGTTTCTCTCAACCTGTGGATGTCTACCATGGTATTGGACTGCGGCGTTATTTCGCCTCTTCAAAACTTTCGCACCATGGTATACATTTAAACCTATAGTATCGCGGGGTTCTGGTTCTTCGACTAATAATCCCCCCCGACTTATATCCACACCGAGATATTCAGCAATCAAAGTAATAAAAATACCACCTCCTATTATGCTATGCGGTCTCATCCCCCTAACCATAGCTGATAAATAATAACCCACACAATAAGGTATACTTACAGCGCTTTGTGGGTCTCGAATACACATATGGTAAAACAAATCCTGTTCATTTACCTTTTCCTTGTTCTTACCTCTTTGTGTAATTGAATTAGCTAAAAACCTATGAATCACTCTTAATTCAGCTCTATCTATATCCAAATAAGAGTAATTTCCCTCTTTGAATCGATGATGGCTTGTCATTTGACTCCATACACCGTGTGTATCAACATTTTTATCTATCTTTCTACCATTTAGTATCAACCCTCTACAATCGGCAGTTGCTAACTCCTCAGGCGTATATATACCTAAATCCTGAGCCATGTCTAGTAAGGACATGTGGCGCATCGAACCTCCTAACAAAAATCTAATAAAAGATCGATCGGTTAAACTAGCTACCCGATCATTCAACTCTATACTACACAACAATTCTTCACACCATACTTTATATACAGGTCTACGCATGGTGAATAAATGTACCCAGTCATTAAAAGTAGAATTACCATACCTCTGTACAAGTAATTCCCTAATTGGCCCGGCCAATTCTACAGCTTCTAAGGGTCCCCATTCTATGACCCTCGGTACCTCAACAACCTTAGAATGAAGCGTATGCAACCCCCTTTGATACTTTGGATAATCTATCCAGAGTCTGTCAAATCTCAGGTTCGGATGCAAATCTTCCAAGTGCATATCAGAAAAGGTCATGACTGGATGAGGTATATCTTGCTTGTAGTAGTTATCCACCTCCTGTTGTTCCGCATTCTCAGCAGGAGCATTGCGAGCTTGGGATGAAGATTCACCCCTTTCAGTCTGCAAAACACATCAAACACAATTTTTGTGCATCCAAATATGCATTAGTGTCAGCAAAATCATAAATCAAAATAATTACAATGACATGATAAATTTATATCAAACTTAAGCTCATTTTCATATTTTCATCAAATCTACACTTTTTCAAATAAGCATATACGAAAATATTCACCAAGTTCATAAGCATTTAACTCAAATAACATGTCAAAATAATCATTACTAGCAATTAAACAAGTTTCAAATGGCATTATCTCTTAAAAATCAAGTTCATGAATTTTAGACTTGAAAAAGTCCACTTTAATTCTCAAAATCATGTTTAGGCTCAAAGTTTGGATCATTTAACTACCTAAACATGTTACACTACTTAATTTAGCAACAATTCATGACAAAAATCGGCCATAACCTGTTTATATCAAAAAGCCCCAAATTTGCTCAAGAACACAAACCCTGGATTACTCAAAATTTGAAGTTTAAGGCTTCTAATCATGTTAAACAGCATCAATCTAGGTTATACAAGCATAATACATAAACAATTTAAGCTTAATTACACTAAAAAGCATCAAAATCAAATTGGGGAAAAATTGCTCAAGAACACTAATTTTCGGATTAAATGGTGTTTAGGTGTAGAAATTTACCGTTTTTCTTGAGTAATTCCTTGATAGCATCCTTCTCAACATGATTTTAGTAAAAGATTTGATGATTAACGGTTAAAAATTGTGATTTTGGGGGTGTTTTTGTGGGTTTTTTCGGCAGTTTTTTCGCTGTGTTTTGTGTTGTGGGTTGTGAACTGAGCTGTTCTGCGTTTTTAATTTTTTTCTGTATTTTGGTCCTCCCGCGACTCGCGGTGAATTACCCTTCAAACTCCGCGAGTCGCGGAGTTTGGTATTTTTTTTTTATATAACTTATACTAATTAAAACAATTAAGTAATTAATTTTAAAATTTTGTTTCCCTTGTTATTTAGGACGAGGTCGTTTCGGATCGATGTCCTATTCCGTCCTTCGACAAAATTTTAAAATTTGTCTTTTTGTAGCGATTGTTTTAAAAGCTAAGATTTTTGGGTTTTTTTAATGTTATTGGCATACTTTAATTCAATAAGATTAAAAATAATGATAATAAAAGTTCTCGTCCCTCCCTCGGGTAAAGCAATTTCGGTTCAAAGACCTAGTCTTCAACTTACGACGAATTTTAAAAATCATATTTTTAACTTAATGAGATAAAGTAAATTTTTGTTTTTAAATTCACACAATTTAAATATAAAATTCAAAATTAATATTAAAAATTCACACCAAACTTAAAATTTGAAATGCATAAAATTAAAAATTCATATTTTAAAAATTAAAAATTCATACCAAACTTAATTTAAAAATTCATATTATAAATTCACACCAAACTTATATTAATTTTTCAAATATTTACAATTTTAAATATATTGTTTTTACAAAGTTTACAATATTAATTTAAGATTTATATATTAATTTTAAAAACATGGTAAAAATAAAATTAAAAATCTTTTTGGCTTTTTATCCCACTTTAATCAATCAAATATTATCAAAAATATGCGCCCCTCTTTTCCGTAAAGTAATTTCAGTTCCAAGACCTAATTTAACTCATGACGAATTTTTGAAATATTTTGGGTTGATTGATTAAAGATATTTATACCTTAAGAATAAACGTTAAATTTCGCAGTGATGTAATAAATTTTTGAATGATATCAATAATTTCGGTCGCCAAACCTAATTTTATTCAATACCAATTTAATAATTTATAGCGAACAAATTAGCGTTTATTATCAAAAGGTTAAAAATAAGAAAAAATAAAATAAAAACTGTACAGACATACCTGTGAAATAGATTTCTTAGTTATATGATCTATCCCATTCATAAGATAGTCAGTTTACTTGGTTTTCCATAGCTACATAGGCGTAACCTCGAGCATTCAGTGTCTTTTCTTCTAAACATATGAACGGTCCGTCTCTGCATAAAGTAACAAATTCGGTGTTTGAATAGGTTTGATTATTTGAACATTTACCTCCATGTGACCATTTTCCGCATTTATGACATCGTTCTAGGTGTCGTGCTCTTCTTTTGCTGCGGATTTTGATTTTCTTTTACCAAATTGTAACTTATTATCTTCGCATCTGGATTCTTTTCTAACTCCGTCCATTCTTTCTCTGATTACTGATACTATTTCACTCGGTAGTGTGTCATTATTACGTTTAGTGATCAAAGCGTGTAGCATTAGACCATGGTTTAGTTCATAGGCAGTCTTCATTTTGTAAAAACCTAAAAAAAAAAAAATTTCAGAATGGGGGGAGAAGACTAGTTCTTTAGGGTCTGCTAGGGAAAGACCATTCGGGTTCCATTTTCGAGAACTACACGAAAACAGACAATCTAACTCTAACAAAAATACATAAACCCATTGATTCTCCCCACACTTAGTTAGCTGTGGTGTCGAAATTGTGATTAACTTCGTTGTCGACTTCCATCGGACTATGTATGTAGTGTTTAACTCTGTGACCATTAACTTTAAATTCAATCCCATTTGAATTTATTAATTCTATCGTTCCGTATGGGAAAACTCTTTTGACTATGAATGGTCCAGACCATCTTGATTTCAATTTTCCAGGAAATAGCTTGAATCGTGAATTGAAAAGAAGAACTTTGTCTCCTTCTTTAAATTCTTTTGAACTTCTGATTCTTTTATCATGCCATTTCTTCGTTCTTTCTTTATAGATTAACGAATTATCGTATGCTTCATGTCTTAATTCTTCTAATTCGTTTAGTTGACTTAATCGTAGACGTCCGGCTTCATGTAAATCAAGATTACATGTCTTCAAAGCCCAAAATGCTTTGTGTTCAATTTCTACTGGAAGATGACATGCTTTTCCATAAACAAGTCTAAAAGGTGTGGTTCCAATTGGAGTTTTGTAGGCTGTTCTAAAAGCCCAGAGTGCATCCTCCAATTTAATGGACCATTCCTTCGGATTTGATCCTACGGTTTTCTCTAGAATACGTTTTAAAGCTCGGTTGGTATTTTCAACTTGTCCACTTGTTTGTGGATGATATGCGGTGGAGATTTTATGAGTTACTCCATATCTTTTAAGAACTTTCTCAAGTTGATTATTACAAAAATGAGTACCCCGATCACTTATTAAAGCTTTCGGTGTTCCAAACCTTGCAAAAAGACGTTTTAAAAAGTTGACTACAACTCGTGCATCGTTAGTTGGGAGAGCTTGTGCTTCCGACCATTTAGATACATAATCAATGGCTACGAGTATATATAGATTATTATGAGATTTTGGAAATGGACCCATAAAGTCAATACCCCAAATGTCAAATACTTCACATACTTGGATGACATTTTGTGGCATTTCATCACGTTGACTTATTTTTCCGGCCCTTTGACAAGCATCACAGGATTTGCAAAGAAGGTGTGAGTCTTTGTAAATTGTAGGCCAATAGAATCCAGCATCATAAACTTTTGTTGCTGTTAGTTGAGGCCCATAATGCCCTCCTGTTGGTCCTGTGTGACAATGGTTTAATATTTTACTAGCTTCATCTCCAAATACACATCGGCGTATTATTCCATCGGGACAACTTTTAAACAGATGTGGATCTTCCCAAAAATAGTGTTTTATATCACTGTAGAATTTCTTTCGTCTTTGGTACGATAATCCTTTTTTCAAGGAATCCACAAACTAAGTAGTTTGCATAGTCTGCAAACCATGGAATTTCATTATAATCGATCTTCAATAGATATTCATCAGGAAAGTTGTCTTGTATGGCCGATTCATTTAGAACTTCTAATTCGGGATTTTCAAGACGAGAAAGATGATCAGCGGCGAGATTTTCTGCTCCTCTTTTATCTCAGATTTTAATATCAAACTCTTGTAAGAGTAAGATCCAACGGATTAATCTTGGTTTAGCATCTTGTTTTGAAAATAGGTATCTAAGAGCAGAATGGTCGGTATAGACCACCGTTTTTGCTAGAACGAGATATGATCGAAATTTGTCAAAAGCAAAGACAATAGTAAGGAGTTCTTTTTCAGTAGTTGTATAGTTCGTTTGTGCTCCTTGTAATGTCTTACTAGCATAATATATAGGTTGAAATCGTTTTTCAATCCTTTGTCCTAAAACGGCTCCCATTGCAAAATCACTTGCATCGCACATTAATTCAAATGGTAGATTCCAATTTGGTGTTATCATGATCGGCGCATTAGTGAGTTTTTCTTTAAGAATATTAAAAGATTTGATACATTCATCTGAAAAAATGAATGGAGCATCCTTTTCTAGGAGTTTATTCATAGGAGTGGCAATTTTAGAAAAATCTTTTATGAAACGTCGGTAAAAACCGGCATGCCCTAGAAAACTCCTAACTCCTCTAACATTGGTGGGATGTGGAAGTTTAGCAATTACATCTACTTTAGCTCTATCCACTTCAATTCCTTCTTTTGAAATTTTGTGACCAAGAACGATGCCTTCTTTAACCATGAAATGGCATTTCTCCCAATTAAGTACTAGATTTGATTGTTCGCATCTAATAAGCATTCGTTCCAGATTAACTAGACATGATTCAAATGTATCACCGAAGACTGAAAAGTCATCCATGAATACTTCCATGCATTCTTCTATCATGTCGTGAAAAATCGCCATCATACACCTTTGAAAGGTTGCAGGGGCGTTACAAAGTCCAAATGGCATGCGTTTGTAAGCAAAAGTACCATAAGGGCACGTGAATGTGGTTTTCTCTTGGTCCTCGGGTGCTATTGGAATTTGAAAATATCCGGAAAATCCATCTAGAAAACAATAGTAACTATTTCCGGCTAATCTTTCCAACATTTGATCAATGAAAGGTAAGGGAAAGTGATCTTTTCTGGTGGCGTCATTTAATTTTCTATAATCAATACATACACGCCATCCTGTTACAGTCCTAGTAGGAATAAGCTCATTTTTCTCATTTGTAATGACAGTCATGCCACCCTTCTTAGGCACGCATTGAACTGGGCTTACCCATGGACTATCAGAGATTGGATAAATTAGACCTGCATCTAGCAGTTTAATAATCTCTTTCTTAACTACATCTTGCATATTAGGATTTAGTCTTCGTTAGCGTTGCACATACGTTTTATGACCTTCTTCCATAAGGATTTTATGTGTGCAATACGAAGGACTTATTCCTTTAATATCATGAATCTTCCATGCAATGGCTGGTTTATGAGCTTTCAACACAGAAATGAGTTATGATTTCTCATTTTTAGTAAGAGAAGACGATATTATTACAGGTAATTCAGATTCACCATGTAAATAAGCGTATTCCAAATGGTTTGGAAGTGGCTTTAACTCTAATTTCGGAGGTTCTTCTATCGATGATTTGTATCGATATCTGTCTTCTTCTTTTAGCATTTGAATTTCTTCTGTTGTTGGTTCATATCCATTAGCTATAAGTGTAGCTAACATTTCAGCTTCATCAATTGGTTCATTACCTTCTCCTAAAGAACATTCTCCTGTTCCTTGTAATTCTGGAAATTCTTCTAATAATTCTGCATGTGCATCTATAGTTTGAATATAATAACATGTATCATCTGCAGATTGTGGTTGTTGCATTGCTCTATCAACTGAAAAGGTAACACTCTCGTCCTCTATACTTAGGGTCAATTTCTTACCGAACACGTCTATCATTGCTTTAGCCGTGTTTAAGAATGGCCTTCCTAATATGAGAGGAACTTGAGAATCTTCTTCCATGTCTAAAACAACAAAATCTACTGGAAATACTAAAGTACCAACTTTAACTAGCATGTTCTCCATTATCCCTCTAGGATATTTTATTGATCTATCGGCTAGTTGTATGCTTATTCTGGTTGATTTCAATTCTCCAAGGTCTAGTTTAGCGTATAGTGAATACGGCATTAGATTTATACTAGCACCTAAGTCTGCCAATGCTTCTATTGAACTAAGACTACCCAGAAAACATGGAATTGTGAAACTTCCTGGATCAGATAGTTTTTCTGGTATCTTATTCAACAACACTGCTGAACAATTAGCATTCATGGTAATAGCCGAGAGTTCTTCCATTTTCTTTCTATTTGAGATTAGATCTTTCAAGAATTTAGCATATCTAGGCATTCCTGAAATCACATCAATGAAAGGAAGATTTACATTTATCTGTTTAAACATATCCAAGAATTTGGATTGCTCGGCTTCAAGTTTCTCTTTCTTCATTTTACTCGGGTAAGGAAGTGGTGGTTGGTATGGTTTAACATAAGGTTTAGCCTTAACTGTGTTATCTTCATTAACCTTTTCAACTACCGGTTCTTTTTCCTTATCTTGATCAGGTTGTGGTTCTTGTGGAGTAGGAATAGCTTCATCAGAAGTTACAGGTATTTCAGGTGGTTTAAGTATTGTACCACTTCTTGTGGTAATGGCTTTAGCTGTTTTATTCCAGGGGTTAGCGTTTGTATCACTAGGTAGACTTCCCGGTTTTCTTTCACCTATTAACCTTGCTAGGTTACTTACTTCTTGTTCCAGATTTTGAATGGAAGCTTGTTGATTTCTAAATGCTTGAGCATTTTGTTCATTGGTTTGTTTTTGAGATGTGAAAAACTGCGTTTGAGTTTCAACTAGCTTCGTCATCATATCTTCTAAATTCGGCTTTTTATCATCGGTTTGTTGTGGTGGTTTGTTTTGAAAATTAGGTCTTTGCTGATTGTAAGTATTATTGGATACTTGTTGATTGCTAGGACCTTGTTGGTTGTTGTATGGAATATTTTTGTTATAATTCTGGTTTTGATTGTAAATTGGTCTTGGCGGTTGATAATTATTCTGATAATTATTTCCAGGCCTTTGGTTTATGTATGAAATATTCTCTCTTTGTTCCATTGTTAATTCAATACTGAGACAATCTTTTGTCAAATTTGGTCCTCCACACTGCTCACAACTAATTCGTATTGAGTGAATATCTTTAGCCATCTTTTCCATTCGTCTCTCCACAGCATCTATCTTTGCGGAAATGGAATCTAAGTCATGGCTAGAATCGGCTCTAGCTGCTTTAGATGATCTAATGATATCTTTTTCTTGGTGCCACTCATGTGAGTGGGAAGCAGTGTTATCAATAATTTTGTAAGCATCAGTTTCGGTTTTCTTCATAATAGAACCACCAGCTGCTATATCTATGTCTTTTCTTGTAGTGATGTCGCATCCTTGGTAGAATATTTGTACTATTTGACAGGTGTCTAAACCATGTTGCGGGCATCCTCTTAACAACTTTCCATATCTTGTCCACGCCTCATATAGAGTTTCATTCGGCTTCTGTGTAAACGTAACAATTTCTGCTTGAAGTCTTACGGCTTTAGATGCAGGAAAGAATTGTTTAAGAAATTTTTCAACTAAAACATCCCATGTATCAATCGCCCCTTCAGGTAACGATTCCAACCAATCTTTGGCTTCTCCCTTTAAAGTCCAGGGAAATAACATGAGATATATCTGTTCATCCTCCACTTCTCGGATTTTAAATAGTGTGCAGATCCTATTAAAGGTACGTAGATGTTCATTTGGATCTTCCTTCGGCGCACCACTAAATTGGCATTGATTAGTCACCATGTGTAGGATTTGTCCTTTGATTTCATAATGTGGCGCATTAATGTCTGGATGAGTAATTGCGTGACCTTGGCCAGTGCTTTTAGCTCTCATTCGGTCTTCCATACTTAAAGGTTCCAGATTCTCCATAATTGAATTTGTTGAATCGGAATCACTAGAGGATTCTGATTTTATGGTTCGTTCCTCAACAATCTCTGTTTGAATGATTGGTGGTTCCGGAGGAAAGTTTAGTGGTTCAGGATCTACGAATCGTTCCTGAATATTCTCCGGATTCTCAATTGTGAGGTCGGGTTCAAAAAATGGATTATTGGAAATCTGAACTGAAGTACTTGGTTGACTGGATGACGATTCTAAAGAAAAATCAACGGCAGTAATATTTACTAAATGTCTTGATCTAGTTACAGGTGGTGAACGTACAAAAGGTGGTGAACGTCTTGCTCGGTGCATTCACTGAATATCCTATTAGTTTTTAAAAGGAAAGAAAAATTATAATAAGTTATCCAATCAATAGACTTTTCTGATTTTGCCCACGTTTCGAATAGCCAAAAGATGCAGCAGAGGGGCAGGATTCGTTTGGTCTCAATATAATTGAGGACTGTTTGGCTCTAATAACCCGGTCCACGTACAAATCCAACTATTACTACGAACCAGAAAATTTTGATGTCTATCAATTTAACCACTTAAAATAAATTTTCGTAATTTTAAGAAATTTAGATAAGAAGTAGAATAAAAATCTATGTCCTAAAACTAGAATAGCGAGAAATAAGAAAGAAAAAGAGTTCGTCGGAAAAAGATCGAAAAAGAAAAATGGTTGAAAAATAAAATGTGACGGAAAAATAAAAGAAACTTATAAAACTTAAAACACTTGACTAACCTAACCTTATTACTACAACTAACTTAAAATTATAATCGCAAATTGAGATTACTAATTGAAATGATAATTGATACATAGGTAAAAGTTGTCTAAAAATATTAAAGCTTACAGAAAAAACTAAATCCCAAATGGAAATAACTTAAAAAGAAACTAAAACTTAAAAAGGCGTCACAAAATTCTAAAGCACCTAAATCTTAGTCTAAAGAAAAAGCACTTAAGGGATTTTACGGCAAAGCCTAAAAATCTAGAAATAACAATAACTATGGCAAAAACTAAGTTTAAAACTAAATATGAGCGAAAAATACAAATATTACGCTAAAACAATTAAAAAGGGACAAAATATAAAAATATACAAAACGTTGTAAAAAGTACAATTTTTATAAAAATATTATTTTTATATTATTTATTTATTAAAACTATTAATTTTACAATTTAATTAAACTAATTTAATTAAATAAAACAAATTAAATAAAAAGAAACTTTAAAATAAAACTTAATTATAATAATAATAGATAATTAGGGTTTATAATAATAATAATAATTAATAAATACCCGTAATTAATGCTGAATTAGGGTTCTGTCGCGTGTCAGAAAAGCTCCGTGAGTCGCGGTATTTAAAGCAGCAAACCCCGCGAGTCGCGGGGTTCCAGAATTCAGTTGACAGGTTTAAATATTCGAAGCATTTTTCTTTTTTATTTATTTTCTGTTTTATATTTTTTTTTCTGTTTTAAAATCTAAAATTTATATATAATAAAAACTTATATTTTAAAAACTTTAAATAAAAATTGAACTACTTTATAATTTTATAAATAAAAATCCTAAAGCTAGATTTATATATATATATATATATATATATATATATATATATATATATATATATATATATATATATATATATATATATATATATATATATATTTTATGTTTTAAATAAAAACAAAATACTTAAATAAAACTTATATAAAAATAAAGAAACTTTATAAAACTTAAATATTTAACAAAATCTTAAAAATATTTATATTTTTGTTTTTTTTATATTTTCGAATATTTAAAACGTATTTTTATAAAAATGAATTTTAATAAAAGTAAACTAAAAATCTTTTTTTTTCTTTTTTTATATTAGCGTTGCGCTTCCGGCTTTTAAGAGCCTCCCCGGCAGCGGCGCCAAAAATACTTGATGTTAAAGCTAAGGGGTATAAAATACTATTAAATTTTACTAGAAATACTATTCAATACGATACAATTTTACACAAGATATTTATTTATTTATAGAATGGATATACTTAAACCTTGCTACAACACTTATAGGCAGTGTACTTAATCGTACAGTAGTGTAGTTTTTAGTAAGTCCGGTTCGTTCCACAGGGAATCTTTTTAAACAAAGCTTAACGCTATATTAGTTTATTTTTATAAAAATATAAATATATATATATAAGTAATATTATTATTATAAAAGGGGGGTTTTTTACCGTTTAATGACCGGTTTGTCAATTTTAAAACTTTAGTCGCAGTTAAAACCAAATGTAAATTATTAAAAATAAATACAAGACTTAAATTAAAGCGTAAAGTAAATAACGATAATGAAATTGCGAATAATAAAAATGCGATAAAATAAACTTGCGATAATTAAAAAGTACGATAATTAAAAGTGCAATTAAATAAAATAACAATAAAAATGCGATAATTAGAAGTGCAATTAAATATAAAATAAAGGAAATTAAATATGAAATAAAAGAATTATGCTTATTTAAACTTCCGTAATCATGATGTTTGACGTGTTGATTTTAAGCCCATGGGTTAATTGTCCTTTGTCCTGGATTATTTAATATGTCCATACGGATTTGTCCATAATAGTCCATCAGTCATAAATATAAAGAGCGAAAGCCTTCGTCAAATTATTCTTATTCCCGAAGTCAAATATTCTAACTAATTGGGGATTCGAATTGTAACAAGGTTTTAATACTTTGTTTAATGAATACACCAGGTTATCGACTGCGTGTAAACCAAGGTTTTACTACTTTGTTAACAATTACACCAATTACCCTTGAATGTAATTCACCCCTGTT